>NW_023998414.1:17293383-17303053 GCF_014805625.2 Glossina fuscipes | reverse complement strand
CTCTATCTATCTCTGTCTCTCTCTCTCTCTCTCTCTCTCTCTCTCTCTCTCTCTCTCTCTCTCTCTCTCTCTCTCTCTCTCTCTCTCTCTCTATCTATCTATCTATCTATCTATCTATCTATCTATCTATCTATCTATCTCTTTTTCTACTCTATACTATTCTATTTGCCTATCTTGCTATTCCTATTCGTCTATCTTGCTATTTCTATTTGTCTATCTTGCTATCAAAATCTACTTTATATGTAAATATGTATTCTCTTATTTTATTTTCTTTTTATATTGATATTTGTTTTTTTTTTTTTTTTTTTTTTTTTTTTTTATTTTTTTTTGTGTGCCTTTTGATCCAATTCGAATTCAATTTCGATTTAATTGATACAACTTCTTCTCCAACCATGTGTATTCTGTTTGTGTCTATGAAACGCGCAGGTTTCATGATGAAGAACACGCAAATCTTTTGAATGCAATGTGGCTGATAGCAATAACGTTTTTAAGTGTTGGTTTCGGTGACATTGTACCAAATACTTATTGCGGACGCGGTATTGCCGTCAGTACAGGAATAATGGTGAGTTTTAAACAAAATAACCGACGCAACAACATGAATATCAAGGATACCATAAAAATGAATGTCACTTTTAAGAATTATGTGAATAAAAATGGAATTGGAAATATATACACGGGAACGGAATTCATAACACCCACTCACATAGCGGCAAATATATATACAAATTATATATATATTTTTATACATAAATATATAAATATATATTCTATGTTTCTCTTTCAATACTAAACTCTCGCTACGAAATTTAAATCAACAACCATTCGGCTGATTGCGCGTGAATTTTATTAGTTTACGGTTGAATTCGACATTTATTTAAACCTTTTATCAGAGAAACAAAGCAAACTATATTCTTAACATTTATAAATTCTGTGAAGTGTTTGTGTTCTTAATGAGAAGAATATCAAAAATCCATTACTTCAAAAAAAAAATCTCCAGTTTGCCACATATATGGCAACAGTCTCGACAAGCCCGTATAATTGCTGAATAGTGTCAAACATTAAACACGTTTCACCTGATACGTACTAAAATTTCATGACATTTCGACCATTTGTTTACAAGTCACCGATAGTGGATATAGTGATCCTACTGTGTTGGAGGAATTTCGTCGCTTGTCATTCACTCGGCTAACAACACATTTGAATCTTTTTTCAAAAGTGAGCAAGTACAAGCACCGAATCGGAGCAGAGCTTTCTCATGGGCAAATATTTATGCCGCAGTATATTAAATATACTGTCTTCTGATATCTCTAAAGTGTCACCCGAATTTCACCAAAACATTTTGTACACTACTTTTATGTTTCGTGGAGCAACTGCATCATCGGTGCCTAAATGACTTCATTTAAAATAAGCAAACCATTTACAAATTTAAATTTTCTAAACAGACAACGGTCGCCATAACATCTTTCACGTCAATGCAACGTTTCACAACATACGAAATTCAGGCTTTTCCATTGTCTTCACAACTACAAAAGTTGTGGTACTAAAACAACTGTAAATATAGTAAATAAATAGTAAACTAATTGTCAAAATATCGTGAAATCTAGACACGTGCCGTTTGATCGCTTGATTTGGTATTACTTGGAAATCATATTGACCCGTTAACGGTTATGCCGTATATGTGTCAGACAGGAAACGTATTGAGTGACAAAATTTTAAAGTCGCATATATTGAAATACAATATTAAGATTTTCGCTTTTATCATACACCGTTGCTTCCATTCTACAGATCAATCTTGAAAAAAAAACAACTAACTATAAGGTATATCGATGTATGTAGATAGGTTGGTCTAGCTCAAAAATGCCACTTATCGGTCAACTGACAATGTAGCAACTAAAATAAAATTTTAATATATTTAAGGAAAGCGCAACGCTACACCAAGTAGCATGTTCTTAGGGATGGCTAGGTAGGAGCAAGGGTGTGTTCTGCCTACTGGGCACGGCATTCTGCGGTGTATCGCTTTGGCTATAGTAGTAATGAAAATGCCGGAGCTATATATAATCAGCCTGGAACAGAGTAGATATGCTTTTGCACCCGCATATACAGCCGAATAGATAAGAATGGCGATTAGGAAGTCAGTGTTCGCGGGTTCAAATTTCTTTGCATTAAAGCATACATAATCAGAGCTGTAGTAAACGAACCTTTACCGATTGGTCAGGCATTCGCTACGCTATATGCGGCCACTGCCTCCTTTTTTTTGCTTCTTTCTGACCATCATCGTATTATTCGTGTAGGGGGCAATCTCTGAGTGATTGGTTATATTAAAAGAGAAAAAGAAAGAAATCAGTCTGGAGAGTGACAGTTCACGCTCAATGCGGGATGTTCTGATAGAGTAAAGTGCGCAGCGACATTTTTTGACACAAACGCAATTCTTATCGCAAACGTAATGTATCGGAGCAGCAATGTTTTGCAGCTTTTTCCATATAACGCCCGAGTACAAAAAACCTTTTCAGTTTTTAGTATTTCTCGCTAAATGCTAGAAAAAAAATAATAGTTTCGCCCGCTAAATAAATGTAGATAATTTGGCTGGGATAGGATGATGTTTATAATCACCACCCCATGGAAGTCCTTGCAAAAAACAAAGAATTAGGCAATATTTTGTGGCGAAAAGAAGTTGACAGTTATAATTTGACGTGTAAATTAACTGTAATAAGTTCGAACAACGCCGGTTTACTTTTTGGACCGCTTCTCATATTGCTATTAAAAGTAAGCTTTTGTACAATAATAATGATTTCAGCATTTTACAACAAAATGATACGAAAAATTGTATTCGGTAAAGTGGTATTGGAAGCAGTATAGAGTGTTTAATAATCGATCTTGTGTGGCTATAATGCCGTCAATTCCCTTTACTTCTTCTTGTTCGAAGTATTCAAAGAAATATGTAAAAGCATCGAAAGTTTCTCAAAGTCTTTCACCATTAACGTCGAGCAGAAGTAGGGTAATAGGAAATCTAATATGTACTTAATTTTATTCGTTACAAAACGCCTTATCTAAGATCTATATTGTCCGTTCTCTCGCTACATTTAAGCCTAATTCTACCTTTATTTACTGGCAATTCGTATTTTCCTTAATTGCCATGGCTCATGTTCCTCTGATCCACGGTTGAGATGCGTCCACTGCACTCAATTCGACGATAATTGTCAGGGTCTTTTAGATAATTTGAGACCGTATAGCGGTACCGATTTATCTCAATTGGTGTCTCGGCAATTTTCTTACCGACCAGTCTCATCCCTTCAATTTACCTAAACTCCTCGTCCGAAAGTACACTTCTACGTAGCATTCTCATTGAGCAGCAAAACTATAAACGCAATCCTTCCCCAAAATTAGTTGAAAATGTTTTATTCATTTACCTACGAGCAGATATTTTCGAATTGGTCGAAAGTTATTATGTTGCAAGCGCACTCCGATATATCCAGGTAATGGGGCCACAGACAGAGGCGAAGGAAAAAGAAAATCCCCGGTAAATGGAAAACGTGTACACATCAATATTTATTGCAAACCCAGATATAATTCGCTATTAATTTGCGGGCAGAATAAATCAAACTATATTTGTCAGAGGTATGTATTAGTGCTTGTTGATTTACCAACGTTAAACCTAAAAGGAGTCCTGTTCACTTCATATCTTTATATAATATAAACATGAATAACGGAGTTCTCCTTAGTTTTTAATTTCAAAAGATTATGCTGTGGTAATAATCGAGAGAAAAGAAGGGCTTATTAGGTAGTCTTAATATATTGCGACATAAGATTAGAAGTGTGCTTGCAGTGTGGATTGCAGGAGACAAATTTTAAAAGAATTTAATCAACACTTGATCAGTGGAGCGATGCCTTAAAAAATTACGCAAAAAATGTATTAACTGCAGTATCCTGCTATTATCGATATGGTTGTTGTCGATTTTAATGTCAAGTTTATATGCTTCCAGTATTTGCGTATAATGCCAAAGCATTACAAAGGAGGTTAAGTTTCCCCAAGAAAAAGCAATAGGTGTATGAGTAAGATTTTGGCTATAAAACTTTGAACAGAAAGTCAAGAAGCTTCTCATTAATTAAAAAGTACAAACATTATAGTGAATCAAGGCCCACCACAAATTCGCTTAGTGCCATTATTCATTAACTTTTGAAAATGAGACTTTATATGTGACGTAGTCGGGAAAGTGATCTTAGGCATTTTCGATAGCGTTAGTAAACTGAAGCATGTCGGTTTACCAAATTTCATCGAAATATCTTAAAAATTGCGATTTTTAAGTTGAACATAAGAATAAAGGCGGGCGACTGAATAGACGTGTGGTGTAAACAAATCTGCGGAAATGTTGTTTATGTAAGACAAGTGAATTTGTTTTTAGTGTAAATCATATATTCGGACAAAGTATAATAAACATGTAAGCTTGTATTTTGGGAAGAAAGCATGTTTCTACGTTTGTTCTCTGAATGGCAAACGTTAAGATTTTTGTTGCTCAAATGTATGCCGGGATGACTCAAAGAGTATGAACTCTATTCATACCATTATCAAATATGGCCGAATTAACGTATTTTGAAAAATCTTCAAATTGTAACCTGTTTCGTCTCTGGAGCCTATTTCATCACCTTAGGTGTATCCGCTAAATTTAAAAGAACGCCTACAAAATTTATAAAATCAATTGCGCTTTGTGCATTATGAACTTTTCTTTGCTTAAATGCAGAAGACGCTTCTAAAACACTCATTCAAATAACACGTGTTAGTATAACACGGAGCAAAATTGAAACCGTGTTCGTATAATACGGTGAAAGAATGAGAGAAAAAATATATACTGACGGACATCTTTCTCTCTATCTCTCTCTCTCTCTCTCTCTCTCTCTCTCTCTCTCTCTCTCTCTCTCTCTCTCTCTCTCTCTCTCTCTCTCTCTCTCTCTCTCTCTCTCTCTTTCTTTCTTTCTTTCTTTCTTTCTTTCTCTCTGTCACTCCCTCTCATAGGAGAAACACATTTGCTATTCAACTGCCATAAAAATAGTTATGGGGTCTTACACCTGATTATTAAAACTTTATGGGCTGATAATGTATTAATAACTTTTTTGACGCCAACGTTTACATACAAACACTCCACGATCGCTAATACGCAACTAGTTACTTGACTCTAAATACTGTCTTGTCTGAGCACTAGGAAAGTGCAACAACTATTCTGCGCAATGGTCTAAGCAAAGTATAGTAGGCGCCAGGGAGAATCAGCGGCCGAGTGGCCGGTCGGTAAAGAACTTCGTTTTAGGTAAGTAAGCTCATCGCTTTGGGCTACGGACGGCTCATGACTAGTGTAACACGGATTCAGATAAACGGAAAGAGTCATCGTATTGTAGGGAGGTCTAGTGCAATCGCTTGTTGCTACACTTGTCGAGAGTAGGATCAGATTGATAATTATCAATTAAGTAACCATTAGTCTTCGTACATTTATTGTTCACATTGACTGATGTCTTTAAAATAAAATAATAGTTGACATGATCAAGTTTTGGTGAACTATAAACGATACACGCATTATTTATTTATATGTTTTAAACAAGTAAATATGATTAAATAAATGTTTTTATACTAGTTAAATAAACATTATGAGATTGAGCAGTTTTTATGTAATGCAATGTGACAGGATCTGGTTGAATTTTAATGTTAATTAACTCAGAGTAACAGAAGTTACTCATTGAATGCAAACACACATGCTTTCCTTCACTGCGTAAACATGGTTTTCATGCAACAACGGCTATAACAACAATAATTGGCAAATGACTTAAGAAATCAATTAACAATTGACAATCAAGTACGATAAACATTAAGAAGAATAACAACGTATAACACAAAACATGTACAAAATCGCACAGGAGAAATGTGTAAATTAATATAATTGTGGACATGGACATGCTATGAATACGAAACACATACAATCAGCTCAGCTAATTATCAACGCCGACTAATTTTTATTGTTAAATAAAAGCATGAGCGATTCCATTGAAATTCCTTTAATCAGTACGTTACAACAAAAAAAAAAACAAAATTAACTTCAGTTTCATAGACAACATATCAAAATTTTTAACATTTGATTTTCCAGATAGGAATCGCTCATATTATATAATTTGCAATAATAGATAATTTAAATATGCAAATATATTATTTTATAGGGTGCGGGATGCACGGCCTTACTCGTAGCAGTCGTATCAAGGAAACTAGAGCTGACGCGGGCCGAGAAACATGTACATAACTTCATGATGGATACTCAACTCACGAAAAGGGTATTTAATCGTTCCAGTCTCTCTCTCTCTCTCTCTCTCTCTCTCTCTCTCTCTCTCTCTCTCTCCCTTTCTCTTTCTCCTTCTCTTTCTCTCTTTCTCTTTCTCTATTTCTCTCCTCTTCTCTCTGTCTCTCTCTCGCTCTTTCTCTCTGTCTCTTTCTCTCTTTCTTTCTCTCTCTTTACCTCACTATGATGCGTTCAGCATTGTTTGCTACACACAATTAGCACACAATTTTATTTTTTTTTCGTATATTTTTTATTTCTATTTTTTTTTCTTTAAATTTTTATTTCTTATAGCATTTAGCTTCTTTTATTTTAATTGTTAAACTGAACTCAATTTATTGTTTGGCCCTATGTCTTTTCCCCTCCTTTTCGTTTCTTTCGTTTTGTTTTCCTTTTTTTTGCATGGTTTGAGATATAAATTACAAATCTATTCGTTGTGATTCATGATAATTCGTTGGAAAACTTTTTAATCGCATTGTAAAGCATTTATGCCATCTTGCAAAATTTTTTTGGAACCACCACCGCAGGCGTATGTATCTTAGAATTCCCAGGAACAGCAAAGCCCAAAGGCAAGCTTGCAAATACGCCTTGTTTCACATAATGTAGAAAGATAACCCGATTTAGTTATCCGATTGAAATCACGAAATGGCAACATATTAATACAACTAAGATGAAAACGTAGATGACAAGTAGAAGTCACATGTTTATGTTAACATGTATACAACGAAATAGAAAGAAATACATAAAAATGCTATCTTTCTAAGTTTTATTGAGCAGTGCATGTTATCTCACTACAGTGTGTATAAAGATAATTTTTTCGAACTGCGAATAAGTAGAAAGTTTTACCAACAAACACAAACGCAAACGCTCAAAGCGTTACTTTTCCTATTTAATTCGAGCAGAAGTGCTGGTCAGCCGTGATGGATGACGATAGGTGACCAGGATACCATCCTGTCCAAAGTGTAAAAAAGCATAATTCAGATCAGATAAGCTCTTAACACCGCAAGTAAAATATCCATTGCGCTCCATTTGAAGATATTAGCTTGGTGCTTTGTATTTTACATTACTACAGGGCATGCATTGATGCAATTGAGCTGATAAACACGACCAAAAGCCTCGATATCGCGATCTTTCAACATGCTGATTGCATATTCTGTCCGCGACGTGATGACGTACTGCTGCTGAACACTAGTCTTAATCGATTGCTTATTACCTGTTTAAGCAGTGTTTCGAATATTATGATAACACCTAAACGAAAGGTTGCTTACACGATCAGTTATCTATCCGATGCGCAATTGGCAAAGTTTTTTCTGTAATATCATTGTCCTGAAATAAAGGTTTTTTTTCTGCGTAAACAAATTATTAACGCCTTCTTTCTATATCCGATGTATATACACCTTTAAGTGAATTACGTTCTAAGAGTAGAAAGTGGATTCGGGGCAGCTCGTGACGCATAGTTTCTTTGCGAATCTACCAAGCCTATCAGCACATTCGGTCCGTAATTTGCCTTAGTTTCTTTGCACATTATTATCGTATGTGATTACATAATTTTCATAGCGCATTACCAGTTTCTCCAAAAATTGTTGGATTCAGTTCCGATTCAGCACCTACGAGCAGATGGAAACTAAATCTATTCAAATTTTTACTTTTACTTCATGCGGTATCCAAAAATCAAGCTTGTCTCCTTTTTAAAAAAATTTTTTTTGCTCAATGCTCAACTCCACAATGGATCCGATTTTTCCAAGTTTTTCGAACAATATCGTCGATATTGTCAACAGTTGATCGAACGGAATTTTTCACTGCGGAAATGACCAAATTATTTGCTGATTACGGACTTTCCTAGAACATCTCCACGATATATACCACGAATTTTTTTTAGCAAATCCGTGGAGACTTGATCGAATAAGCCAATATTTTTTTAAAAGTTTTTGTCCATATATCCGCCGTTTTATGGTTCAATGACACAATTCAAACTTTTCCTTGGCTTATTATAAATATGATGACACAATGTCATGAGACATGCACAAAGATTTTATCTGCTTGAGGCGGTGGTGGGTACACAAAAGTCAGTCTAAGGTAGTGAAGGTAGTATTTGTCACTATTTTTTCTTTTATTTTTCTTGTTAATTTTGACTTTATTTTATGTTTATTTTTAATTTAATTTCATAATAGCAAAACAAAAAAAACGAACCGCTAATATTTCTTGTTTCTATTTCTTCTTCTTGCCGAAATGCGAAAAACAAAACTCTAGCTGAAAAATGCTGCGGCGAATGTTTTGCGTGAAACTTGGCTCATTTACAAACATACTAGACTAGTAAAACGGGTTAATCCCGGCCGTGTAAGAACCCACCAGCGCAAATTCCTTTTAGCAATTTATGCGTGAGTATTCAAAGACATCATCCAGTTCTCCACCACTAAAAATTAACTAATCCTCCGACAGCGCTCAGCTGCTCGAGTTAGTCTTAAAACGATTTGCTTTTTTCTTTTTTTTTTTTTTTGTATTCTAATATTTAATTCCAATCTCTGTTACGCAAAACTAAAAACATTTATCGCTTCGCCTTAAAGCTATCTAAAAGCAGGAGCGTTCATAAATAAACGAAATGTTTTACAAAACTCCATTAAAACGAAAAGTTCCTGGTCCCATTGCTATGTTCCTACATCACTTCACCATGCAGCCGAGCATGTATTATGTTTTACTCAGCACTAGAAAATGCTGACGACCCATTAATATAACATCAGATATATGTATATAAAACACTAAAAACACGTCCAATGCTCTTTGCTTACCAATTCTACGCTGCTGTCCCTTAAAACCTTTTTATAAAAATAAAAAAAATAACAAAAAAAACCAACAAAAAAAAAAAACCAAACCAAAAAGTTACAAACTAAATAAATAACTCGTTTTACTAGCCTGTAATTAGGTTGTAAAGCCCTGTTTACAATACTATCGTTTCAAAAGCGTTTCTTAATTGCAAGCAGTTGTTAATTTTATAGAATTTCGTATCTCAAAGTTTCCATAATTGCCTAATGCGTATGCAAACTCTTATTGCCAATATTTATCTGCCCCCTTTTCTCTTACCTCATTAAGCCTAATCGAATCGCAGGGTTCGTGCATTTTGTTTGTTCGCCCATTGTATCAAAATATCGAACAGTAGAGTTTATTTGGTGGACTTACACATGAATGTAAACTCCAATTTTCACGTTGAATATTAGTTTCCCAAATTTCGTTGTAGTTAAGATTGCAGAAACCCGCTCGCCCTCTCCCCACTTTTCCTATTCGATAGCGTCTAAACTTCTCATCTATATATGTATGTATGTATGTATGTATGTATGTATGTATGTATGTATGTATGTATGTATGTA
>NW_023998414.1:17289999-17293373 GCF_014805625.2 Glossina fuscipes | reverse complement strand
GTATGTATGTATGTATGTATGTATGTATGTATGTATGTATGTATGTACTTACGTATACATGTGTATGTATATAATAGATATACATATGTATATCTATGCACGTATGCATACATTTTTGTATATATATATATATATATATGTGTGTGGATGTGTGAGCGTACGTGAAAAGTAAAATTGCTCTCTACAATTTCTTTTTTCATTTTAATTTCCGATATTAGGTAAGGTTTCGTTAACATTTCAGTAAAAGTCATAAAAATTTGCAACACCTCTGAGCTGATAGATTGGACACATTTTGAGATACGATTTTCTGCAATCTTAACGACGAAATTCAATTTACCATTGCTAAGTATTTTTCAAGAGTACAATGGAGTGAATTGTCGTTTTTTCAAACTAAATATTTTTATATATATGAATACATGTATATATATTTCAGGAATATAGATGCAAGATCAATTAAGTATCAACTAATTGCAGAACGAAAATTATGTAAATGCTATAATACTAATCATTCAAATACTAACCATAATAATATATAAAGTGAAAAATTGATCAGTTAATAAATCAATCATTTACGCACTGAGCAGTTGAGATGCAAATTTTCAATTTTGGTGGAAACGAGTCCATTAAAAAACAAACATAGATCTCTTATCATTACTTATCCCTTACTTTACTCTAACTATCAACGGAATGTTTAACCGATGGTAATAATGAAACGATTACTTTCAGAAATCAAATCTCCAAGCTGTAATTTAATCCCAATTATTGCAAGTACGTATTAGTTCGATCTGTCTTCTAAGAGAAAGTATAGGTAATACTATATGGTGTAGAATAAATCTTTGACTTCTTTATTTGAAAGTACAGTCAGTAAGCTGTACCTGACTGTATAAATTATCACGCTAAAGGGTACACAACATAATTTCTTGGCGCTTTGAATAGGTGAAGTTTTCTATCAAAATTATCCGAAACCTTTACTATTCCTTATTAATTTGAAGGATGACGCCGTTAAATGCTTACAAAGCGCTAATAACCATGATACAGAATACGCGAACTAATTACATCGACAATAAAGCTGAATACCCATGATGGCCACATTTATGAGGGTCAGCTATGTGATGTGTATTATGGCTTCTTCCAACCAAATGAAAAAGTCACCGGGATATACCAAAACTTTTAAAATTGTCCGCATGAGTATCCGAGGAGGTAAGAATCATGATTAAAAAGTCAGTAGTTGCGGGATTAAACCTCAAATGCGGTGGAGTTTACTTTGCTCGCATCTATAGTAAGATCTCTCTATTTCTTTCTTTTTCTTCATTTCTTTCTGACCCTGATCGTTTTGCACGAATAGTAGGCATTCACTGAATGACCGGGCATACTAAGAAAGGGGGGGAAAATCGTGATTTAACGGTATGAAGACCACATACAGCAAAGCTTTGCTTAGGATATGCATGCAGTTCTAACCTGACAGCAGATTTTTCTCCATCCGATTGGCGGAGATTTCAATAGATTATTGTTACTCGAGCGGTACTTCGGTTCTTATGGCGACATCCAAATCCGGGCTTCTTTGTGGATAGCTTCGAAAAACCAAACCCATGTTCGAGATGGAACTCGAAAATTGCCTGAGAATCCAGCAATGGATAACACTTTAATTAATCTGTCCATTCATTTTGTTCTGAAATAACTGCATTTTTGAGAAATAAAAAGACGGACATACATCTATCTTTCTTTAGTATTTATGAGAAGAAGATTCAGTAACACAATACGGTAAAATAGGTAGGTAAGAACTGACAGAGTGGATGCATTAATCGATGTTTTTGACAAGGTTATCAATAAAGGGATTATAGTAAATAAGATCGCCGTTGGAAGATAACAATGACACGCAAATCTTTCCAAGATACGATTAATTAAGGATAAGACTATGGGAACCAGTTTCTATAATCACCACACCCGTCTCATAATTAATTCTTACAATTAATCTCCAATAATTCTACAACTGGATATTAACATTCAAAACTCCATTTTAAAAACTAGAGGGTCTGTTGTCAAACTACAAACAAATTGGAGTTACATTAAGGTGCTAACATTTAGGCCGAAGATATGCATCTCCACTGTAAATCGTTTAAGATTGCTTGAAATATTAGAAAAAAAAAAAAAAAAAATTTCGAAAGACTTATGTTTGTACAATTTTTTTTATTTTTTTTTTTTTATACATTTTAAGTTTTACAATCTCGTTCACTTCTCACGTCGGCTTCTTCTGTTTATTTTTTTTTTTTTTTTTGTTCTAAAACAACACATCTTCCGAATATGAATAACATGAATAGCTTACGAAAAGTGAAAATGGATCAACGCAAACTGATGGATAATGCCAACACAATAACCGATATGGCTAAGGTAAGGCAATATTCGGATCGGTTTTTCGGCCATGTAGATAAGATAAGATCCCTTGAAATTCATCCGTTATTAAATTTTATTTTAGACTCAAAATAGCGTCTACGAAATCATTTCGGATATGTCGAGTCGGCAAGATACTATAGAGGAACGGCTTACCAATTTAGAGGAGAAATTGCAAGCACTTCAAGTAGATTTCAATCAATTAACATTTTTACAATTTTCATTAAACAAATCATATATAATTTTGGGAAAATTGGTTTTATTTTCCAGGAACATATGGAAAGTCTGCCAGAAATTATAACTAGATGCCTAACGCAACATCAGGAACGTTTAGAACAACGAAAAAACTTTTTACATCCAGACACGGCTGCGGCATCGCTGCAACCGCCACACACACCAACGCCCATGTTCAATCCACCATCAATGGTATTTCCACATTCAAGGTGCGTATCCCCGCCAAATAAATACAAATACGGAACTAGAAAATTTCTGCAAAAATGAAGTTAAATTGTTGATGAACTTTGAGTTAAATGAATTATTGTAAAAGAAAAGTAAGCAGCAACAGAAACCGTTAATTGCATTACATCCACGACATCCACCGCATCCACCACCACCACCACCACCACCACCACCACCACCATCACCACCACTGCCATCCATCCTCACGAAATTTCCCGTTCGATCACTAACCAATACAGCACCGTTCACATTTTATACCCCCAAAATCACTTCTGTGCCAAATGAAAACTTTAATGCAAAACTAATGCAGTAAAACATTAATAATTCAAGCGAAAAGTAACGAAAATGTTTATATGAATAAACACAAAACTCGCTCACCCACTTCGTACAGCTTTTTAACTTTTTTAATGTACTAACTAACGTCTCATACAAACATGTATAGCATATAATATATATGTAGCTGTATCTATGTACAGTGTTCTTTGATTCAATTTTCAAAGAAAAAATGAATATATATATATATATAT
>NW_023998414.1:17272576-17289899 GCF_014805625.2 Glossina fuscipes | reverse complement strand
CCCCCCCCCGATAACGATTTGAAAAGCTTTCATTGCTATGTATAGCAATGCCTCAACTGTCCACCATTAATTTTTAGTCGCCATCTTGATAAGTGAGGATGAGACTTTTTATCAAACAATGTGAAAAATTAAGCGAAGTACATTAATTTAAGCAAATTTATCACAATAAAATGATCATGGATCAAGTGTACAACTACGTACTTTACCATGATAGCATAGATTCTAAACTGCTGTACACGAACGCATGCTATAGTTTTTGAGTATTCACCACTGTTGGCTTGTCCCTGTTTGAAAAGATGCAAGAAAGTAGAAGAGAAAAAAGATAAGAAAGAAAAGAAAGAAAGCTATATTCGCGCTTGGACTGATCGTGCATAGCTTCCAATTAATGCATGATGAAGAGTCAATAGGGCGATGATACATTTCCGCTTCAGGTAACTCTCGCAATTATTAGATCAAACATTTAATTATCGCAGTTGATTGAATTATATTTTTGGAAATTTACTTTATATTATTTTGAAGATTTTGATTGTTTCACTTAATGTGTGGATACGTTTGTGCGTCCGTGTTCTCTCTATTGTGTCTATTTTTAAACTTGAATATCAGCTATTCGAATACCTCCAATAATGGACGAACAAGTCTCGAACGAGTCTCAACTTAGCAACTCTAATGATGACAAAAAATGTTTATTTATTCATCACAAGCCGGTCTTTTATGTCTATTCTGCATATTTTATAATGAAAATCTTTTTACTGTCGCCCTCCAGTGCATGACAAGAAATTATTTATCTTTGGTGAACGCGTGAATTGCATGTTGGTGTTCAAGATGATTGCTTTCAAACGACCGCCTCCAATGCACTATTTATTGCTTTGTCTATTTAACATTATTTTAAGTCAATCATACTTAATCAGTCAAATCAGTGCTCGCGGGTTCAAATCTCAGGGACAGTAACTGCTCAGTCGATCAAGGCATAATAATTACTGATTTTAGCACACGACCGCTGAACTACGCCTACTCTCTCCTCTTTTCTTCTTTGCTATACATAAGCGATCGGTTGGGTGCCTAAGAAATATTAATACTTAATCAATTATTAGTCTCTTCGTCCGCAAATATAACTTACACTGTTTCTTGTCCAACAAACGATGTACGCGTTAACAATTTCAATCAATCCCATAAAATTTGAGTTTAACGACGATAAACATAACGGGTTTCATGGTTCTTCTTGGACTAATTGAAACTCAAAGTCGGAAGCAATCATTATCTACAGCGTCCTAGTGCAACATCTTGTCTTTCTCACATTCCAACTGCTTTTCAGATATAGCATGTTTGAGTGCCAGATGCTTTGATTTCAAGCTATTTGCGCGCAATTCAAAAATATAGAATATCCAATGGATAATTCCATCCGCCACGCACCCCTTATGGTATAGTGTATGGAAGTTTCAACGTTTTTAGGGTTATATTAGCCACAGCCAAATATAATTTTCGTACTTGTTTCTCTTAATGACACTCAGAAATTTTTCTCATACGAACCCCACTCATTTCAATTTGTTTGTTGTAACTTTAGTTTTAGTTTTCGAAGAAGTGCTGTATGGGATTTCGTAAAAAGCTTAAGTCAAAAGCAATGGGCACTTCAACCTAATCGCTTAGAATTTTTTTTAAAAATCTTTAAAAGTTACAGCATCGTGATAAGTGACTAATCTTATATTTATGCATAGGGGCCCAGAAAACTTTTTCTCTGAAAAAATTGAACCTAACATAATAAGCGGCTTTAAAAAATCGAGAGGCAGTCTTTCTCACTTTGCATATAACTGTTTTCTTCCGAGAAATCTTTCAAGAAACAAACTTACCAACAATTACTGACTGTCTGAATATTCCAAATGCAAATGTTCCCTTCATCGTGTGATGATTTCAAAACACAGACAAACAACAAATGCGCTGACGTTAGCAAATCAAGTAGTCGTATCATATTTACGTGATCAGAATTTTTGCAAATACCTAATATTAACATTATCATATTATTTTGTATATTATTTTTAGCCAGGTTTCTACATTTTTGTACTTTACACAACTACAGGATACAGGGTATATCAAGTGTATGCGAACGTGTGTAGCACCCAGAACATGTTGACATAAGCCCACCTTTTATCATACCAGGACTTGTCTGTCCGCCTGCCCATCTGATATTTGGTCAAATATTTTTATGTTCACCCTACAGATCGCAATTTTCGAACTAATTTTTTAAAACTTAGTACAATTACGTATTTCTGCCTAAGGACAAACGCTCTTAAAAATGATTCGGAGCGGACCACTTTTTCGACCACTCCCCATATAACGTCTTATTTTGATAAGTCCTTATAAGAAATAAGATTGTAACTTTTAGAATTTTGCGCTAAAAATCATATAGCGATAGTATTTCGGCATTCTAAATTGGTGTGAAAACTTTGGATCGGATAGGGCAATTCTTTAAGCGCTTTGCCCTAAAACCATTCATACAGAAACTGAATCTTTATATGGTAAAAAGGCCTCATTTTCTATACTTTTTGCTAAAAATTCTGTCATAATAATAATTCGGCATAAAAATTAACCCCACCAAATTTGGACAACGTAGGTCTATTTACGGACCACGTCGTATATACAGGCTCTTATGAAAGCAAAACCTTGCATGGCGCAAAGTCTAATTTATGATTTGTTTTGACAGAAGCTTATGATGGAAAATAATAAAATCTTTGTTCGCTAAATTTAAATGGAATCACCCAGTATGAGGCCTTTCAAGAAAATTATGCATTTCCTTAAAAATAATGTAATGTAATGTAATGTGTCGCGTATTTTTAAGAAATTGGAGGTATGGCCATATTAAGCGAAGTGGTGTAGTGTATCTAATCTGCTGTCTTGCCCGACTATTGCATTCTTAAGTCTTTTTTTTTTTTTTGTTTTTTTTTGCAATATCACTGAGCACTTTCCCTTGGTCATTGTAGCGTAATTGTCAGTATCATACAATGGTTCGTTGAATCTTTTTGTATCGGCTTTTAAGGATAACAGTTTCGATAGGACGAATAGACTGTGTATAGGAGCGGTGTTGTGTTGTGAACGAACGTGTGTAATACTGTGCCGTTCGTAATTCTCAATAAATCTACGCATTTTAATAATCGCCTTTTCATGGTTTCGTATCTGAATACTAATTTCTTCATATCGTAATAATTTTATTCTCATATTGAAATCTTCTTACTGTTCATATTCTCACATATATTGTTTTACCTTAACATCTTTATAGTTTAGTTTCTTTTTGCATTCACACAACTGCAGTCTCATATAATATTCCCGCATCTTTCATATTTTTATATTTATGCTTTCATATCTCTTCTTAGGTTCTTTATGTTTCTCTACTCTAACGTCTCCATATCCGTACACCATATTTATATGTTCACTTTTTCCTTTCACCATGTTCTAATATTCGTACTTTTATATTCTTGATCATTATTATTATTTATGTATATACATATATAAATCAGGTCGTCAAGGATGAAATTTGTAGAAAAACTACGTTTTCACTTTAGTCACTTAAGCTATAAATAAGTAAATATTGTTTGTTTGCGAACAGTAAATTTCAACGATAATCCATAGCCACTCTAAATGGGGTCACACTCAACATTGACACTTAGTTCGTCATTATTGATACAGATTGAACTGATTCTGGGCGGCTGTGTAAGTTATTTGTGAGGTCTAAGCTGCCTGCACGAACCATGGCGAACCGATTTAATATTGCCTGGACATGCAAGTAGTTCTGTCGATTATTTAGATAGCAGTTGCTCAGAAGTATGTTCACCGTTGGGTTGGCAGTTATAGAGGAAGATTTCAAAAATTTCTCGCTGTTTCCTAGGTTTTTCTAGTTTCTTCTGCACTGTAGGTGTGTAAAAAAAGAGATTACGCCCATTTTTCAATCTGATATTGTTAATCGATCAAGGCATGTTTGTGCTATAGTTCAGCATCCTATCTTCATTTCTGCGGCTATGTTGATTGACAAAATCTTTTCGTCAAATTGACGGGATTTTCTAGAAATAGTTGTACAAAGTACAGATAAAACAAAATGGACGTGTTCCAAAAAAAAAAATAGTAGACCTATACGTGTATTGCTTCGTTTTTAGCTGAATATTTTGAAAATTTCTGCTAGCCCGCTTTGATTTAATTCTGGATTGGATTATATTATAAACACTCTTTCTTTTTATTATTTTCCTAACATCTTCAACTTGCCCTCTATTGTTTCTTTCTTGCACATTTTTCGGGTCCTTTCATTTTGAAATTACGAATTGTTCGTTTTTTTAATATGACCGCTCAGGCAATGGCCACACTAGGTATAATATGGTAACGTTCAAAAAGAAGTGAGAAAAGACAAAGAGATATGAGACTATGCCGCAGCATAGTGGGTGGAGACTCAACTGGGAGCGTTACGTTTTTACCGACCGACCGTCCGACTATAGATGTGATCACGTATGCTCCATCATAATGAGATTTGAACAGGCGAACATTTAACATTTTGACATTCTACTAATCCTGTATTTAATCAGGTGTCTCTATGCTTCCCACCATTTGTGGTACAAATATAAAAAAATTGCGCGGACGGTTGTGACACCCAGAAGGACTTAAGATAGACCAGCTGTAATCGAAATTCATTTTCTGAATCGATCTAAGCTCTATCTGTCCGCCTGAAATCTGTCCCCGTATTCTCACATTCAACCGTCGTGGTCGTGATTTTCGATATATTTTGAAGAGGTTTGGTCCACTAATGTGGTTTGGCATAAGGACGAAACTTATCAAAAATGGTTTGGATACTTTCAACCGCTCCCCAACTCACGCCTTATATTGACAAAACATTGTAATTTTTTGAATTTCGCGACAAAAGTCGCTTATCAATAGTATTTTGGCATTGTAAAGTGGTGTGAAAACTTTGGATCGGATGGAGCAATTGTTTAATCTCCTTGCCATGTCAACGTTCCTACAGAAATTAAAAAGGTAAAAAGGCCTAATTTTCGATAATTCTTGATGAAAACTATCAATAATAATAATTTGACATTAAAATTAACTTTATCGGGGGTCCACATATTTGATTTCAACTCATATAGGGATTCTAATGAAAAAGAAGGCTTTATAAGCCCAAACGGTCTAAACAAGATATTTTACAATAAGAATTTGTCCTTAGCAAGCCAAGTATAAGGAATTTTGATCACATACATCTATTTTTTCGATCGCACCATGTATATATAGGGTCTCTCATGAAGAGAAGCTCGTCTATTGCGAAAAAAGCTAATTTGTGGTTTTTTGGGACGGAAGAAAAGATCACCAGTTGGTAACTATGTTTTTATTAATCATTCAAATGTAAGCAAATCTGTGCCAATTTTTGATATACACATCATACCCACTACACAACAACGTAACACATCATTGATGTTGGTTTACTGAAGCTTCCTTTTTTTGTAGAACATTGGAAAAAGCTGCGTTTCGTAGGCAGCATCACGAAAACAACTGTTATTTCTCAACTAATGCTCGAAATGTCAATAAACTTTGATCCATTTCGTTGGAAACTTGGTACTATCTAAAGATCATAGAGATGATGGCTATATATAAGTTATCCGTAACATAGCTTATTAAATAATGTTTTATGCATTAAAGCAGAATTTATCGAATTATGGCAACAGAAAAGTAATCAACAAATGTCAATCTAAAGAATGTGTGAGAAGCCTGGCGCTCTCCTTTCCCTGATACTCAAAAAATTTTTTGTTTAAGGCTTACTTACTTTTTCTAAGAAGATTGCAGGCCCTTTGCCATTGCAGCACTTTCTTACCTTGCTCGTCTACATATACACAACGTTGCGCCGTTTCCATTGAGTGAAAACCGTCTCTATTGCCTACGATGGCAGATAATTAAACTGGCAATGACATGCTTGGTCATCAATCCAGCTCATGTTTTGCAAGACCCTCTCAGGCATTCATATTGTTACGAAATTCGCTTTTCTCGGATACGATTCGTATCGCTAGATAGTGGTTTTTCTAAGAGAAATGCATATGCACGTTTTCACTGCAAGACTCTTCTGTTCATAATCAATTTGTTTAAGGATAGGACTATTTACACTTTGCTTTGGCAATATTATTGACTTCTCAACTCTAACCTTCTTTTTCGACTCAAATGTTCTTGTCTGACTAATTCTACCTTCCGCAAATATTCTAGTTATATAAATTTTGACAAGCATATTACTATTACCTAAGTTCATGGCTTCATTTTTAGTCCGCTAACCTGCCTTCCTGCCAATCTTTTTCGTCGGCCCGCAGCTGCATGACGCGGCGCGAATAAGTACTTGGGCTTTCCCCGTCAAGGGAATTTATTATTTTTGGAAAAATTAATTAGCTGGAATGAATTGGAATTGGGATTTCCGTAACAAAACATTTTAAAATTTTTGTAATTGTATCAGAAGCAATAATCGTACCTCATGAACTAAACAGATTGCTTGCCAATGAATCCATCGAACCTTCACATGATCTTTAATAAATGCAAGGAAAACTCTGTTCTACTATACTGCAAGGTCTCTTAATCTTGATGATTTGTTAATAGGATTCGAAATAATTCTGAAATTATTTCAGAAAAAGTCGCGAGCGCTAAAACTTCTTAACTGTTGTAAAAACAATTTCGCTCAGCCAACGCAGGGCGAACCTAATCTACTTCCCCTTGCCTTTTAAAGTGTTGAAATACTATATATCTTACTTTAAGATAAAAAAGTAAGCAACAAATAATCAGACGAAATCTGTCATTCTACAGACAAACAAAAGTCACGGCTTAACATTGCCGATAAAACTTTGTTTGGCCCATACGTAGGAAAGTACAATTTTCACGACGCTGACCGCATTAAGGATCGAAATTTTTGTATGTACCGTACATGCTTATTGCATCAAAATTATAACAAATATTTTATTAGAAGTATTGCCGATCGCTAGCTATATATTTTGCCCATTTGTCTGACAATTTGCCAAAAAAACTATTGCTGTTGTTTTAAGGGAAACTGTTGGTTGGATCATTTTCAGCGAATGCGTGTTCCATAGATGTACATAGATGTAGAAACAAGCGGTAATCGGAAGAACTCGCGTTTAATGAGTAAGCCGCATGGGCGGGAACTTCAATGTTCCGACATACGCATGAGCAAATGCCCTAGAAAAATACCACATGATATAACCTTTTTTGATAGTTCGTGCTCGTTTTTCGAACACCGAACCGTTGAAATCAATTCTGTGTTGTTCGCAGTGTTGGGTATCAATGTTACGACTGCTGCTTGTTGCCAGATGTCCAAGCTACAAAAGAAAAAAACACAACTGCAGGCACATATGTCCTTTACACGAGGTGTTAGTGCGGTCTCTACGCAAATTCCGCTTGTATGTTTACACATCTAGTAAATATCTCTGCTAGACAAATTCGTCACGCCCTTTTACAGTTATCATAACGTTTCAATCATATGTTATTGGCGTCATTAATGTCGACACTTAAGTAACTCTTCCTTCGATTTGATTGAAATTTAAGTTCAACTGCACGCGTAAGTGCAATCATACAGGCTTTGCGTCCATTAGAGAAGGAGATTTGTTCCTGTGTAAAAGATTTTTCCTAATTTCATTTTCTTCTTCATAACGACAACATTCTGAATCGGTTAACAATCGCTGGTAATCAATCATTAAGGCAATCAATTACTTTGAAATCTTAGATCAACTTTGCTGTTAATTCAAGTCTTTATTTCTTAACTTTTTATGTTGCTATCCACGTCATATGATCAAGGACAGTCTGCTATAAATGGTGCGAATTTTCAATCCCCGGTTTATAGAAATCCACAGGTCGTGAAGCAAAATATGACGCAAGGTGCCTCCTTAATAAGCTAGATTTGAAAATTCATATTACGATTTAATTTTCAGAAAGTTATAGCTTGGAACATCTTATGTTATCATTTGCTATTAAGAAACGTATCTCTACGAAATCTGGGTAGCAATAAAGTGCAAATTGGTTGACAAATATTCTCATTCTTGTCTCAGATAGTTGATGCTTTACCAGCATTCTTTGCCTGTTTGCCTTTCCAATTCCGCCTAGGCGTCTACGTATAGTTGACCAAGTCGATCCAAGATTTCTCGATAGTTCCTATAGAGATATAGTTGATTTTCGATTAGCTCCCTCTAGAGATTTGAAGGCGTTATTTTCAAAAGCGACAGGTCATCCATTTCGAGGCCTGTCACGGAGATCATAATCAGCAGCAACGATCCATCTTGTTGACTTGAATACATCTTCATAAATCTCGCTAGTTTTCTTTGTCGACACCATTGCATTACAGCCCGTATGAAAATGAAAAAGTGTGCAATAACGCACTCCAACTTGCAAGATATTGAAAATAAAATTTGCTGCAATCGCTATGTAAGAGATGAATAGGACCCCTAAACGATTAAATCGCGCGCTCGAATCGAACCAAGCACTTTTGAATATGTACGTACACTTTTAAATATGTGCGTAAATAGTGGCTAAAAATTTATTGAGAATATTTTGATAGTTATTACCCATATGTATTACCGATACTCGAATCGATTCTAAGATCCCTTAAGAATAAACCTCAAGATAGGGCTTCCAAGACTTGAAGCGCAAACATCAGAAATCTTAAATGCTTAAAAGCGATGAATATTCGAACACGAGCATGAAAGTCAAGCTAAGATAAAAGCAAGTGACTATCGTCGTGTCCAAACTGTAGGCAAAAGTCTATAAATAAGTGCTTTCTCACAAAATCAAGGTGCAAACAAGCGGCGATACTACGCACTGTTAGGTAATCGTACTGGAAAATGTAAGCAACAAGTTGTTGCACTTGAAATGTCAATTTGCAAAGAATTTAGGGCGGGCGCACTATACTTTTTTGCAAAGAACCACCACGAAAGGATATGTACATATATATTTCTTTTGTTTATTCAGAAATCCATAACACGTTTACGTATTCATTTATGCATTTCCGTCATATAACGATCATTGAATTTTTCTCTTTTTCAATCTTTCTGTGTGGCTTTCTCTCTTTTAACATCTTTCTTCTTTTCTCTCACTAAGCATGCTTAATTCAGTGTAAAATAATTTAAAGAAACAAAACAAAAGATATAACAAAAAAATAAGAAATGTTGTGATCTTGTTTAATGTTGTTGTTGTATATAATTCTATATTAATCAAGACCAAACTGCTTTTTGCATAGAAGTGTTCCCTCATCCAATAATGTTGCTGCTACATACCATTGGCCAACAAGTCCTATATTGCCACCTATATCTAGTAGAACTCCACATTTAGTGCCTGACACTCATATGTCGTCTAACGGATCTGCAGTTAATAATTACACCTCTTCCAATAAGTATGGCAGCTGAATAGAAGAACACCGTTCCGCAGTTGATATCGAAATGAATGCCCTCAACACACAAAAGCCTCATGCACTTCCCCATCTCAACATCAAGAGCGCAATTACGCTATCAACAGTAGCACCGTCGGTTAGTAACATCGCTCTTAGCAACGTTTCGGATTACTTGCAAAATCAACAGCAAAGGCAGCCAACAATATTGCGAACGTACGAGAGGCCTCTAAACAGTTTCATTATTCCCAAGCGAGGACCACCAGAATCGTTACGAATTATAGAAACTGTTATTGCTGAAGATGCTGAAACCAACACAAATTCACCGGAGTCAACATCGTCGTCCCAACTACTTCTTACTTCAACTACCGTGCAACAACCAACACCGTTACCGCAAATGTCGACCACATCGTCCTTCTCAATGAGCGCATCGTCACCATCAGTGCAATATACAATCATGCCGCAGTCTTTCTCATTTTCACCTACGATATTCGCCACTGAAGCTACAACATCGTTTATGACCACCTCGGCATCGGTACCAGTCGCTGTCTCCGCCTCAACTAATAAATTCACTCGGAAAAGAGAGCCCATGTGTAAAAGCAACTCAAACAACACTATTTCTCAATTAGCCAATTGTAAAGCTTTCTCGAAATAGTGTCTAATCGACAACCCAAAATTATCGTAGTGCCGCCACAGTCACCACAGTCGAACGTAATTTACCGAATACATGACAGCCAGAGGCGATGCAGATACTTAAAAATACACGCGAAATGCAAATTTCTTGACTACACTTCTCCAGTGATACACAACTTTGACGAAACCAAAAACAGTAAGTCGTTCAATATGCTATTTGCGTTTGTCGAAATCGTATAAGTATTGAAATGCGGTTATCTCAGGTAAAATTCTTTAACTGCGCTATTTTCAGTTGTCACAAAAAACAAAAAAAAAACAAAACAAAAAAAAACATCACATATAGAAGAAAAAGTGTGCAAAGTTATGCTGACTTCTTTTCTAACAATTTGTATCATCTAATTAGAACAGGAAGAAAGAGAAAGAATACAATACTGAAAATAGTGCATATACGTATGTGAGGCATATTTTAAAGAACACGTATGTGCATGCATGTATGTGCAGCTTTTATATATTATATTCAAATGCCATTGCAGACGATGAATGGACTTGATATAGAAGTTGCGTACATATGCACCGCGTATAGATGTGTATGTACATATGCATGTACATATGTATATACACATAAAATAGTTTTAAGCAATTCGTTCATAAACAGATACACACACATCCACTTTTATACCCAAAAATCCAATGAAAATAATAAAAACAATAATATTTAATTTAATGTTAGGGTAGCACAACAACTATTAAAACATACTAAGTAGAATAAATATATAAAAAACAATTATTGCCATATCTATATAACATATAGGTAGAGATATGTGCATATTTTCAATTCAAGAACTGAACATCACAATAATGTTTACAATTAAAAAAACGGACGCATATATTATGTGAGATGTGTTTAAAGAATGAAAGAATACAAAAAATGTCGAAAAACAAATACACATGAATACCTTCCAAGGTGCGCATACACACACACATTTTGATTATTGAATTATTTATTAAGTTTTACAAAATTTCTAACAAAAATAAAAAGGCATCTTTTAACACAAAGAGAACACAGCGGCAGATCAACAAGAGACATGTGTATGTGACTTATTATTATAACTTTTCTTTCTTTCATTTATATCATTATTCCCAGCCCAGCATGTATGATGTGAGAAATACTGATAACGGTGCAAAGTCACTTTGGCCTCACAATTCTGGTATCTGGTCCGCCTCTTACATATTAGATAATCTTTTCCCCATTGTTCTATGTATGCTTGCGTGTTTGCTTTGCTATATATATATATGTGTGTGTGTGTGTGTGTCATAGCCTAAAAGCTAGTCCGCATATAAATTTTAGGGGAAAACATTAATCTTCTGAGCAGTCGTGAAGCTGCTTCTTAAAATTCAAAAATTTACGTCTCAAACAGATTGGAAACAAGTAAAAGCACTATGGTGGACCACGGCATAACATTAACAATAAATATCGGATCCGAAGCATTTTCAGTAGCGTTCGCCCGTGAGGTAAAACGTGTGTGTGAACATGTGACAAAGCTCATCTAAATATCTCAAAAATTGTGACGGGTAGGCTGAACACGAAAAGACAAGATATACAGGCGGGTAGACAGGCTGGCAAGCTCAAAACGGTTCAGAAGGTGATTCTACACCAATCGGTATAGTAAAAATATTGGATTTATTTTAAGTCCTTGTAGGTGTTGTCACAAATGGTATGGATTACACAGGGAAGTTCCATATCCTCCGTCCGAAACAATGCTATACATTTAACATTTTGTTTTTAAAATTGGATTTTCCTTTTTATGTAATTTTGTTATATATATATACATATATGCGTGTGTGTGTGTGTGTGTGTGTGTGGTAAAAGACAAAGAAAATAATATGAAACAGTCTTGATATTGAAAAAGAAAATAGAGAACAAACCGTACAAACATGAAATTTTGCATTTCCATCTCAGTTGGAAGGTCCGATTTTACATCGCTTACATCCAGGATGGCCAGTCAATTAAAACGAATATTTGCTTTGATTGGTAATCCCCTTTAATCCCCTTCTTTCGTACCGCTTTTTAATTGAAATCAATGAATGAGTCCTATTAAATGTCAGACGGACTTATTTACAATTTATCCTCATCTCTTGCTCGTCTATGAATGCGTAAAGTAAAAATTGTAATTTTTCTTTTTACAGCTTCAAAACTGGAAAAGAGGTAATAGTTTGAGCCACCAATCTTTAATATGCCTAATGTATAGTAAGCATAACAGCTGTTACCCTTGAGAAACAATAGTTCGCTGAAACCCGCTGTCCTATTAGCTTTCTTATGCAATGTTTTCGTCTTAATGAAAACATTGCACGAAATTCTTTGATTTAGGAGCTCAGAGCAAAGCCTTATCCTAACATAATAATAAGTTTACATAAGACATGGTGCACTCAAGAACCATTATAGTGTGATTTATTCAAGAATCCCTAAAATCGTATGTTTTCTAAAAGTGTTATCATATGCACAACCACGACCTTTCATTATCTTTACCAAGCATAGTGAAAATTAATGAAATAATAAATGTCTTGCAAAAGGTCAAGCTACCTATAAAAAGGCCAAAAATGATATTGATCTATGCGATAAGCAAAGAAACTACTTGAACTTACTTCTTACCATATTTAATATGATGATACTGCCCTCATGAAACATAACCTTATTGGGACAAATCAAATCGAAACGTCGATAACGTCTTCAGTAATGTATTAGTTACTGGCTAAAGAGAAAAAGAGACTCAAACTCTATGCGAACTATGTAAATTATATGAACATCATGAACGATCATTTATGAGAGCTGTATAAAATATTAGTCCAAAACAGGGTCTTTAACGGCTCGATAAAGTGATTGCAGAGAATAAAATTCTGGCGAACACCCTAATTATAAGATTTGTAAGGTCCGTCCCAAGAGAAATACCAGTTTTACTGCTTGCATACTATTGTCATTGTAGGAAGTTCGCGTCATAACTCATCCCATTTTATAACCGAATAAATCAAAATTTTATAGTTGCGCGATTGCACATCTTTTAAAATGGGGACTTTTAAATTCATATTTCCAATCAAATTTCGGAATCAGAAACGATTACTTTAAAACGTACGTGTCTTAGCATGTTGAAAGAAGATCCCTTAAGCGAAGTAATGGCGAATGATATTGAATATTCAGAATTAAGCAGTACAAATCCCTATTATCTTAGGTTAGAAAATTCACATGTCGTCTGATATGGGCCAAATTGAAAGAACATGAAAGAAGGAATAAGTCAATTGCGCAACATATTCATCGAGGCATCGAGGTAACACAAAGAACGGTCCGCTGCAACGTAAAGCATAAAACTAAAGTCTACTTTTCTTAAACTTTATTTGTTATGCGATAACCAAAAAACAACAAAAAAAAAAAAAAAAACGAAAAAAAAAA
Organism: Glossina fuscipes; assembly: GCF_014805625.2. Lineage (NCBI taxonomy): Eukaryota > Metazoa > Arthropoda > Insecta > Diptera > Glossinidae > Glossina > Glossina fuscipes. Next base: position 17,276,439 of record NW_023998414.1, on the reverse strand, counting down.
AAAAAAAGAAAAAAATGGCCTGTAAATTAAAAAAAATTAAATTTTTTTTTTTTTTTTTTTTTTTTTCTTGTTCTTATGAAACCGCTATAAGCAGCAAAGTTGTGGAGAATTTTCATTACCAAGTTTAAAGAAATACTTAAATCGTCAATTTTTTAGCGAAAACTCGTGACAATATTTTGCTAATTGAAACTAATTTTAGTTTCTGCTAAGGCTTACAACCTCTAACTTGATCCGGCTTACGAATTAAACGCAGATTGAATAATGTGCTATAACGTTTTAAATTATCGGCGCAAATAAGCAAATATGTACATCTTTTGCATTATATTATATTATATGAATAGCGTAAGTAAATAAATCCATACATATATACATATATGCGCATAAGAGTTATATTAAAAATTGTTAAAATATATACATTTTTGTTTTAAGTGTTCATCTTATCAATTTAACTTATTTAAGCCATCATTTACTTATTTATTTATTGTAATAAATTTACTTAAATATTATTGTATAGTTACACATAAACCGCGTACATAATAGTAAACAAAAAAAAAAAAAAAAATTCTGTATTTTCATGCCAGTCGTACCACTAGAAGATGGGAGTATATTAATTTTATCATTTCGTTTACGTTTTCGCTTAAGAAAAACACATCAGAAATACTTTTAGATTCATTGAACACATACATATGCCTGATTGCTTTGTTCCGTGCCGGTGAAAGCGCATATAGAAGACACAGTCTATGAATCTTTGAGCAGCCCGCAGCAATTAGCGTTAGACGACTTGAATCGATTTATTAAGTCCGGGCTTGAAAAATAGACAAACTTTTCACTATTTCACTACACTACTCAGTTAGTACAAACACAAAACAAAGAAGAAAGATGTTGCTTAAACAAGTAAGAACATTATAGTCGGAGAAGGGCGGCCATTGGATACCCTACTTCGCCACTTCGCCTAGTACAACTACTCACTCATTTTGGTAAAGCAAAAGCATAATTATCATGAAATCCCGCTTATTGGTGTACAAACATCAAAACATCACATAACGTGATCTAAATTTTGCAAACTTTAGTTACTTCCTAAGAATGTAATTAGTTTTTTGGCTTCCCTCACAAAAAACTAGTAACTAGATTTTCTCTCCAGTATTGCAATATTGAAAACCATACCATTTTACCATATAAAGATTCAGTGATCGTAGAAACGGTTATGTGAGAGAGGGTTCAAAAAATTACTCCAACCCATCCAAGGTTTTCATAACAATTTAGCAAGTTTTGTCGAAAAATGTTAAAAAGTTCAAGTTTTTCCCGTGTAATCGGCTTTTCAAAGTAAGACGTTATAGGGGAATGGTTGAAAAAGTGGACCGTTTTGAGTCGTTTTCAAAAGCGTTAGTTATTGGGTTAAAACACGTCCGTGTATCAAATGTCATCAAAATATCTCAAAAATTGCGACCTATGGTGGGTCAATTTTAGCCCTACTGGGTATTACATACGCAAGCACAAACGTAACCACAAGTAGTGTAGGGCGTAAAAGTGTTGCTTAGGAATATAAGCGGGTTTTAAAAAAAGGTCACATGTTAAGAAATTCAAACTGAACTCCGCTTCAGATGTATTTGTGATTATTTTTCAACAAACTGTTGGTTATAAAATGTAATTTTGCCTTCTCCGTGCCTGACTTCTGTCGGAAGTCTACGTAAATTTCTAATACAGGATCATCCATTTTGTGACTTCGAATGTAAATGTACATGTAAATAAAACAAGCTTTTAAAATGTGGATCAAATGTTTTTCAACATATTGGTTGGACCTTGGCATTATCTGTGACATACGTACAAAATTGTACACCGTATAGGAAATGTCAAAAGTTTTTACGAAAACAGTGAGCCAATTAGGTTAAATAGCTTTGTACACTACGATTATCGGTCCTTTGATGTAAGAAGTAACACGTCTGATGTTTCTAAAGGGCCTTGCCGTGTACAAATAAAACTTTTGGATGAGGTTTATAGGCTGTAATTAACAATGGAGAATGCTACAGAATCACGGTAACTACATTTTTGGTATCAAAAATTAGACGATTTCGACTTGAACGATATGTGGATAAATGGAGAAAAGTTCAACGACCGTGTAATCTCCAAAATTTGTTTATGTATGAGTGTCGCAATAATCAAGCGCTATAACTGTATTGGACTTTTTATTCTGAGGCTATGCTGGACCATGGGCTCACTCCAGTGAACAACGAACGCCCGCTGCGCTTCTTCACCAAGATGATTCGTGTTAACGATGAAGTGAGAGGAGATTTACGTGAAAAAATGGCAAAAAGTTGATGCTCCAGGATTAAATTTTTGCAGAGGTCCAAAAGCAGTCATTTGCACACTAAATCATTTTTAATTACAAATGCCATGAGCTGATATCGAAAATTAAGGGAAATTCGTATTGATATCTTCTATCGTTTAGCTTTTATTAGAAATTGAAGAAACAATAATTTCTGAATCGATCTAAGCTTGTCTGTCCGTCTGTCCATTTTGTTTTTTTGTGTTCACCCTACAAGCAGCAATTTTTGAAATATTTTGATGAAATTCGATGCAGAAACAGGATTGAAAATAATTCGGATCGGACCACTTTTCCAGCCACTTTTCGTGTAACACTGTATTTTAGAAAGTGGTCGCATGAATAACTGTAACGAGGTAGATATTGTGCCCGTAGTCCACATCGTTTATAAAATTAAGAATGTTATACCGTTACCATGAAATTTTTCAAACCTTTACGAGATGAATCATTTCGTAACCAACTTCTAGATTTCGATAGTCCGGGAAGAATTCTCTTTCTTTTGCTTACTACTTTAACAACAAAGAAACGATAGAATTCCTTATGGACAAAACTTGGATAATTATAGCTGCACAAGATTTTTAAAATATGGAAGACTCTAATTGGATTGATCGGCAGAGGTCGCGGGGTATAGGCAAATTCTTTGCTTCTTACGGCGACCGGATTATATTTTGGACTAAATTACATTGTGATGAAAAGGAATATGGTACTTTAATAAAAAATTTTTCGAAAAAGTAAATTATTATTTTCTTATATTTTATTATTCCTTTGGTAAAACTTCACTGCAACATATCTTACACTTAATGCGTTAGGCGCTTTGGATGTTCATCTAAAAAAGTGAAAATATTTGATTTAGCACGATGTCTCCAATCGACAATTGGAACGTTTCGAATTTGAGGAATAGCAAGTAATCAAGCAAATATGATGATATTCTTCCCAACAAACCCATTCTTAATCCCTTTTCGAGGGAATAGGCCGGTCAGAAGTGTTTCTGTTTGAGAAACAGGCAAGGGGAGTTTAATTAATTAGATGTAAATTTAATTACTTCCTTTTTGATAATTACTAGTGAATGGTTTACTGCGAGGTTGGTCTTTGTTCATCAAATTTTTTTTCATTAACGCTTAGAGGAATACGCTTAGAATCTCCCCCTCCACCCATATCCCCTATCCATACTCCCCACTCCCCTCTCACCTCTTCCCCATCATCCCACATTCTCAGCGCACTGTTACTAGTAGCCCAGACCTTAAACGCTCACTTCTTTCTATCAAAGACGGAACTCTTAGGTAATAAATACACAGCCGTAGATAAATTTTGTTCAAACTTTGACGACAATAAATATAACGGAAAGGAGTGTTAAGCACACACATTACCCAAATTTATATATATACTCTCTACTGCTCTTGGATATGAAATCAGTTATCATGACTTATATTACTTAACGATTCGCATAAGTTTAATGTTTAGTTTATTAATTTATTTTAAATGTTTACAATCGTGTATTACTTAATCATACTTATGTATATATGTATGTATGTATGTATGTATG
>NW_023998414.1:17272094-17272476 GCF_014805625.2 Glossina fuscipes | reverse complement strand
TATGTATGTATGTATGTATGTATGCATGTATGTATGTATGTATGTATTTTCTAAATAATATATCGTACTATACACAGGTCTAAATTATATTTTAATTTCAAATAAAAACTATTTAAAATTAGCCTTAATTTCTAAGAATGTACATATATAACACATATATATTAAATAAAAGACTTGTACAATTAATGAAAGGAGAAAAACTGAATAAAATATGTAAAAAAAGTATTTAAGAAAATAAATAAAAGTGGCAAACACATTTATTTAATGAACAAATTATGAATTAAATAGTAAATCTTGATTTAAGTGACTATATATATATATATATAGATATAGATATATATATATAGATAGATATAGATATATATATATATATATATATATA
>NW_023998414.1:17224122-17271994 GCF_014805625.2 Glossina fuscipes | reverse complement strand
GAACCTCCGATCTCTCAAAGGTATGTATGTATGTATGTATGTATGTACCTATATATGTATTAAATAACTGAATCCATTTGTTGCAACCAACAATACAGTTTGATATATTAAAACTAAACTAGTTAAAGAAATTAAGATAAAAAACAATAATAACACTACAAATAAAAAAAAAACGAAAAAAAAAAAGAAAAAAAAACAAATTTAAATTGAAAATCTAATCGTAATACTCAAAGATTTATTAACAAAAAGAAAAACCTTAAAAAGCCAAATGAAACGAATCCATACACACCCGTTAGATACATATATATATACAAGTTATTATAATAATATAAACAAATTATTATAATAATGCAGCAAATGTGTGTTAAGAGAGAGAGCTACAATAAGTAAATCATACAAAATTTCAACGTAGACAAAAAAACGAAAACGGTATTTAATCAACAAAGCCATAGAAAAATGATGGACAAAAAACAAATAACATAGCAACAAACTACAAACAAACAAAAATTAACTCAGACCGGACCGAAATACTTATATGTACTCAAAGATACGTTAACATTACACATGTACACACATAACCTTAAATCGCTATTATTAATATGAATTACATTAATAATATTAGTAACAAGTCAATAGCAATCAGTTTACTTTTGCCCTCAGCGTACTTGTGGACCAAACAATTGTAAGACTGTATGCGTAAATAATGTAATCTACGTCCATAGCTGAGCTACTTATTGCAAATTTCAAAGCACGATGATAACACGTACAACACTTTCAGCAGAAGAGCCATTCATGCAAATCCATCAAAGTGCGATTCTAAAATTTGCTTACTATAAACAAAATAACGATCAATTCACTTTTTCTACCCATTTTGAGTTCAATTCCCTCGGAATAACCATTTAACTTAGCAAACTTTCTTATCTCCGCTTTGCTTTTCGTCTCCACACAAGAGCAGACCGTAGCAACAGTTTTATAAGCACGTGCATGCCTTTGCTTTTTTCCTGGAGCGTGGGAGAGGAGAAAGCAGGACTAACAACCCTTTTGAAGTTATTTAGCGTAAGCATAGGCCAAGAGGAAAAATTCTTTTCTATCTTTCTCTCTCTCTTTCTCTTTCTTTTTTTTTCCAGCAGTAGTTCCTTTGCCTAAGCCCTGTGACCTGTCAGTGCAAGTAAAAGAACATTTCAATTTTACATCTCAGACTTTAATTATTGCCCGATATACAAATATGTTATCTTGATGATTATTTTAATTATTGTTATTTACGTGGCACGCTTTAGACACTCGAATTGTTAGGACTTGTTGATAGAAAATAAATCTAATTCGCTATAGGTTGTTACTTCAGTTAATGGCGTTATTACTGATTCGCTTCCTGGCCATACATTCACTAAATATCACAGTCGCCTAATGTTTGACTTTCTTAGAAAAAGAAACCTTTTTTTTCTCAATTTTATTTTATTGAATTAAAGTCCTAGACTTGAAAACCCCCATAATATCTTTATTGAAAACGTTTTCACACGACGAACTGCATTCTCTCACACCCCCTCCTTCGTTTACTAGTGCGTTAGCTTGTACATATGTCAAAGCATGTTGAACGCGTTAGAGTGTTAACATCTCTACTACTCATTCATTTACCGTATAAGAGCAAAAACCTTCATATCGAACCCTAATTATCAAACTTGTACATATTGTATCACTTACAGATCCAAACCGTTTGCAATTACGGTTTTCGTTATGAAAAACTTTAAGATACAAATAATTAATGGCGACAACTTAGAAAACACAAGTAAAATTATTATACACGGCCCACAATTAAATACCCTACACTACGTTGCTCAATACGATTATTCATATAGTAATTTTTCAAAGTAAGCTTTTGCATGGAAGATTGATGCGATCCGAACCATTTTCAATAGTTCGCTCGTTGATGGACGAAAACGCGTCGTACCTGTAAGTTGAAGACAAGAGTAAAGACAAACAGAGGACGAATTAATTTAAGTCGATCCAGAAAGCGATTGTAAACTGAGTGAAGTACCGGCTATTCTGAAACGATTCAAAAAAGATAAGACTTGAAAGTGGACACATCAGAGACGGCAGGGATACCTTGTTCCAAAGGCGAGCAGCCCAATAAAAAAACGACGAGTTGCGGTGGAATGTTGTGCAATATATACGTAAATTCAGAACGAGTACGCGAGGCTTCTGAGAAAGCTATTTAGTTCTGTTGAAGGATTTAATTGGCGAACATACCTCTTTTATCTCCGTAGAATACTTGTCCCGAAGGTACTTGTACCTAAGCGCAACAAAGCCCACATTATCCAAGTGCTCTGGACACACTTCCGTCGTCCCTTTCGCTGTATGCGGTGGAGAGCCTCGAACAAGAATTTAGAGGCTCCCACCCACACATGCGGGTTATTCTCGAATTTTGGATATAGTCGGTGTAAAAGGTATGGGTATCGGCTGCAATAAAATATTTTGTGCGCCGCTTTAAGAACCCAATCCCTTGACTCCGTCTTTCGACATTTCGAGCACATGTTCTGTCCAACGAACATAGTTTTATATTCTCATATCCAAAACATCAAGGGCTGCCGGTCCTTCCACATTGACATCATCAAAAATATTTTTCCGATATTTTTGTGAGGCACCGACTCAATGTGGCATTCACAAGAAAGCGTTTGTTCTCTATCTCGTTGCTGCATCGTCTTTTACTAAAGGAAAACGAATGACACAGGTTACTGTGACTGCAAACGAGTAGATAGGTTTCTCCGTTATGCATAGGAGGTCGTTAATGACTACCAAAAAGAGAGAATTGAAAAGAACAGAGCCTTGTGATACAGGGTGTATAAAGTTTCTGCGAACATTTCTAAAACCCCGAATGGCTTGAGAGATATCAATCTTTTATTATACGAATTGATTCGGAAAATGATTTGGTTAATCTAAGTTTGTCGGCCCATATATTGTGTGTTCAACCTATAAGTGGCAATTTTTAACATATTTTCGTGAACTTTGGTATACTTGGTACTTGGTTCGACCCAAGGACGAACATTATTGAAAACGGTGGGTATCGGATCACTTTTTCGATCACTGCCCATGTTCCGCCTTATTTCGATAAGTCGTTATAAGAAAAAATGTTGTAATTTTTCCACTTTTGCTGCAAAAGTCATGTAGCAATAAAGTTTCAGCATTCTAAATTGATGCGAAAATTTTGGATTAGATACAGCAACTTTTTGAGCTCTTTGCCTTACAACCGTTCCCATAGGGACTGATGGTGAAAAGACCAAATTTTGCAATACTTCATGATGAAAATTTGTTCATAATAATAATTTTACATAAAAATTAACCGTATCGGACTTGGACTACATGGCTCTGTTGTTTGGATACCAACCCATATTAGGATTCTAATGAAAAATAAGGCTTCATATCCCAAAGCGGTCTAATTTTTAATATGTTGTGATGAAAATTAATCCCTAATTAAATAAACCGGAGGGAATTTGGCTCACATAAGTTAATTTTTTGAATCACAGCGCATGTAAGATCTCTCATGAAAGCAAATCCTTCTATGACGATAAATCCCAATTTGCGGTTAGTTATGCCTGAAACAATCGGAAAATAATAATATATTTGACAAGTTAATTAAGTTTGCTAGGCATTGAAGTTCGCTGCATGGGGGCTTGCGTGAAAATTATGCATTTACATAAAAATAACATATAGTTTTTGGTGTATTATTAAGAAAATGAGTATAGGACTATATTAGGCGAAGTGATGTAACATTTTCAGTTTTTTTAAACTTAATCGCGCTAATCGTTATTCAATTTCGAGTTGATAACTGCCACAGGTAGTATCAACGAAGTGAACTTAAATTGATTTCAATTATTTAGCTAATGTTACCGGAACTGTACCACTTTTAAGCTTGGAATTCATTTAGAAAGTACTTATAAGAATTTCTGTCCTTATAAGAATTTCTTTAAGAAGCTGCGTTAATTTGGTATTCAGTTCGTATTTTGAGATTAGGTAATGCTGCTTAATACTGTGGGCTTAAATATGAATTTAAAAGGAAACACATCTCTAGCAAAATATTCTCTATTAAGAGGATACATTTTGTAAATAGATAGCTAAAAGGTTAGAGTATCAGAGAGAAGACGCTCAAGAACATACATTAAGCCCAAAGAATAATCTCTTTGGTAGCATTAGAAAGATCACCTAAAAGTTTGCACACTTTCTTAAGATTGTCTTATGTTATTTGGGGTATGAGTGGCACCGCCACAATATTTAATTCTCCTGGCATAAATAATAATCCATATTTCATTCAAAAAAATTCTATATACGAAATAAGCCATGAACTATGGGCCAAAATCCAATATATGAAAACTTATTGCCCAAGTTATAAAGACTAGCTGTCGAATAAATTGTTTAAGCTATGGCCGCGAAATCGTGCACCATGGGTTGAGGCGACATCGGACAGACTATTTATAATTTCGTACACACAATCGTTTCGAGCAGAGTGCAATTTTTATACCCACCACCGAAGGATGACGGATGTATCCGTTTTGCCAAAATATTCAAAAGAAAGTTTTACAAATTTCACAATTTTCCATTAGCATCAAGTCTGATATATTTGAATATCTTGCGTGCAGGTTGATAATGAAAAAAAAAAATTTAGTTTTTTCCTTTTTTTTGCTACTTTTTAAAATAACGGGAATGGGTATTAAAGATTCCGTCTCCACGGTCGTCACTTAGCTGCTGGGGTTACAAATTGCTTTTGATTTCTTTCCTAAGGGAGAAAGAAAAGAAGAGAGTGAGAGAGAGAGAGAGAGAGACTGGGAGAGATTTTGTAAATAACACTGTGGGGTGTAGAATAAAGTTGTGAATCTCTCTTTTGGAAAAATTGCCTGTAAATTATACAAAACTGTATAAATTCTCACACGAACGGGTACGCAACACAATTCTTTAAAACTTTGAATAATTGTAGAGTCTGTACCAAAAACACCTCCGTTTGAGTGAAACTTTACGTTTCTTGCTCAATTCCAAGGATAGTGCTGCTACGATACGATATACAAAGTCTAAATAACCATATTGTAGAGAAGACGAACCGTTAACATCGATGATAAAGCTAAATATCTCCCGCGGCGCAACATTTTTTTGACTTTCGCGTGTTCAAATCTCAAATGGAATAGAGTCTACTAGATGGTCAGTGCTCAGTTGGTAGGGATATAATACTTGCCGACTGGGCGCCCACTAGCCTGTCACCACCACCTCCCTATCTCTTTCCTTTTTCTTCAATTCTTTCTGACCGTCGTCGTGTTACACGGATAGGAAACACGTGTGAAAACCGTTAGTTTTTAGTATAAAGGAATCCAACGCCAAATGACAATCCTTGTTCGGACAATGCTTAGAATTTTAACCTTAGAAGTCCTACCTTCCCTACTGTTATCAGCAAACATGACGAGCTTTATTACATAACTTATTGTTTTTCGAAGGATGCTTCGATTTTTATAGCGATATTTCAACATTGGTTCTTTTGGGAACAGCCGCGAAAGACGAGATTTTCCCCTAAGATGGAATTTAGAAATTGCCTAACGCAAAAGCCTAAGCAACAGCCAGCGGCGGACACTCCTGAAACGGAAGCATTTTTGACCACAAAAAACGGATCGTAGTAATTTATACTCTTAATAGATCGTTAGTGAAGAATTCTTTTTGTTGTGACCATTTTGATTCCGAAACCGGTAGTAATTCTGTAAAAATATTTAAGAAGTATTTTGGATTAGATCAGGTTTGTTGTACATTACTTCTGAAAATGCGTATTTACAGAGGATTCATAAACTTGTTGAGAAAGCCGACTTTCTCTTGCGATTAAACATTCATCTCAGTGTTTTGAACATAAACATGAGGTCTTCGTAGTTCATCTTAAAAGTTTCATTGATATTGTTGCGGCAAATGCCAGTGTAACTACACTCCGACTTCAAACACACCCACATCTAACACTAACACTACCACTACCACTTCCACTCTATGCCACCGCTCATCTGCCACTACAGTTACTACTTTATCTACATGTACAACGATGAGTACAAGGACAGCTAGAACCATTAACAACACGATTACCATTTCAACTGTAATTATTTGTACAGCAATCACCACAGCAACTACAATCTGCAACGGCTTACTAAACTAAAACTTGCGTTGTAGTGATGTTCGATGTTTGGAAACTTGGAAAGATTAAGGATAAACAAAAACGATATTTCGACACAAGTCATATAAGTCATATAAGTGTGTTATACCCTACACCGCTTGTGGTACAGAGTATACTAAGTTTATGCAGACGGTATATGCCTGTCCGCATGTCCGTCTGTTATTGTTACATGTGTTTTTGTGTTCATCTTGTACGTGCTTTGACTCAAGGACAAAAGCCATTGAAAATCTTTGCCATCGAACCATTTTTTCGACAAGAAGAAAAAATATTATAATATTTAGAATTTTGCAACAAAAATAACTTAGTAATAGTATTTCGGATTCTAAATAGGAAAACTTTCAGTCAGATAGAGCACCTCTTGCCCCATAATCGTTCCTGCGAAACCTGAATGTTTATATAATAACATAGCCTAATTTTCAATACTCCTTGGTGAAAATTCCTTCATAATATTTTGATATAAAAATTAACCATATCGAGTTGAGGCTTATTTTTGGATCCCAACCCATATCAGAGTTTTAATGAAAGCTGAGAAAGACTTTATATACCAAAAAGATCTAATTTCTAAAGTAGTTCTTCTATTGCCACATGCCTAATTTGTGGCTTGCTATGACTAAAGCGACACTGAAACATAACAAAATCGTTGACGACGTTCAATTTAGAACACTTTGGTGTTTGAGCATCCTTCAATGTGAGGACTTTCATGAAAATTATGCATTTGCGTAAACGTAATGTATATGTGTGTGGGGTAATGAAAGTAGTGTAGGGGTATCGGAGGGTCGGTCTAGCCTGACTAGCATTCTTACTTACTCTCCTTTTTTTTGGGCTTGCTTCGTTCTTCGCAATTAAATGCTAAGTAAAGATTAAAAGAAATTATTTTCATATGAAAAATTTTATTCCTTTGCATTATGAATGAATATTTACCCGTTTATGTATGTAGAAATAGCGAATTAAGTAAGTGAAAGAAACTAATTTATTATATTGTATAATAAAAAGAAGTAATCAGAGTAAAAACGTTAGTATCACGCAAAAACAACCTATTCCCACAAAGCGCGCATCCGTGTCTCGCCGGCATCTACCGTCATTCTCTCTCTCTCTCTCTCTCTCTCTCTCTCTCTCTCTCTCTCTCTCTTCACCAAACGCCGTAGTAAAGAGTCAGCTAATCTTTATTAATCTCAAAATGCACTATCAAAAAAGAAAAAAAAAATTATAATTCGAACAAAATTTTATTTATCGGAACACGTTAAAAACACAGGAAATCGCATTAATTGATTTAGTTGAAGGACCAATATAAAGAAAAAAAAAAGAAAAAATAAAAATAAATAACTTAGGACCGACTTCAAGTTATCCGCCCATATATCAGAAACAATAATTTTTCTTTTTACTCGCTTTCCATTTACGAAATCTTTTGTAATTTAAAAAATGCGAAAAATAAAACTCACAATTAAATCAATAAAAAGCAAAGATCAATCAATCATTCATCAGTCAATGCATTCATTTATTCAATATTTAAGAAGACTGTTTGTCAACCAAAATGTCAACAAAAATAAAATCAATGTAAAGCTTTAAAAGAATTTACAATACAACTTTAAAATGAACCATAACCACACTTACACTGATATTGTATTAATGTATGCATGTACACATATATGTATCTACATGTATTCACACACGTGCATGTAAGCTCGGAGACAGCAGTACTGTGACACACAGCCAATAACAAAAAAATAATTATATATATATATATATATAAATGAAAGAAGCATCGCTGACGCAACAGAACAACAAAAACAATAACAACAACACTCTCTCACTCCGATATGCCTGGGTTTCAAATATTTAACTAACGGTAAATTTGTTATCCTTTAATCCCCAAATTCGTGGTTTCCCTTGCAAACAAACAATATTAACGTGTCTGGAATTTTATCTGAAAATCAAAAAAAAAAAAAATAAATAAATAAATAAATAAATAAATAATATAAAATCAAATACATAATAATAAAGATATAGTAACGAGAAAAATAATGGAAAAAATAAAATATATACATATATATATACTTAATTATGCCAAACAGGGAGTTTCTTTATAATAAATAGAACAGAGTCTCATTGCATTTACATATTAAAGCAGAAAAATTGCACAAATACGCATATACATAGTAACTATTTCACGTATAATACGGTATCTTAACATAAATAACATGGAACATGAAGCAGCGCCACTCCCAGCTCCGTTTTAGCCTATTCACTACTTGAATATTAGATTTGTTAATGGTTTTCTTTCACAAAACAAAAAAAAAAAAAAAAAAATTTTAAAATATTTAAGAAACATACGCAACAAGACAAATAAAATTAACTCCTACTCAAAGTTGTTGGGGCCTGACTTCACGGAAAAACTATCCTAATCAACTCAATACATTTTTAGCGAACCAAAAACAAAGTCACGATTTTCATATATTCGATGAACGGGGCTCGAGGTTTGTTTTAGATATTTTGGTGTTTGGACGATTTTAGTAAAGGCAACCCTTTAATTGATGCACTGTTACAGAACATTGGCATCTCCATGGCCACCAGATGTAGCACATTGAGTGCTAAGCCTTTGGCATGAAGTGCACAGAAGAGATGTGCTATGTGTCGGCCAATCTGTTGATCAAAAAAAAAAAAAATCCATTGAGCCCCAAGATGGCCTCATAGAAAAACACCTCTCAATTCTCGAATGAACGCAGTGGTTCGAAACCCTAATACTTTTTTCATTTCTACTTCAGTCGCGACTTTTCACAAGACGTTCAAGGTTATTACTTGCGATGTTGAACACAATCACCACTGTTGCACTTACCGCTACCAATATGAAACGTAAACTATTATATATATATACATATATATATATACATATACATTATATGAAAAATATGTGTAGAAAATGTGCACATGTCTCATCCCATCCATGTCGAAGCCATCCGCTTAGTTTTCCCTAAGCGCAACAATGACTCATTCTCATACAGAAGTCATCTAAAAATTCCTAACACCTTGTAATGCAAATAAATACCCCTGAAATGTTGGGTATGACTTGATGTATATAATATTTTTTGGAATTGTTGCCGAATTATTAGAACAATTTAGGCGAGTTTTTGTAATCTACCTGGAGGTTTTAATAAGCGCAACAATTTAAGAAATTTAAGGCGCGGAGTCACTCACCAATTTAGTTGAATTTCGAATTAACCCTGACACAACAGAAAAACCGAAAGTAAACACATTATAATGGGCCACTGCCTACCATTAAATACCCGCCCTTACTTTGCCTAATACAGTTAATCGTAAAATGACTTTTTAATATAAGATGCTATTAGAGGAAAGGTTGTGACGAAAGTGCCCAATCTGAATCATTTTCAACGGGGCTCGTCGTTGGTAAAACACATCGGTGGACCAAGCTTAACCAAAACGTCTCAAAAATTGCGACCTGAAAATTGGTGGACAGACAGACAGACGGACAGACAAGTTTAGATCAATATGGAAATTCATTCTGAATCGATCTATAAAGGTGGGTCTAAATGAAGTCCTTCAAGGTCTTACATGCATCCGTACAAACTTAATATACCATATACCATAAGTGGTGAAGTAATAAAATGCTTGCACGACAGATGGTCAGACGAGCAGAAAAGCTTAAATCGATTCAGAAAGTGATTTTGACTCGATCGATAGAATACAAGATGGATCTATTTCAAATGCGTCTGAATATTGTATATAACCGACCAAAGTTAATATAACCTTTTAAGATTAGTTGTTTCCAGTATAATGGGAAAATTTGAGCCCAAATTTTTTTTTCTAGACAAAAAGATGAAAATCGTAAACTTCTGCAGTTACAGATAGAAATTACGTTATTGTCTCGCATATAGTTTTAATAGCCTTTACACCTCTCACCGAAAAGTGGCGTCGCGGCGCGTGAACGCATTGGATTTTATACTCTACACCAGTTACGGCACAAACTATATTAAGTTTGCGTAGACAACTGTAACACCGAAAACAACTTGAAATAGACCCACCCACCTTTTATTATATTGATCGGGTCAGAATCACTTTTCGAATCAATCTAAGCTTGTCTCCCCATAGCGCCTTATTTTGATATGTGATTTTATGAAAAAATATTGCAATTTTAACAACTTCGTGACAAAACCCACTTAGTAATAGTATTTCAATTATCTGAATTGCTGTGAAAATTTTGGATTGGATGGATCAATTTTTTGAAGATCTTACCGTATAAACGATCCTACGGAAACTGAATTTTTGTATGGTGAAAAGGCCAAATTTTCAATACTTCTTAATGAAAATTCGTTCATACTAATAATTTGACATAAAAATTAACCGTACCAAACTTGGACTACATAGCTCTCTTGTTTGGATACTCACCCCTATGAGGATTCTAATGAAACGTTGGGCTTTATACAGCTTAATATTTTGTGATGAAAATTGATCCTTAACTAAATAAACCGTAGGGAATTTGGATCACATAAGTTTATTTTCTAGATCACACGGCTTATCGGGTCCCTCATGAAAGCAAACTCTTCTATGGTAACAAAGTCTAATTTACGACTTGCTATGACTGAAACAATTGGAAAATAATAAAGTCTTTGACAAGTTAATTAAGTTTGCTAAATTTAGACCACATTCACGTTTATGTATCCCAAAACGAGAGCGCTTTCATGAGAATAAAAATAATGTCTATTATTAAGAAACTGAGTGGATCACTGTATTAGGCGAAATAGTGTAGGGTATCTAATGGTAGGCCTTGCTCGAATAAAGCATTCTAATTTGTTTGCTTTTAGTTTTTCGCTTATCAGATTGATTGAGACGGTGCAAATTAGGGCCAATTCACGAGGAGTTTTGATGAAAATATTTTGAAATTTTGACAGAGACTGAAACACGGGATAACTTCCAACGTACATAGAAGGCATATAGTTTAAGGAGTCGTCGGTGCATACTTCCCCTATCCCCAATCTATACTACTTTAAAAGGGCTTAACCATTTTATAACAATCGGTTTTTAATTGGCTAACTCTTCGTAGATTTTGAATAGAGCTGTAGAACACCTTTCCCTTTTAGAATTCGATGAAAACGTTTTTGATACATTTCGTAGCCACTGAGACCAAGGAAAGTAACATTTTAAACAATTTTATTCAAATAAACACAGTGTGAGGACGATCGTGTAAAAAAAAGAAGAAAAACCTCTAATATAATAATAAATTAATTATACAAATCAAACATCTCAAGTAGTCGTAGAAATGCCACTCTATCAGAAACCATATTTCCAAAAATTTTGTTTTATTTTCGAATTTTTATGTTTTTCTACTATTTTTTACACAACAAAATACTGAAAAAGAATTCGATATGAAAACAACAACAACAAGAACAACAAAGACCAATTTATATAGAAATGTACGTTTTACATACAGAAAGAATGAAGCAAAATATATAAAAAATTATATATAGCAAATAACAACAACAACAACAACAAAAATCCATTTACAATATCCAAAAACGTGCATAAAAATATTTAATTAAAAATCTAAAGATTAAAAAAAATAAAAAATTAAAATAAACAAAACTCAATCTAAAACTGAACTTAAAATAAAAACAAAAATTTAACCAAAGCAGACGAGATATTATCAAAATTATACAATTAAAAAATTAAATAATCGCAATTGCATGAGGAAATTAAAAGAAATAAACGATAAGGATAAAGGGGAGAAATAATTGAAGTCTTAAAATCGAACAAACGGAAAAGAAATTGAATTTCAAAAATAAATGCTAAACAAACCAAGTTAAATTCAAAATTTAAATTATATGCATAAACCAAAACCAACTAAAAATTGTACATTAAGTCAATAAATTAATAAGAATTGTTATTTATATTTAAACTAATTGTAAACACTAAGCGAACACAGATGATACACACACATTAAAAATAAATAAAAACAAATATAAACAAAAATAAATCTTAAAAGCGGAAGTTATGAAACTTGAATTGTGAAAAAAAGAAAAAAAAAAGAAAAGAAAATGTTAAAAAAGTAAAAAAAAAAAAAAACAATGTTCTGCAAAAAGCTTTAAACATTAGGGTGCCTACAGAAAAAAATGCTATAATTAGAACTTAGTAATAATACAAAAAAAAAAAAAAAAACTAAACAAAAGTTGAAAAACCAAAATGAAATCAGAGTTCAGAGGTTCGTTCATATCGAATGATGTCCTTTCTCTCTCTCTTTCTTTCTGTCTCTCTCTCTCTCTCTCTCTGTCTCTCGCTTTGTCTGTCTTTCCTTCCTCTCTTATTTCCTTCACTTTTTCTTTCTTGGCTCATTAGCCAATCTCACAGATAGACGTGATATACATGAGTGTAATTAACGATTAACTTCCGAACCGCACCGCTAAAAAGTGAGAAGAAAGATAAAAGAAAAATAGAAAATAACTCAAACAAAATGCTGAAGCATTGATTCTATGACACCACATAGGCATCATTCGAATGAAGGCCGATTACTTATGCATAAAGTCATTTAATGAATTATAGGAAATATCTTGAAAAAAAAAAAACTTGTGTTACCATAGTTAAGTTAAAAATTGTTATAGTTGTTATTATTACTATTATTATTATTATTATTATTATTATTATTATTATTATTATTATTATTAATGATGATGATGATGATGATAATGATAGCATTTAATGAAAATAAATACCATGTGAACTAAATTAATAACTCACCTTAATCCTGTCCACCCTCTTCTATCTTTCCAACCCTTTTCCCCCACTCATAATACATTGCAAACTCAACATCAACAATAAGAACATGAAATCCATAAGTTATATAAAAAACTTAAGCAAACAATAATAATACAAACAACTATAAAAAAGAAAAACAGAAAATAAGCAAACACATAATTATGCAATAACAAGTAGGCATAAATATATTTACCTAAACTAAAAAAGGAAAACAAGTAAAAAAAAATGTGAAAACAAAACTTAGTTTCAATAAATTTTAAAAAATGTTTTATTTAAAAAAAAAAAGGAAAAACAATTAAACTATTTCAGATTATTGATTGGTATTTAGAAAAAAAGGTAACTTTTTATAATTTATTATTAACATTTGTTCTATTTAACATGTAGATAAAAGACATTTAGAAAAAAAAAAAAAAAAAAAAAAAAAAAAAAAAAACATGAAAAATTTGTATTCGCCTTTGAGCAAATCAGTTGCGAGATCCACCACCCTCCTAACTAGTGCGTTAATTCCGCATTGGGTCGCAGAGTAGGCAAGAATCGCGACTAACAAATCAAAGTCCGTGGGTTCTCAAGTCTAAATGCAGTAGAGTTTACTTTGGTCGTAACTATAGCGAGTGAGATCGGTCTGTGAAGACATAACAACTACCGATTGATCATATACCGACAGTAAGTGATCACCCCTCCTTCCTCACCTGTTTCTAATCCTCACCGTGTTACAGGAATCCCCTGAGTGATTGGTCATATTATAAAGAAAAAAAAAAAAGCATTGGGGACAATTGACAATGGGGTTCTCAAGACCGTTTTTTTTCAACGTTAGAGCTTTCGGCGACTCTGGATGCAAACTTTTTCCTATCGTTACACCAATTTGCGCAGCAACATGTATTAAAGCGTTGCGATTGTAATGTATGGTCTCGACTTCAGCTTTCTGCACCAATTTCTCCTCTTCCATAACGGACAAAACTTGATAATCTTTTATCGACTTGAATTTTTTGCGCTTATCATGATTTTTGATACTTCTGTCTCTTCGTTTCTTACCCCTCTTTTTAATTTATTAACGACGGACGGACAAAAATAATATATCTTAATGTTTAGGTGGTGGATATAAAAATTAAGAGTAAATTCGAATTAGCTAAACACACATAACCGATAAGATTCAGATCTGTAAGCGGCAAAGCACGGCTAAGGGTTTAATTGAAAGTCCAATTTCAGATTGCCGTAATTCTATAATCTACGTATCGACTTCCACCGCCGCAAGAGTAAACAGGCCGACGTCAATCCGCTGGAAAATTTTGTAAATGCGCTTATATCTATGTTACGTGTAGGAATGTCTATTTTTTCTTTAATCACCTGAAGACCGGAAAAAAAAAAAATAATAAGCGATTGAATTAAATTTTGTTTCTCTCAATTGATTACCCACTTTATAGGATGCAGGTATTTCGGAAGGCGTACGATGGACGAGAGTACCATTTATGTAAAGCATATTTGCAGCGTGCTCTTCGGGTAAAGTGATTTTTTGATACTTAAAACTAGCTTCTCTTTCCATGCGTCTTACAATTTCCTGACAGATTGTACTATTGCTGACGCAAAGCACATCTGGTCCAGCCATTGTTATATAATATTTCAAACGTTGCGGCCCGCCAACCTGCAAATAAAGCTTTCGAATTGGTTATTGAATTTTTTTTATCTTAGATCGTAGTTCACTTGCTTTGATAGGCGTAACCGGATATTCGGGAAAAGTGATAGCCACCGCTCTAGCACCATCTTCGTTGGTAAAATTTGATATGCCTACAAAAAATTCTCGCCCTACAATATATTAAACATTATGTGATAGTTTTCTTTTTTTTTTTGGTTAAAATCTCTTGCAACCCACCTGTGAATAAAACATCGCCTCCATCCAATTGTGCGTTCGAATGATCAATCAGTTCCACTGGAATGTCCAATTCTTTTTTTAATATTATAGCCATACTATCCGCCTAACAAACGCACACAGCCACATACCAACACCCATACCCAAAACATATAAACAAACAGATATACATGCACACAAACACAAACAAATATATCACTTAAGAGTACATTTGTTTATTAGCAAAATACGCACACTTACCTCCTTCTTTCGCATCGGATTATCGGATTTGCCAATCAGCGCCACTCCATTACATATAATCGCGGACGTCTCTACAAAGACGCTCTCGGGCAGTTCATCATCTGGCGGTAACTCAATAACGTCGAGACCTATCTCGCGTAAAAGGCTACAAAACGATCGGTGTTGCTCTTTAGCCAATTCTAGATCGCATGGTTTGTCCACTTTTAGAGAATTTGAAATTCTACAAGAGACAGAAAACACTTTAACCGTTAAATTATTGATCGTAAATGTGTTATAATCATATATAAAAAAATCCAGCAAATTCGTATCTTCTTGCACAACCTAATCGAACCCCCTTAGCTCATATTTAATCAACGCAGATCATTTTGAACACGTTTTAACTGGAGTTGCAGCAATCATTCATGGTATGCTCACTTCAGACTGCAGGAAATAGGTTACGCGTCATGCAATCATTATTATCATCATTAGAACAAAATCAAAGATCTTAATTAGATTACTAGTGTAGAAAGTTCGTAGACTACGTGCGCTACAAGACTACG
Source organism: Glossina fuscipes (assembly GCF_014805625.2). Classification (NCBI taxonomy): domain Eukaryota; kingdom Metazoa; phylum Arthropoda; class Insecta; order Diptera; family Glossinidae; genus Glossina; species Glossina fuscipes. The sequence goes on along the minus strand of NW_023998414.1, from coordinate 17,256,405 downwards.
AATTCGCCAAAGTCTTTCAATCGATTATTAATATAAAGTTCACAGTATTGCTGAGTTTTTGCGAAACTTAGTCTTTGGCGATCTGAAGCTTTTTATTAAAAATATATTAATCAGTAATTAATCGTTGATCAACTCAATCGGTTATTAATTACGATCAAGTAGATCCGTCTGAGTGGTTGAATAGGCAAGAGTCTCGACTAGCAATTCAACGGTCGTGGGTTCAAATCTCAAGTGCGGTAGAGTTTTTAATAAAGCCGAAAGCCTTAGATTTCTAGTGCTTTAAGACAGACATTAGTCTTAGAATTTATTCTCTGGCTAAATTTATAAATAATAATAATACGATCAAGTAAAATTAAAAAAGAGTTTTGTACCACTAACACTGCGAAGACCCTGATAATAGTTCTGAGCCCCTATCCACATTGACAATAGCTTCGATACTAGTAGGTAGACAATTTCATAACTTTACAGCGTTAGCAAATAATAGTCCTGACGATCGTAAATATTTATAGTCGGGAATATACGGAAAATTCATTCTACGCCCCAATCTGGCGAAATGGACTTTCTCATATAGATACTTTGGCGTACGAGTATAAAGATCGCATATCCGAAATCAAAACAAACATTGGATGATCTGAGTCTAAAAACTTTAACGACCAACTGTAGTCTGATTTTTGAAATATAGTCAAGGTTGCTATATACGTTGGCCGCATTCGTACATGGAGGATAGCCATCTTGTTGCAACTGCAATTATATAACACTAGGCAGCAAATCAGAATCATAAGCATTAGGTAATATTATCATATTTTATAACCTTAAATTATTAACAACAGGCCGACGCGAGATACGACCTAAATCTTTATTAATTCGTTGCATCAAATCGTCGACAAGTCCCCGCGGAGGAGCATACCGAAATGAACATTACAGCTTTGGCAGCACGTAGCTAAACCATTGATGAAGGTGCTAGACGAGATAGGTCCCATTGTAGTGTCTTACGGTATACCAGAATTAATGCCGCATAATACAATGGCGGACTTTGACATACTGATTTTCCAAATAAGACTTGGCAAGTTTCATCTCAATTTCGTCGGAATCGTAATAAGAGCTTAGCTTCTGCAACAATACATTATTTACATATGATCGGCTCCCAATTATATATATGTAAGTTATAAGTAAATAAAATTGTAGGCTTCAAACAAATAACAATGGTGCCAACCATTTTCAGCTGACGTACCAAGTTATATACGTCTATGTCTATGTATGCAATTGTGGCCAGTAAAATAGTCTAGAAGCACAATAGACTCTTTTATAATATGTAATTTGGCCATCGATATTTCATGCATTTACTTATATTCGACCCTAGTTAAATTTTGCAAACGATGCCAATAAGCAATGGAGTATAGTCGCGTGATAGCCGCCACAACACTGTGAATTGTCCTAGTATAAGGATCGAACTTTTCATTTTTCCAAACTCTTGCTATTGCCTTGAATTTCCATTCCCAGCGAACGCACGTACAATGATTTAAGAAAAATTTTGTTTGAGTCTTAATTTAACTTAATTAACATTTAAACTCAACATCCAAAAAAAAAACAAATATTGAGTCAATGTCTACGATCTTACGCTTTGCTTTGACTATGTTCCATTTTCATGCGCTGACAAAACGAGTTCAAGCCAAAATATATTTTAGATAGATAGTTCCCTCAAGCAGCATGTGTTTGTAGGTTCATACGTTTTTCAAAACAAGCAAGACATAAAAACAAAAACGGGTAATATTGGGCGAAAAATCCTTTACAAGCGCTTAAGGCAGAAGCATAGAGGGTGTGACGTAGAAAAACTGAGAAAGTAACCAGCTGAGCATTGCTTTTTAGTGTGGGAATCCGTCTCCCGTTTAGGTAGAACGAAAAAAGAATCGCAAAAACAACAACAAGCCGGACCATGACCATACATAACAATCCTCATCAGCTAGGAAATCGAATGTTTATTGTTGCGGCGGCTGTTTAATATTTGTGTCTACAGGATCAGCTGAATATCGAGTGGTCACATCGCTCTGCAGGCTAGTTTTACTATAGCAACACGTACAGACGGCATAGGTTGCAATTAAATCCACAGGAGAAGAAAGTGATAGCACGTGTACAATAGGAAAAAGAAAAGAAAATATAATGTAAAGTGATTTCCTTAAACGTCAATTATTGATCTCAGTCTCATCTGATCCCAATGAAGTGGTCAAGTTTGTTTGCACGGATGAGCAAAGTAATTCAAATAATAATGTGCTCAATATAACCTAGATATGGATAAATGAAAGAGAAAGAGAGAGAGGGAGCTTTGTACCAGTAGCAAGCCCAGCGTAATGCTTCAAAATCAAAATCAATATATCCTCTACTTAGTCCAATCGTAAAATAGAGTATTTTTCTGAAGCGTTTTTCAGAGCGTGGGAAAGCTGCGTCCTCTGAACGTAATTGTGGGTTTAAAAATGCCCTTTTATTTATTCCAGGCAATGATCAACAGTAAAGGGCAATTTATTTATCATATATGAAAAGGTAAATCCAATAATATAAGCTTTCAAGTTCAATAATTATTTTTAATTTATGCACAAGCAGCCCTCAATCGCACCTATGGAGGGGGATACGTATATGAAAAATGAAGACATCATCACGCCGTCAACGCACATTTCAATGAATATACAAGAATTTTATTTAATTTCTATCGCTATTGCTATTAATGATCACACTCTCGCACCCACGATAATTCAATTGCAACTAAAGTCGTTCAACATGCATTTATTGAATTTTATTGAGTGCGAATCTATTCATATATAGTTTGGCGCAAAAGTGTCTCACTGCATACAATGAAATTGCATTTCTTTTGCTCAGTACGATTGCGAACGCAAGTTAAAATATTCAATATGCCGAAATTAATCAACGACCAACGACCAACGCCCCAATGGCCTAATTAACATTTCCATAAAGCATGTCGAGGAATGAACAAGCCGGGATATTAAGACCAATGATTTCTTTTTATCTGCCCTAACAAATTAACACATAGCTAATGAAATTTCGCACTTCATCCAAGGTTGTTTACAAACTCATCGAAAAAGCTGAGGAACTTTTGCCACAACTGCGTCACAAATACACGCACCTTGCCACAATCGCGTAACTATACTTCATCGTCGTATTCGATTCTTTGATTCAACACTTTTCGAATATCTTTTCAAGAATAATAATATTTTCGCATTTACATTACACGCATTACATGTTTAAAACGATTTCACTGGACTAACTTGAAAAGTAATCTGCTCTGAGAAGCATAATGCTATTGCTTTGTTATTGCAAAATTTCGTCTGCTCCGTGATTGAAACTCTTTAAATCGACAATCGTTATCGCCAAGCATAGTGCAAACACAGCACAGATATCACTTAATATTGCATTTTAATGTTATCGAAGACTATAAATATCAAAATTGGCCGACACGAGATTCGCAATCAGGCGAAAAATTTATTTATTTTTTTTTTTTTAAGAAACATGATAGAAGATCATTAGGCCACAACAAAAAATACATGTTTCCCTAACGCTAATCAACCCGAATATTACTTGAAAGTTCTCGACGAGCAACTCAATGGTCGTGAGTTCAAATTTCAAGTGCGTTAGAGTTTTTAATAAAGGCGAAACCCTTAGATGCTAGTGCTTTAAGACTTTAGTCTTAGCATTTATTCTATGGGTAAATTTATAATAATAATAATAATAATAATAATAATAAAAATAATAATACTTGGAAGTACTTAAGTCAGAATAATTCATATATTCAGACACGTGGAGTTATACTACTAATCATATCGCTAGAAAAACGCTTGGCTACCCAGCCAAATACACTAGGAAACCACTAAAGGCGGAAAAGCACAACAGATTCCAAATGAAAAATATATTCCCAAACGGTTTTAGCTCTTGCAACGCTTCACACGCGTAGTTAGATGCGGCCAGTAAAATAGTGTAGAAGCGTACGACGAAAGACATTAATAGAGTGTGAGAAAGTGTAAAATTATATACGCAATATATAAAATTAAAAAATTGCAAAACACACTATAAGCGACTATAAGATATATAAAAAAGGAAAGGAGGACTTTTCCTGCTTTCTTAGATTTGACAACACAATGATATTCGTAATCGGTAATCGAATTGTGTAACGGGCTATCCAAGACGGCAGGTATTAGATGTCATCCGATGTTTCCATTGTAAAGTTAAATCTTTTTAACCATATATTTTTTCACAAATTTTTTGTAGTTTAAACTTGAGCCGTGATTGAGAGGGACTTGAAAAGAGAGTGTCTCAACGAAAAAGGAAATTAACTCGTGAAAATTTTCATGTTTTCAAGACAGAAGTGCGTCGATCAATTTACTTTGATTTTTATGGCTGTAGTCCCATTTTTTGCTACTGCGTAGAGCTGGTGTGAGTTCAATTGTAAACGCTATTCACTCGCGGATGAAAGTCGTGGAGGTCCTCCAACAACGACGCTGGTGTAAAAACATGTCGCAAGGTGGGTATGACGGTGTGATTAAGGCGACCTTAGGCATTAGTCTCACCAACCTAATCATTTAGCTGCGAAGAAGCTGTCGTTGGGTTCCGCATAATACATTCCCAAAAATATGATCGTATTGTCACTTGGGAAAGGTACTTCAAAAATACGCATATAATTTTCTAACAAATAAAAAACATGTGTCTGTGCAAATGAGGTGAGAAGTAAACGGCAGTCAACTGTAAAGATTTGTCAGGATGAACGAACGAATTTTTACAAAAGTTGCACGAGTTTGAAGTACTTCGAAACTAGTGACCCCAAATGACGGCAATAGCGCCTGTAGAGGAGTGTGAAACGATCAATTCTAAATGATAAACAACCATTTGTTTGTCAGAAGTCTTTGGAGAAATTAGCAAAACACTCAAGCGTCATATGATCACCCTTCATTGTACTTGCACCTCTGTTTTAACAAGCAACCATTTAAAAACACAAAATATCCAATTAATAAATTATCCGCTGTAGAATTCTGATTTTGTATCTTCTCTGTGCGCGTGTGGACGAGGATTTTGTGGTTATAGAATTAAGGGGGGAAGAAGAACCCTAGATAAAGAAATGTTTATTTAATAAGCGGACAGAATTTCAAGTGATTACCTTTGCAGTTAAAATCTCGTATAGAAGGTTTCAATTAGAGCGAAAAACGGAATAAACATTGTTTAAACAAATAGGCCGTATGTTCAGGTATTAATAAGCGTTCATGTCCATATGAAAATGTACGCAAGGACGTATTGAGTATTGCTAACTCTAGGAAATCCAAAGCTTTCGCTAATTAAGTCCGAAATGCATCGAGTACGTCAAGTGCTACCAAAAGATGAAATCGTCTCGACCGAGGTTGTCAAGGAACATATAATATGTTAAAAAAGTGTTAACAATAATTAATCTTTCATTAAAAATAATAAAAGAAAAGCTATGCTATGGTTTTCAGCTAAAAACAATTAATTGTGAGATTACATTCTTACTCATGTGTTTGCCAATTTATAGGGATAGGCTGATGCCTGATGAGCTTTTTTGCAGTTATATTGTTAGTCTGTCTTCTTGTAGGGAAAGAATAAGTAAATGTACTTTTATAGACAGTATCAATGATGAGTGTGTGGTTTAGATCGCATTAAAGCTATACATTTTTATTCAAATAAAAATATATATCTTTTTTGCTTTTTGTTTATTAATTTGCGATTTTTATAATAAGTAACGTTGCGTAGGCAATTTCGTTTTCAAATCGTGACATTCGTAGACCCAGAGAGGACGTACTATCTTGCCTTGAAATGTATGAGATGTAGCAACAGCTTCATTCGTTATAACATATTGCGCATCGGATAATTTATGAGCTACGCAGCCGGCATATTCCTCAATGATATTAATCAGCTTGATTTTATCTACACTGGCCACATTGTTGCAAATGAAAAATTTTGACTGGTTAAAAAAGCCTGTCGAATCCAGTTCTTTTAATTTCTCGTGTAAATAATCTTCCTCATCGGTGGTGACGTCATAGACATCTCTTTCCTCTTTGGCCACAACAGTAATGGAAGGTGCACTGCCTGCAAAGTCAAAGAAAATGCTACACTTGGCTTAGAGCGGATCTTTTATATCCACCACTTCACATAAATACATAAGAAAATTGAACTTGGGCCAATTGGGACAATCTTCGCAATTAAATTAGTATTATTAGGTTATTACATACAGTGCGTTTTCCTTTTTGCTATTGTTTGCTAAGTCAGTAACATAGACAAATCGAAGTCGCCTAATAATTTTACTGTCATCAAGAATATATACACGCTATAGGCAGTTTGACGCGTTATTTTGTTTTTTGTGTAAACAAGAGGAGGTACACCCCTTGTTTTTCGGTGGTGGATATAAGACTGGGTAAATATTTTTCTTTACTTAATTGAAATCATTTACTTTGTTTAATTCGTTCAATTTCGTCTTCTGTATCGCTATCGGAATTATAATATTTTTCTAATGATTTATTTGAAGCAATTTGATCTTCCAAATCATATAGAGCCAAGGTATTATTGGATTCACCACATTGCTTGGCCATCGATGCAATACAATCTAATAATTCAGATTCCTGTTAATTGAACTCATTGCTCTCAAGTTTCTGTATAATTACCGTTATCACCAGGAGTATTGCATTTGGGTCGCAATGCTTCATCTAAAATCTCTTCATCACTTTCGGGCTTGGTTAACTCCGTGCTATCGAGCGCGAATCTCCGCCATGGCAGATATTTTTTCGAATCATAACATTTTTCTATCCAGCTTCGAGTTACAATCCTTCCCCGTCCTTTTACTTGATTATATTTTGGAGTATTGATAAAGGCGCAGCTGCAACCATTAAATTCAGGTGAAGAAAATTTAGCGTCAATTAATTTCTGACTGAATTACTTACATTAAATGTGTGCAGGTATTATCCCAGTCAGCTTTGTACTTAGCACCCAAGGTCACTGCTTTTCTTCTCAATTCAGCGCGATCCGGATTTTGTATGCCGCTAATAACTAAAACAATACCATCAAATAATTGATTGAACGCTTTATACCTGATTCCTTCATCAGTTGTAAATTTTGACTTTTTGCTGGGCCCACTTACGGGAGAACTGTTTCGTTTTCTGCCGATGTCCTTGGTTTTCATTCCTTGATTCCCTGGCCCAGTTGAATGATTTTTTCCTGCCTCTTCTTTAACCTTTGTAATGGCTGTAATTGGATTTTTTTCCGCACACTTTCGTCTAGACTTGCTTTCTTGTTCTCTTTTTTGTAATTCCAAATGTCTTCTTTCTTTGTCAATCTGAAGATGCTTTGCTAAACGTGCTTTTTTCTCAACTTCATATGCGTTAACATTCCCATCATCATCATCATTGTCTCCAAAAAGTAGGTTATCCCGATTTCTATCTAGTAAATTGGTGGTGGAGGCTTTCTTTTGATCTTCAATACTTTGCCGTTGGCAGTTTACTATGTTGTTTGACGCCTTTCGTATGGCGGCAGCAGCTGTGGTTTCCACGCCAAAGCCATTAACTTCCTTGCTCGTTTTCCAACGTTTAAAAAGACTCGATGCAACTTCATTACCAGAGTCGGGCGAGTCTTCGCGAAATTTAAACTTTCCTATCTGCGATGGACTGATTACATCAGCTGGCGACTTTAGTTTGTTTTCATTAGACAATCGTCGCATAAGGAAATTTTCGGGCACTAATGTCTTGGAAGAATTTATATTTTTTTCAGTAGAATTGTCAATCAGGTGCACTTTTATAAAGGCGAGACCGTACTGTACATGTCTATTGAAAGGTTGCGTGCAAACAATCTTAACTAATGACCACTTACTACTAGCTACTGCCGGCACTAAAGCGTCCTGGTTAAAGCAACGTACCCGATTTATATTCGTGGAATTTTTGCTTTCCACTGGTGTCATAAATGAGCACGTTATTAAGATTTCCTTAAAGAATTAAAAACATAATTTTGTTGCTAATGAACAAATGAGAAAACAAATATACCGTGAAGTCAGTAGAAGTACAACTTGTCTTACCGACCAGTACTTCTACAAATGCAGAATGCTCATTACCGATATCAATGCCGCAAATTTGTTGAGCTTCTTTCATTTCCAGAATGACGTAAGCTTGCTTTTCGCCCGCCAATTTAGTTTTCCATTTTTTCCCTGCTTGCCCTTTTATCAGATTTGCCGCCACATGTACCTATTTGCTCAAAATTTCGCGTTCCATTAATGATAAACAAATTTCATACAAATATCTATTTTATTCACCTGATCTTCACTACTGCATTCACGCACTTTATTAAACAACGCAAAAGGCATATTATGTCAGTTTTACAAATAAATATAAATGAAAAGGCAATGCACGAACTATATATATATATTTTCGAAAAAAAACACACTTTCAATTTGATTACTTTTTATCGCAGTCCTTTCCCTTGACTAATCGAGGTAGTTAGTTAATCGTAGTCACCCTAAACACAGCAGCTGAAATCCCTTTTCTTTTGTTATTCACCCTATTCGATTCTATTTGTTTACGTTTGATTTTTTTGTGTTTATCACCTTGGCGTGTTCATTTTTTAAATATTAACTGAGTTGCCAAAAGTACATCATTTTTAGTTTGTTTCTAAGGTCCAAAGCCCTCAGTTGGAAGCTAACGCAATTAAGTTTCACTTGTATTCCCAGAGCTGGGGAAGGCTTTTAAATAATAAATTTTTCTAAAATGCAAACAAATTTAGTTTATAAATTTTTATATAATTACAACGATAAATTTAAGCGAATTAAAAATATTAATTACACATAAAATTACGAGTAAAACGCAAAAAAAGAATTACCTTACCTTATATCTTTCACAAATTTAATATTTTTGCTTTGTTTCGGCTGTTTTTAAGTAAACAGCTCAGTTTCTTTTTATAAATGCAACTCGAAACAAGCAAATGGAACTTCCCAAAGTTGCCAAATTTAAGAAATCGTGATTTTTGCCAATTGTGCTTGTATCTATTTACACTAAGATTTCCTTATATTTATTTCTCAAACTATGTGGAACTTGTTCTCATTTACATTCATTTTCTTATTTTATGATACAAATATACGATATGATATAATAATATAAAAAATATATTTAGCAGTAATCAGTCACATTGCTCCGTTATTTAACAGTAATCAGTCAGATTGCTCTGTTATTTAACAGATCTCCGTTACACTGCTTTGCCACTTAATAGATCTCATGATAAATGTGCTGCCACTTTGCAATCATTGTGTAAACAAAATGGGACAACCAAATTAACGCAAAACATCAGCAATTTTACTTATGTCTGTTTTAACAATTGTAGGATAGAGTTTCTCGCGCCTCCTGTGCATACATATAGCTAGAAAGGTCGAACCTCGAAAATGAGGCTTAGTAACACCATCCATACATAATTGGTGCAATGTATGCAACAACTACATGAAAAACAAGAATACAAATTATCAATCAATAAGCAAACCGAATTTTTGATTGATTATTAAAGTAAACAATGAAGAAAATGTCTTTGAAAGAAGAATCAAATACAATTCGCAAAGAAGTGTTTTCACCGCTTAAAAAGGATGATCTTTACATTGACCAGAAAACTTGACAACGTTGAATTGTGATCATTATTGACTGAGGATTCTTCTCAACATTGAAATTCGTTATGGCGTGAAGTGCTGATCGCTCAAGTGTTGCGAAGGACTCGCAAACAGTAAATTAGGAGCAACAGACAAAGCACGTCCAAAAACCGCTTATGAAATGGTGCTTCAAAGGCAACAAAGAAAAGTTTTTTTTGCATCGAATAGTCGATAGAGATGAAAAATGTATTTATAATGAGAATCTCTCTATCTAATGCGATCAGAAAGCCGTAGTATGTTAAGAACGGCCAGAATCAGGTGAAAGTATCAATGGCGATATGTACCGACGAACAGCTAATATATTTGAAGCGAGCTAAAGAGGAGGGCAGTGGAAAACTACATATTGCATATGATGTGAGAAATTACTTAAAAAGATAGGACGAAGAAGTGTTGCCTCACTCGCCGTACGCGCATTTTATAATCCATTCAGAGAATTCGCAAGTTGACTTAACGACTGGATCACCAAAGACTGGGTGTACTCTTTATGAGCAATCCGTATATTGATTGAAAGATGAACGACAATTGTAGCTGCAGATGGGTCGTGTTTTTAATAAATAATTATTTTATTTTTTAAACAAGCAAATGTGTTTTATTGTAAGGGAAAAAAGAAGGCGGAGTCATATTTGCATACTAATATACATACAAGGAACTCTTGTAGATACATTACTCAGGAAACCGCGCAAAACAAATCTTGTAAAAAAATACAAGCGTAAATTTAGTGATATATTCCACAACTTTAAAAAATAGTGTAAAATGAAAAACTCTATATACTTTTTCAAAAAACCATGCAAAAAAGTAATGAAATCTCTTTACATTTTTGTAAAGCGAAATACCATTCATTTTTACTATATGAAACAAACTAAAATTAGTGTACAATGAAAATTCCGCCCTTAAGTGCAACAATTTTAATTAGGAATGAAAACCCTTTGCGCAACAATTCATAGCTGCATGTTTATTACGAGCTGGTTCAAATGCTACCAGCAGTAGATATGTCGGGTTTGTCTAGGACGACTGTCAATTCAAATGAAGAATGATTATAAAATTCGGGTATTCCCCTTAGAACGCCTAGCTATTAGCACATGTGTGGGCATAATTCGACCCACTTCTGACCACAGTATGGCCGCAATTGTACTTTATTGGTGCATGTATAAACTGTCAAAATTACATTTAAAAATAATTTTTTTTTGTTTCATGTCAAAATAGAAGATTTGTGCAAAAAAGTGTATTTTTTCCCATAGAATAACTGTGTTATTTCAAATTCGGGTAAAAATAGAGGGTGCAAAACAACAGTGGCATGTATGTGAAGCTTAGATCTTTGGTTAAGACTTTGGAATTTAGCACTAGCAGACATGTTCAAATCGATTCCAAAATCACGGACATAAAAATTTGCAGACGTTGTGGGCGATATATTTCTGATGTCTTTTGTGGCTGCGGTATATTTTAGAAAATCACTCTCATGTATCGCAAATGTAATTAAAAAAAAGTTATTCCATATTACATGATACATATAAATCATATTCTTTCTAATTGATATGAATCGAAAATTTTCAAATCTACATTGGTTAAAATCTAAAATTTAATTTATTTTCCATAACGCAGAATATTTTATTACCAATGAAATGGTTCAAATATTATACTCATCAAATGGACCTATAGAAATACTGAACATTCGTCATCATCTGGGTGAAAGCTTAGCCAGTCTTTTTAGATATAACCGGGATAGTCTAGCAAACTAATTTATAAGCGCAGTACTAAAACCGGTAAAATGTTAAGTGATATATTACGTGTACAACGTCCCGGCACAAAGAATTAAAGAAACTATCTTTAGAATCATAAAGGAAGGAAACAGGAATTTTTTATAAATATTAATCTGATTGTTGATAATAAAAAAAGAAAAAAAAAGTAAACAATATATAACAATTTTCTAAAAAAAAATTCATGCATTACGGATAAATTTTCGAAATTTCTTTATACATTTGCGTTACTAACACCTTACGTTTTCATGAACTATGAAAAAAATACGTTAATAAGTATCCTCTGTGAGAAGAAATCTGCAAAACGTACACTTTAACATCTCATGGCCACCGAACAACTCTTTCAATAGCTGATTCTCCAAACTTGAAGCCAAAGCATAACATTGTGGGCAATAACATTTTTGAAATAGAGGTAACTGCAAATAGATTATAGATATTGGAAAAGCTTCACGAAAGATATGTAAGATAACCAACTTGTGTCTGAGATACCGAACATCTCTGTATAACATGTTGTTTAGAGCATTTATTAAATATATTCATGTTAATTGTTTCGTTGCACACATTGCAATGTTCTTTTTTGTAATGTAAGGCACTTAAATCGAAACTGCACTCATTTAAGTGTTGGTTGACTGCTTTAAGGAAGTTCTCTGTGGTCTCACTGAAAGAATTCTCTTCATTTATGTTGTCCTTTAAAGTGCTTAATAAAAATTGCAGTTTGTTTTGCATACAAGCAATTGATAGTTGCTGAAAACTGCTAAGAGTGGAAGCTTTTCGGTATTCTTGTAAGTACTCTAGACGTGAAAGGATATGTAAACTTTGCACTGCTGGCTCCAAAAAGTCTAACTCTATCGAGGTGTGACTTTTATATGTTCGGAATTTAAGTCTGAAAATTTCGAATCACTTACGTTTATATCTATTATTATTATTGTAATTAACAGCTTTACATACCTCTGATGTTTAGCTACATTACGTGTTATAAATAATTTTATTTGCATTTTCTGCAAGAACGCGTCATTAAGGATTTTCGGCATTTTAATTTGTCCAATATTGAAAAATTCGTTATATTTATCCATTTCCATATTGTTGAAAATATCCAAACCTATTGTCATTATCAAATCTTGTACATCGTCCATTATTTTAATATTCACGTTACGTAAACGTATAAGCGCATCTTGATTATTTAATTTAACGACGTTAAGAAACGCTGTGGCATTCGTATATTTCGAGTTGTGTAAGTATTCTTTATTACGAAATAACATTACAGACCAGAGGCATCGATTTTTAGAACAACAAATACCTAAAATTTGCATATTCGTAGTATCAAAATTATGCTGTATAAAATCTTCGTCGATTTTAAGTTCCTCTGAAGAAGGACACGATATACGTATGCATTTTATATGGCCAACTATTGTGGTTATGATGTATTCCATGTCATTTAACACTTCAATACCTGAAGTAGATATAAAAAACGTATTAATAATTGATATTTTGATTGAATTTGAGTTACCGACCAGTTATTTTAATGCCATTTACGTAAGCAGACGCACTGCTCTGCAATAGCCCCTGCGTTGTTAAACGATAAACTAATATGTGTGCCGATTTGCAAAATACAACAATATACGAATTTAGTGATGGATTAAATCTAATAAAAGCCTTACGACAGGTCATGCGATCTTTACGACTCCATAAACATTCAACCTCCTTAATATTTACATTTTCACGATCAATTTTAAATAACTTTATGGTTCCTTGCACACAACAAGCTAATAACAAATTTTTATAATTTGTTAAATATGTGATTTTTGCCAATGTAGTTTTTATCTGCATATGCTTTGTGAATTCAATTAAGGACTCGTCAAATTTTAATGATATAATATAACCGGCCGCAGTTCCCAAATAAATGATATGCTCAGCATGATCCCAGCAAAAACTAGTTATTAAATAATAATTGATATATTCGCGTAGTTTCTCAAACTTTCTGATGTCCGTGAGAGTCTTAGTAATGGGAAATTTATGTTCAAGCAGAATACTGAACAAATTCGTATTCACTGGTAGCCATTCCTGCGATATATTTGTTTGCACATATAGTTCACAAGCGCCATAAGTCGTGAGTACTGTACATGTGGGCGGCACCCGATTCGGTATCCATTCCGCCTGCAGCACACGAGCTTTAGGCGGATCTAATGAGCACTCACTGACATAAATTGCATCTAAAGCTAATTCTTGACTTTCTTGTGTATTTGAATGCTCATACATGTGGCTTAGGCTTAAAGGCTTTAGCAAAGGTGCAAACGGTCGTTTTTGCGGTATGTTAGCAAATTTAACACGATATGGTAAGGATATATTGGCAGAACGATCTTTAACCATTTCCATTACGTAAAAGTCAGTGGAGGAACCTACTATAGCAATGCAGTTATCCAAAGCACTTAAGCAAAAATCTGCTAAAGCGTCTAGCTTGAATTCTCCCACAGCCAGCTGAGTGAATTTTAATGATTCCATTGTCTTCTCTATACAGAAAATATCACTTGATGTTTGGTAAAAATTACACCTTTCAACGGCAGAGCTGGAGACCTCTTAAATTTTCATTTATAACTTTCTTTATCTCAGAAATTCGTCGACAATCCTATGTCCGTCTGCTCCGATATGATTGAAATTTTTTGATAAACGCACGTGTTATAAAAACAACTGGATGTGATTATAAGCTGCTATCACATGTTTCCAGTAAATTTTAAAGAGTGTGTAAGAACATAAGCAATTTTGCTTTACTTTCTAAATGCTTTTTCAAATTAAATCCTAAACAGCAAAACGACTCCTTACGCTATTTACAGAAAACTGTTGCAAGTTTTACACATTTGTGTAATTAAGAATGGAGGCTGGTACGGAGAGACAGAATATGTAAACAAATAAAAAACCATAAAATAACAGGGATGTTACATTTGGCTTGCATCAAATTTTTATAATGTCATGTTTGATATATTTTTTATTGCGTGATAGAAGAAAACGAATTGACAGACATTAAATTTCCGCTATTAGGTATGAAGAGGCAGCAGTTTTATTACATTAAATTTACAAATACAAGCCCAGATGTTATAATTTGATATTTTAGGGGCTTTATGGTAGCTTGAATGTCTAATTTATTTTACATATCTAGAGCATTTTTTTGTATTTTGTAGCGCATTCTACATAGTGTTTGCCCGGACATAATGTTTTCGGTTTATCTCGTAGGGCAACTGGCTCTTCTGCATTCTACGAATTCTCAATTACACAGACATTCATTATTTTTGTTGTTTAATATGAAGGAATTTGCTGCCAAAGCCCATCGGACATTTTTAGAAACTTACGGTGATGCTGTTCCATCATAGTCCAATTGTCGATTTTGGTTGCAGCGGTTTCAAAGTGTATATTTTGATGTGAATGACAAGGAACCAACAGGAAGACAAAAAAGTTCAAAGACAATAAATTGCAAGACTTATTAGACAAAAGCCCAGCTCAAGCTTTCAAAGACCTTAATTTTGGCAAAACCATTGGAAGCTCTCGCACGCCGCTGGGTATAGAAAATGGATCGAATCGTTCGAAGAACACGCCCAAAATACTACGTAAACTGAACACATCCGTTTTTTCAAAGGAATAAAAAAATTGATATTTTGCTCATTGTTTATAAACCACGGCAGATAATACTGCAGAAATTCGGCCGTATATTCTATGGGCAACGCTGTATAAAAATGAAAAAAATCGGGCACACCTACTCAATTTTATATTGTATCAAAAACTCATCCTTTTTTTTTTTTAACTTTTATAACGCACAGAAGCAAGATTCCAAAACCCCCGAAGATATATAAATTCTTGGCCAGTTTCAATTTCGGAATGCACCTAAGCATGTTTGTACATTAATTTGTTCATTTGACTGTATATGCAACTGTATAGTATGTGTGGTGAACATTGTTCGGTTCGCAAGATAGTGCTTATAAACCTGCGAAAAAATTTGAAAATGACCCAAACAGTTCAAAGGATGCGTCTACAATACCCACAAGTCTTTGTAACAAAAACTGTGAACATCATTGCTTTCCCTGTTTTTTTGCTTATTGTTGTATTCATAAAATACGACCCATAGACCATATAAATCTCTACTTTTGTTTTGAAAATAGAAAAAATCCATTGCGTCGAAGCATGTTTATAGAATGTAAATGTTTAGGTCTTTTCCTTCCTTTTTTAGCCCTTTTTTAAGTGTAAAATATAGTTTCCTTATTTGTTTTATTTTCTTCGAGTTTTTCTTTTTTCTTGAGTTCTAGTTGGTGGGTGAGTGAAGACAATTTGGCCGCAACCGCATAAAGTTTTCGTATTTATTATATCCACCTGAGGAGGCAAGTGGGCAAGAGCCTTGTTCGTGCGTTTAAATCTCAAATGCGGTAGAGCTTCCTTTGGTCGTAGTTGTAGTGTGAAGTGCTCAGTCATTAAAAGCATAGCAGTTACCGGTCGGGCACACAGCCACTTCCATCTGCCTATTTTTTTCTCTTTCCTCTTTTTCCTTTCCTTCTTCGTCTTCTTCTTTTTTGGCATTGGTAAATAAGTAATAAGTTTCCGTTAAATGCTGATTGTAACTTGGTTTTGGAAATTTCTGGGAAGTTTCATCTTTATTCATGATTTTCGGCTTTTTAGTTCGATTACAAATTTTCTTTTTCTCTCTTAAATTAACATAAACACAAAAGTTACACAATTACTTATTCTAAAGAAATTCTCTCCTAAGTATGCATAAGTGTTTGTCTTTGCAAATATATGTATCTGTGTATGTATAGTATATAAATGTGTACAAAGCACATAGAACGTTACAGTCGATTATGAAATTCGAATGCATTCGTATTTTTCTTACACTGCATCTATAATTGAGTCTTCTTATCTACCTGCAATATTTAATGATAATTTATTGAGCCAAATCTGTGATAGTTGTATTTATTATTATTATTATTATTATTATTATTATTATTATTTTTATTGTTATCATTATTGATTTATTTATTTATTTTTTTTTTCTTTCTTTCGACTTAATTAATATTTTTAATATAACAAACGAAAGAGACTTTTAAATCAGTTCCACTTCAGTTTTCTAATTTGTTTATTTTGTATTTATTTATTTATTTATTAAATTTTTTTTTTTTTTGTTTAATAGTTACACTAACATTATCACATCTACATGCAAATACTATATTTACAGACGGTTTACGTTCATTAATAAAACACATTTTATTTATTTGTTTTATTTTTATATTTTTTTGTTGCCCACTTTTAGTTGTTGAGTCGTTTTTAAGTATTTGGGAAAAATAGTTGCAGTTGCCTTAAAGCGAATCATATATATTTCCATTTCCATTTCAAATCGTAATATTATCTGTCGGTTCTGTTAAACAAGAAAGGACATAAGTACGTGAACTAAATTTGGATTGATCAATATTTACCATATTGTAGATGTGAAATTTAACAAAGTTAAGATTAGTTTTGTAGAGTCATCAGATTTTGAGGCGATTTCACGCATGTCCTTTGAAAAGTTTAGTTCACTTGCAAATACTTTTACAAATCTCTAGGTGACATGTCAATTTTCGCTAACAGTGCAATTTTTACCACATAAACTACACAATTGCCAAGACGGACAAATGGACAAACGAATAGACGGACTTGCTTAAGTGCACTCCAAATTTGAAAGCGCCCATGAATTTATATACTTTATTGTGCTTTTGAAACTTGTTCCTGCGCCTCATTATGGTATTGAAAAAAAATTCAATTTTGATACACTATTTGATTAGACTATTGATTAGAGGTGGCCAATTTTTCCCATTTCTCTAGCATCGTCCATAGAATATACGTTAAAATTTTTGTACATTTATCTGCTACAGTTTATGAGTAACGAGCAAAGAAACCACCTTTTATTTCTTTTGGAAAATAATTTAGGTTGTGTTGTGGGCGTGCACTCCGACCGATTTGGCTCGCTTTCAAAACCAACCCTTCCAATGTTTGTGCCAAAGTGAAGTTGCTAGCTGCATTTTTGCCACCACAGAAGGACGGACGGACATACCTAAGTCGATTCAGAATTTGATGCTGATCAAGAATATATTTACACTGTGGGGTCTCTGAAGTTTCCTTCTGGGCTTTGCAAACGTCTTGACAAAATGAGTATATCGCTTATGCGTCGGTGATGGGTATAATAAACGGTACAAATGTAAGGAATAGAATAGAAGCGTCCAAAACCATCTCGAAACTGTGCTTCTCGAACTTACCGTACAAATATCTCCTTCAATTTTTATTTATCGATTGCCTTGATGTGTAAAATGCACGGCCAGATAAAGCACGGAAATCAAGAATTATTCGAGGGGGTTGCCAAACTTTCACTTTCTTTGTAAAAAATGTGAAGCAAATTTTTATGTGGACAGAAATTATATGCTCTCATATGGGAAATTCCGAATGTGAATAAATCTTCTCGTTTTGATGCCCTATACCACTTCTTGTGTAAGTTTGTGGTGAGTTTGTGCCGATATAGACAACATTCAGAAGAACTTGAGATAGATCCAACTTTTATTATGCCAATCAATTCAGAATCATTTTCTGAGTTGATCTAAGGTTCTCTGTTCGTCTATGTCCGATCTGCAGGTCGCCATTTCGTTTCGATTTAAGCTTATCTGCTCGTTTGTTCGTTCGTCCGTGTAGTTTTTTTATAATCAACTTGCAGATCGCAATTTTTGAGATATTTTGATGAAATTTGGTAAACTTACATGTTTTTGCTTAAGGACAAACGCTATTGATAATGGTTCAGATCGGACCACTTTTTCGACCAGTTCCTATATAACACCATATTTGCATAAAATTGTATTAAGCGAGATGATGTATGGTATTTGGTGGTGGGCCGTGGCTCACTGTACTGCTTTAATACCGAATAAATGTCGAATAAATGTCGATTAGATAAGAATCCGATGAACTTTCATTCGCTATTTTTGAATTTATTGTCCAGTGTCTCTTGGCGGCTCGAACTTTTCCACATTTACTTTTTAATAATGAAGCTGTGCGTCTTTTTAATTTAAAAACGTTATCAAGCTATCTGATAATTTTTATTATAAAAACATTCAATCAATTATTCAATTTTTAAGATAATTACCGCAATTAAGTCAACACAGATCACAAGGAATTTTTTGGTTTGTGGCATGAGTGGAATTTTGAACAATTTCGCTTTATAAGAAAATTGTTATTGGCGTCGTTTTTTTATTCTATATCTATCATCGATAAAAATATCGATCAATAAAGTCGAAGACTCTCTATAACAAGAAAATACGTTGTTTTCTTTTATGGCTAGTGACCGATCACAGCATCAGTACATATACCTATGTCCGTCGATTTTTGAAAATCGACTATTTGCGGACGTTCACGATAGGCGTGTGGCAAAACCAGAAAAGTTGAGAGTTATAGCGTTGGTTGGTTGTTGTGGCAATAAATTGAAAAAAAAAAGCTAAGAGTTTTTAATAGGCCGACTAATGTTAGTAAGGAGAGACCTTAAAGCATAATGCTATAAGAGAGATAAGTTTTACTTTAGAATTAAAATATACAAACAAACTGTTGGTATGGGTGGGCATATATTTTAATTTGAAATAATTTTAGAAAAATTGTTCAGCCATTTTTTTAAAACAATTCTTCTCATACATACGCAGTCATTCACCTGAATTGTTCTTATTTAATATGACAAAACTATTTATTTGAATTTGTTATTATTATTATTACTAGGTGTTTGCAAAAATTTTGATCAGCGATTTCTACAGATAAAAATGATAAAGAAATGGGAAATACCAGGGTACATAGCACTTGAATTTGATGATTTTGATTTTCCTCTGCCTAAAATAACAGGTCCATTTAATATTATTGATTTACTCAGGTTACGCTGACGCTAATTATGGAGCGCTCAAAATTCTTCATCTTCCAAATTCATTATTTTTGGTGTTTATTTGAAAAAATCTGCTGTCGAAGTCCAGCAAACACAGTCACAGGAGGTGCTGCTCCATCATATCCTAATTCGCGGTTTTGGTTTTAACGGCCAATTTTGCCCACTTGTTGCTTCACCCAAACACGTTCAAAGGCTTATGACTGAAAATGTCATTTTTTAGGCACTTGTTGCAAGGTTTGTCTAGGACACATTGTTGCAGCTCGAGTGGAAACTTCTGCCCTACCCAGCGTGTTCATGAGACATGACGTCTTCCAACTACCAGTTATTCAGATCGACGCAGCGTGGCTAAGTTGAGTTGAGCTACTCATAAGTGGATACGTACTTACTTACCAAAGAAATTATTCTCCTTGATGTCATTGCGATTGTTTTCCTTGCCAATATTATCATTTTTATTACAAACTTATGTAAGCAAAATCATACACACACATATACATATGTAAATAAAATTTTTTTAATAAACAATTACATTTTTTTTTTGTTTTTTTTGTTTTTTTTTTTTTTTTTGTCAGAGGAATAACATAAGGGAAACATTTGTAATTGATGAAACGAAGCGGATAATACAAATGCTATATAGTTAGATATGCAGCGTAACAGTTTACTTCAGTTATACAACAGTTGTATAAGCGAGTGTGTAGGAAAAGAACTCCTGAGTGTTAAGTAAATGTAGAAAAAAAATAATAATAATAATAATAAAAATAAAAGCGAAAATGAAAACAAAAAACAAACGAAGAAATATAATTTCCACTTACAAGCTAATGGCACATTCAAGCGGTACTTTGTTGCATTTATAAATACATTTGACATATATGTGTATATAAAAAAAAAAAAAAAAATAAAAAATAAAATTAATAGATTAAGTACACTTTGCTAAGCTTCTTGTAAGAGATATTTAATAAAACGCATACAATAATATTTGTATGAATTATTTAGGAATTGAAGAAATACTACAACATACATTGATGCATACATATATCACAGTCTTATTGTTAAATACATATATATATACTTGAATATAAAAGTTAATATAAACCAAGGAAGGAAACCGTATTCGCCTTGAGACGAATCTTGACTACCTACCACGCACACACACACACACACACACACACACACACACACACACACGTACATCGGGTAAATTAAGCAAAAGATTTGAAGAATTTCCCTTTTGTTCGACGCGCAAGCATAATCACGTAAAATTTTTATTTGTACCCTTTCTTTCTTAGCGGTCCCGCTCAAGTTTAAGTAGAGTTTTCCTTTTAATTAGTACGTGCGATTGCTCCAATTGGTGTTAAGTTTCAACGTTTCAATGAGAAATTTTAACCAAAGAATCAAAGTCCGCGAGTGAGATTTTTTTGCGCTTTTGCAAAGTACAATATTACAAACAGAATGACGAGCATACAATAAGATTGTATCTTCTCCTCCTATTCCGGTGGTAGGTATTATCAATCATAGCTGTGTTAGTCGACAATAGCTGCGAAAATTGATTTTTACAAAATTGTTTCGTCTCCGTACCGTTGGGACGATTGATTATTCGTTCTGCACTTGTTTGGCAAAGTGAAACGTGTGCCGGTCGTCTGCACCATCGTGCGACTTAAAGAATAGTTTGTCATATGATTCATAAATATCGCGCCGGTAGAGTGCTGTTGCTTTATGGGAGACGATGAATGCGGTCGCATTTGTCGTACCGATTGATATGAGGCATTACTGCAAGCTTTATTCGCTGCTCGGCTGTTGTGATTGCTGGTGTTCATCATTAAGTGCAGCATACTTACAGGATTATTATTCTGTTGCTTAATAGGTGGGAAATTCATTTGGCGTTTGTATAAAGTCGATATTTTGGGGCCTAAAATCCAAGCAGAGCATGTTATTCCAAGCATTAGTTCCATGAAAGTTTTCATTAAAAACGGCCATATTGGTGTTCCGGTTTGCATACTAATAAGTTTCGTAGACGACGAGGACGTGACGTAGGGCGACAAATTTAGCCAAACGTCAGTGTTCGCAAACTCGTAAATGACGGCTAGTAACAGCAGGGCATATGGAATACAGTAGATAAAAAGAAATACTCCCGGTATTCTAGCCTTCTTTTGTAACACGGTTTGATATGATGGACAGTTGACGTTTTGCAACACATCTTTGTTACGTCGATGAACTAAAAAGCCAGACGACAAATTCATTGAACCGAAAATCCAGTAGCAAAACAATGGGGTGGCCACTAATATCTGCAAGCCCTTATCTGACTGGTTGCCTACGAAACAAGCCCCTGAAATTTAAATAAGGATTATTGTGTGTTTTCTTCTTTCTGAATAATATCTAAGCTCCTCTCTTATCCGATACTCGTCGAATTTTTGCGCTTTTCACTCCTGCACGAAATTGATAGATCAATATACGAAATACTACGAACTGTTCAGAAGCCCAAAAATTCACACAAATATTTCATATTCGTTAAACGCGTAAACCATTGCCTAAAAAGTCTAAAAACAAAACAACTTTTTCTTTTAACAACTTTTTTCGGATAGAAGAAGAGGAAGTTATTAAGCGAACCCTGTGTTAGGAAAAAGGGCAAGTTAAAACACTGCATTGGGACGCGGCGCACCATTGTGTTGAATATAGTTATTCATAGAATGAGCTTTCAAAATACAGTTTTATATGGGAAGTTGTCGAAAAGATCGTCCGATCCGAACCATTTTCAATAGAGTTCGTCCTTGGGCCAAAACATGTCGGTGTATCCAATTGTATCAAAATATTTGAAAACTTGTGACTTGTGTATGTTTGAGACAAGAAAACAAAACAGACGGACAGACACACTTAGGACAATCCAGAAAGTGATTGCGAATCGTTCTGCGTAATAAAGAGAGGCTTTATCTCCCGTCCTTCTGAGCGTTGCATACATTGGCACAAACTCAATATACTCG
This sequence comes from Glossina fuscipes, assembly GCF_014805625.2. Classification (NCBI taxonomy): domain Eukaryota; kingdom Metazoa; phylum Arthropoda; class Insecta; order Diptera; family Glossinidae; genus Glossina; species Glossina fuscipes. The sequence continues at coordinate 17,234,091 of NW_023998414.1, read as the reverse complement.
TGGAAAAATATTAGAAAATGATAAGACTGCAGTCATTCTCTGAAGGATATTTTTCACTTAGGGAACTTTGCTAATACTAGGGTTTTTTTCTTTTGTTTTTTTTTGATAGACTTTTCTAAATGAAATCTTGGTTTTTCTTCTTGTATAGCAAGCACAGTTTTTTCGTAATCTAAGGTTTATTCCGGTAAACAATAAAGCTTACCCAGCAATTCATCGGCATCCACCATGCGAGCAACGATAACAGCGGCAGTTTGAAATGCGGGTAAGCCCCAAGCTAAAAATCGGGCCAAAGTACTTCCGGTTATGTTCGATTCTAGTTTAGAATTTGTGCAAGCGCGACCCGACTTGGTGGCACTCTTTGCCGAATAAATACTCCCTAAGGTTATATGTCCTTGGGAGTCTGGGCTTTGACGTCGCACATCGCGATGCCATCCCATGCATAAAATGGCCCACCTGGAAAAACGAGAACAACGCAATCTTGTAGACAGTCTTGCAAGAATTCTATATCGACATGATTAGCAAGCAGAACTTAAAGGAACGAAAAAGAAAAAATCTGGCATTTACGTACCAAGCACAAGCAGCCATTCCAAAGTAGTAGCGCAGTATGAACGTTGTGGCACAGATGACGTTGGAAAGACCATCGATTAGGAGCAACGAGACATTGGGAAGCTGAGGATCAAAGCCGCAGGACGTAGCAGTACGGCCAGCTACGAAGCGTACCGTCCATCCAATTGCTACCATTGTATGACACCACATAACCGGACTAAGCACTTTCGTGTCTTTATTCATTTCCGGTTTAGATTTAGAATCTGAACCGATTATAACACAAAGAATTGCTGGTATGGCTATGCCCAGGGCTGCATACGTCCAGGTGTGCGTCCATACCTCGGCAATATGTTTTTCATTTTGATTGAACAGTATATCGGCTTCGCATAGCGGGGCGCATCGGCCCGAACGATGCAATTTTACGTATAGTTTCGACAAACCTGGACATTCGAGGCTGGGTGCTTCGGTGGGTTGTTTCGCATTGGTTAAGCCCGGATACAGATCGAGACTTGCGGGTTCGTCCAAAATTTCCCCTGGTCCTTCCATGCACATGGTTTCTTGATTGTTTTCTTTCGGGAAAAGACTGCAATCTAACGCCGGAGGCCATGGAAATCCGAAACCTTGCAAAACTGGATAGCATCGTGCACGTACACTTTCGCAAAGTGAACGACAAGGACCTATTGCTTCCGTTACCTTAGGTGTACACATGGGCACATATGTGGCGCAAAGAAACAATTTTAATTGCGAACTGCACACATACTCAATTAATGGCGAGAACGTTTGAAGCGTGTACTCAACTTCACTCTGCAATTCATTCCCAACTAAATTGGGCATCGAGGTTTCATTGTATCCAATGTTTCGGCACATTTCAATACGAATGGGTTCACATTGTCTCAAGGCGAAATCGGTCCGGCAAATAGGAACAATCAAGAGCAACATTTCAAAAAGAACATACCAAGTGAACATTATTTTCGTCAAAGGTATTATCGCGAATGGAGAGCAATTCAAATATAAATGCAATAAGAAAAGCAACGCTTACGCTTAACACAATTTAATCGTTAGCCGAACAATTTCGAATACACTTTTTAGTAAGCATTGCACGTCATTGCTAATTATGGTGGGTTTATATGTTGTTACTCTTTTCATTGTCCGAAATACAAAATAAAAAAACACAAACAAGCGAAAAACGTGAAAACCAGTTTCCTTGTTATATGCAAATTTCTGGCACTATCCTCTGCCTTACCGCGAGATAAAGCACAGTGCACACAGTAGAAGTATCCTCCAATCAATATTGTCTGCCACAGTTTTTTATTTAGCCCAATACGAATATAACGAGTAAGCAAGTGTGCGTGCATGCGTGTGTGTGTGTGTGTGTGTGTGTGTGTGTGTGTGTGTAAGTAAGGAAATGTTTTGTGCAGTTTATGTCTTGTTAACTCGTTAACTCTCCTTCACTTCTACCGTGTGCTCGCGCTTCCCTTGTCACTTCCAAAACTAATTTAATTGCTCGGCTTTAGAAGTCTTGTTATGGCTGTAGCAATAGTCATTGTTGTTTTTCTTCTTCTTAGTGAGTGTCGTTGGTTTGTTTGTTTGTTTCAAGCCAAAAGTGGTCCGTCGACTTTTTTGTAAAGTTTTCAACCGACCAGTGAACTAACTAACCAGTCGCAAAAGATGTAAATAACCAACAATAAACAAACGACCAGGCGAACCAATTTTGTTTTTGGAAATTCCTCTTGTTTAATTCAGATTGCAAGCAACGATCAACGGCAAGACAGGCAAACTACAGTCGAAAACAAGTAATCACTTCCCTTGCCCCCGTTACCAGACCCAATTAAACAGATTCACATATAAACTTATGTGTGCGTGCGTGTGTGTGTGTGTGTGTGTGTGTGTGTGTATTATATGTCGATATGTACGTTTATGTAAATGTATCTATCTACTATTTGAAATGAAAATGTATCGCACAAATCGCGCACAGAAATTCCACAAGACGATGAAAATTATTTCTAGCTTTCATTTATTTATTATCTAGGCCTTTTATTTCATTTAAACGAATGCACGCACATACGAACGATATTATTTGTAAATAGAATCTTTTTGAAAAATTCGATAATAAAATCTTTTGTTTACACTGGTTGCTGATTTATGTAAATAAAAATCTTTTCTGCTGTGCGTTTTGTTTGTTTATTGCTTGCTTCTTTAAAAATAGAAGAATTTGACAGTAAGAAATGTACAACCAACACGACACCAACACCAACACTAACATAAATACGAATATCAATACCAACGGCAAAAACGATCTTCTCTTTTGAAAAACTAAATTCATATAAAGTGAATAGCTTTTATTAATTAACTCTGATTTCATCAAATTTTATTTTTATATACAACCACATCAAATAATTAATAGTTATTTCATGTAATCATTTTGCATCATTCATTAACTTTGTTTTAACTAAATTAAAATTTTTCTCTTTATTTTCACTTGTAAGCTATCGATATAATATGTCAAATAACATATTATTTGCATGTTTAATATATTATATATATATATATATACACTTATATATATTTATTTACGTAGTTTTGGCAATAAGAAATTTTGAAAAAAATCGAGAAAACGTTTAGATTTATATGCATATTTATGCCAGCACAATATTTGGTAAAAAGTGATGATTCCCTCTTTATTTCTTTCTCTCTTTCTAAGGCTTGAGCAAAACAATATTTTACAATAACAATGCCAACTGAACTCCTAGTGATGCCAAGTAATCAAAGAAATTTCTCTCAGAGTAAACAAAGTATAACTCGTTTCCAATCTACATTTGTTATAACAAAATACAATGTTGCCAACTTAGAAAAACGTTATACCAAACTGTTATATTCTATGCAAGTGAATAAAACGAGAGGCCATAGGAGGCTAGTACAATGAGTCGTTATTCCTATTTGCGAGTTGGGACTCTAACTTTGCCGACTTTTTACAAATAAAACAAAAAGAAAAAAAGCACAAGAAGAATTGATTATCACCGCTGTTAAATTTTAAGGTTAATTATCTGATTTAATTAATTACGTGATTTGCACTTTTGATTTATACCACGCCAAGATGATGAGATCGCTATGTAAGCAATAAATGTACAATTATTGCGTGATTGAACTAAAGATTAAAAAAATGGGTTTAAAAGACGAAGCACAAAGGACTTTACTGACACCTTTAAATAAAAGAAAACAATTGCTTATATGTTTGGTTTTAAAGCAGTATTTTAAATTGAAAATACAGAATATTTATACTTCATAAGATAATATTATATGTAAACCCAAATTTCAAATTGAATAACTTTACCTTTGGGGTTGACACATTGACGTTTTATTCTTATTATTGGGATCGGACTTAAACTTTGCTGAGGTTGACTCTTTTTCAGTCGAGGACGGAGCTGTTTCAATCAAATGCTAGGAAGTCACACATAATTCAGGCTTTCTAAAACCCTCTACGTACGTTCATAGTATAAAGGTATGAAGATTAAACGTTTTTTTTTTTTTTCTTCTTTACATTCAAATTTGCATCAAAACCTTTTCGGCTGCAAGGATCATTAGATTAAAGAAGCCTCATGGCAATGGTTCCGGTGTCACCGTTTTTTTAAAAATAATTTGTTTCTTAATAATTAAATATATGTTTAATAACGTCCCTGTAACGGTAAAAAAAATGCTGCCAGATCTTAGTTAGCTAATATACGCAGAGATGTATGTTTTATATTGGCGGGTTTCTTTTACATTAAGGAAAATCTCACTGATGAATAGACGTTTTACTCTGAATTTCTTTGTTGAAGTATCAAAAATATATAAAAGACGATGAAATGATGAAACAAATTAACTATGTCGTTGCATTTCGTGCGGTGAAACGAACCAAAGCGGAAATAAATTATATGTGCGTTTTTGGGTTATGCTTATGTATATGTACATGGGTTATATTTTATCAGACGAAACGAATGATAACTGTTCGAATTTATACTAAATCATAGCAGGACAACAATAACTCTTTCCAAATTAATCAATAGATGGCGTACCTGTTCGTCGTATGGTGGATATCGATCCGATAGTGATTCCAGTTCAACTGCTACAACACTATATACATCGAATTTTACTGGCAATGGCGGAAGAGAACAAGACACTTGTGGTATGAACTTTATATTTTATTAACTATATGGAGCGAATACATATGGCGAAAAGAAAAACTATTGCCTTTAATATTTTTATATATTAAAATAAGGTTGTGGATTGACGATGAAAGTAAGTGTTGACATAATATTTTCCATGCAATTGTTTTAATTTCCTTTAACAATTCAAAGTGCGAATTGGACATGACTACCTATGTATGAGTTATACATGTTCATTGGGTATGAAAGAATTTAATAGTATTTTTAATAAATGTTTATTATCATTTTAACAAAAATTGGATTAATATCCAGCATCCTCGAACTTTGAATCTTCGTTCTATTTTCTTATGAGAGCCATGATAAAAATTGAGAGAACAAAATAGTTTATTTCCTCGTTGCGCAACATTTCGAAACCTTCATTTAAAAAAAAAATAGTTTTCCCGGCTCTAGACCATCCATTACTTAAAGTTTATATTTCAAATTTTTATACTCTACACCACAGGTGTTATATTCAGTTTTTGCGAATGTATGCAAAAGTCAGAAGGACTTGAGTTGACCCACCCTTTATTATACCGATCAACTCTGAATTACTTCTTGAATCGAGTTAGCTTGTCTGCCCCACATGACCTACTTTTTGAGATATTTTGATGATATTTGTTACGCTAGCGTGTTTGCAATTTATGATTGCCTATGCGTCTGTCCATTTTGTTTTCTTATCTTCAGCCTACAGGCCGCTTCCCATATAACGCCTCATTTTAAATATCTACAGGGCTGTGTATGGGATTTAATGGTGCGCTCTGGCCCATTATTTTATTTGTTAATAAAAAAATCGAAGATTCTGTCCTCCTATGCCAACTACTGAGAAAAAGCACCGAAAAAAACCGTACAAGTGCAGCAGTAGCAAGGGAATATTCAAGCAGACAGAGAAAAGAGCCAGATTGACGACAGAGGAACAGAGACAGAGGAGATTGACAAAGCGATAAATAAAAAAACTGACAAACGGTCAAATCGAGAAATTTACAAATCACTAAGACAATAAATCGATAGTTTGGCGAATTGACGGGTTACCGGATCAAACGGTCAAACTGACAGATGGATAGGTCAAGAAACCCATGAAACAACAAAGGAGCAGATCGAACAGACTGATGCATCGATAAAGTGACAAGCGGGTTGATTGACAGATTGTCACAACAACAAACATTAATAGATTAACAAAACGGCAAACTGGTAAATAGAGCGACCAACAAGCAGATAGAACAGGTAATGCACAAATAGTAGACCGGCAACAACAACAGGCTGGCAAACCTACATACGAACAGACTGACAAGTCGACAGTTTATTACTTTTAATGGGTTGAAATTATGCAAAAGCAAGTTTGTAGTAAAAGCTGAAGCAATCTCGAAAAAGATCGAAAGTCTCGTTGTTTGGACCCAATTATTTGTCATTGACATCTAAAAATTTCCCCCAAAAAGGCTGCGGACTGGCTAAGTAGCGCGCCCATAAAGGAAGGTCGAAGGTCTTTCTATATACGATCACTCCATATTGCATAGGCGAGGTGGATTACATTTTCGGCTTTCTAAAGTCACTGTAGGATCATCTACGTGCAAAATTTTGTGTGCTTAAACGTTACGAGCAAAAGACGAGATTTTGTTTTTGGTTTTGAAAACAAAGCTTTTGGCAGCGTACGCTGTAATGCATAGACACGTCATTCGTCGGATTTAACATGACCCTACGTGCAAGAAATTCTAATATTTTTGCCAAATTCATAGCCGATATCTTCACATATGAGGCCAGAAGCATGTTTACCCCAGATAGAACACGCATCAATAGGGAGCTGGGTGGGCAGACGGACATGTTTAAATCGATTAAGTCGTTAACAAAATGACGTTCGTCGATATAAGAATGTCAATGTGACGCATCCCGTCGAGTATTGAAAAATAAACGGCAATGTTTTCATGAGGCAGACGGCTCTTAATTGTTATTGTGTTGTATGAAATCATTTATGTAACGTTGTGAGATTTTTTTTTTATTTTAATGCTCCGCATAAACTCGCGTATATGTATAGGTGTAGGTGTTTGTGTGTCATTACTTAGGCATTTGATTTCAAATTCAGTTTCTTCACCGATTATTTCAATCTTTGTAAATCTTCGGTAAGCAGTAGTTGTTATTATTGTTATTGTATTCTCTAAATAGTTTAAGTCCGTTTGAGTAGAGGAAGTTTCTTAAAATTTTTTCTCTTCTTTTAAAAATTATCGGGATTTATTATTAACATTCATAAGGAATTCATTTCCCAATTGCATGCATCACTTCGTACACGTATGTATGTATATGCAAATGTGTATATATACATACATAGATATACCATTTAAATGAAAAATGGGAGGTATATAAAATTCGGAATCGGTAAACTATTGCTGTATTATGGTAAATTATATACACACATCTATGCATAAACACACACACAAACGCAAGTTACTTCGAACTTGTAAAAGAGTTAGACTAGAGTCTGCGAAAGTGACTAAGCGTACATTTCATTCCATTTTGCATAAGCAGAGAAGACATGAATTTCCAACCAATTGAAATACTTATTTCTGATTGTGATTAAAGCACATCGTTCCACCGCACGTGCGTGCACAGCCACACATAATAATTTTCATGTATTTAAATATACAAGTAGCTTTGATAATAATGTAGTTTACTACGCAATTTCGGCGAAACTCATTGTTTTGCTGCTTCTCATTAGTGGCTTTAAAAAAATATATGTAACATGCGTGCCAAACTTTCTTTTAAAACGTGGGCCAACTGTTACACAACACTTACATGTAGCATGTTACATGTTGCATGCTCCAACAGAGTCGATATTAGGTTGCGTAAGCTATATGCAACTTTGTTCATGTCCGCAGCTTTTTCGTCAGCAGCCTTCAAAATGCAATCACTTTCCGTTATAAGAACAAAACTCTCAGAAGTGATGACGTAGCAAAGAATATCTAAAGAGCTTTTGGAATGATCCGTTCACTTGACAGTGAAGCCAAGGCGAACAAAGTACAAGCGATCCGAGAGTGGCTTAACATGGGATTCGTAGGTACTTGCCCTAGTAGCCTAACGTCGTGATGTCGGCTAACACAACGGCGAGGATTGCGGCTGCCGCTCTCTCAGCTAGGGGCACACTACAATTGGAAAAAACTCACTATGGGGAATGGGCGACGTTCATCTGCAACTCATTATTTACAGCTCGCACGTTTGAAGGTTACCACAATCATCACGATACTCCCTGAGTCATTACCCATCGCCGCTCATATCCTAGGCATTCGCGTCGTTATATCACGTACTCCTCTGACGGCATCCTTCCAGCGAAGCATTGCAAGAGATTCTCTTAACTGCATGTGGTCCAGTATAAGTACGCAGCCCGTCCACTGTCCGTGTTGCTTTCATGTATTCTATAAAGTCTTTAGGATTACGTCACGGGACCCGAATCACCATTGCTTTAGGATCTTTTTATGATCTCGGATGGTGATCCTGACTAGCCCGTCCCAAACCGCAATAAACTTCTCTTTACCACAGTAGACCCGTTCCGTGCTATATATATATCCCTGTTATAGGAAGCACTTAGATAAGAAACGGTGACGTCTCCCCGAGAGCTCGTGAAATATTTAGTATATTGCGTGCGAGGCCTAACATGACATCTATTTTTTTGAAGACCTTAGGGTTCGTCCCTTTTTTTATACCATCATCGAAGGATGTGGGTTATATTCATTTCGTTAAACCGTTTGCAACGTCCAAAACGAAGCATAAAGGCCACTTTAAAATTTGGAATGCACATAAACATGTCCATCCGTTTGTCTGTCCATCTGCCTCACTACACAACCGTGTGCTATTTATGGTCGATATTTTGCCGTTAGCGAAATTTGCAAAAAAATTTGGAAGTGACTTAAACTTTTCCAAAGACACGCGTACAACGCCTACGACACGCACACGTTTATACGACAAACAATTTTGTTTTGGAAATAGAAAATATCAGCCGCGCCCACCCCATATCAGAGAGCATGAAAATTTACCACTTTTACTTATTTTGTCATGTTTAGGTGATGGGTATAGAAGGTACGGTCACGACCGAATATAATTTTCTTACTTGTTTAATTTATAAGTGATATCTCATTTTCAAGAATTTGAATGTATTGTAAATATATATTTGTTTTCTTTATGTATATTTTGTTTGTAAACAACTATGGGGGCTGCGGGGGCCACAGGGGCCATATGTTTGGCACTCTGAAATTAGAATTTTTGCTTGTTGTGACATTTAGAGAAACAAGAGCATCAGATGTGTACGCACAAGTGTGAAGGACGCGCACGAAAGTAGGTAAATATCTATGTATGTGTACACATGTGAGCGTATATCTAACACATTTATTCCTTTTCGTATTCATCCAACTAAAATTGAACATAGTTAGTATTTTTGGTTGTTTTTTGGCAAAATATTTTAAAACTTATTACGCACGATATGTATGAGTATATACAAATGCATCAGCGCACATTACACATTGGTGTGCGTGTGTATTTTTCTCTCCCAGTTTTAATATATTTGACTTAATTGGATCCCAAGCACATATTGTTTGCAGATGTACATGTAAATCTGTGTCTGTGCCTGTGCCTGTGTTTATGAGAATATGCTTGAAACAAAATAATATATATTAAGGTGTGGTCGGAAATTGTAATAACAATAATAAAATGCCATAAAGTCATAAAGAGTGGCGTAAATCGAAGCATCTAGGATAGAATGCGTTGAAAATTTAATTACTTCGAGGTTAAGCCGAGTTAGTGAAAACTCCAGTAACTAAGGTTCGAAAGGCAAATTTAATATGTAAATATTTTATAAAATTTATCCCCTGGCTATCTGGCTAAGGCCTGTAATCTGTTCCAGGGGTGAGGCTATCAAAGTTTACTCCCGCCTAGCTCAGATGATATTACAGAATGTGAAACCGGAAGAGAATTGAAGAAACACATTCTCTTCGGTTTTATGTAAGGTAGTCGTTGTCCATCGCCTGTAAGCCGCCCGTTTACTGGTTATCGTCTTTAGCATGTCCGTCCAATGTTCCCGCATGTAGATTTCCTAACTTCACCCTTTCTCACCTCAGTTAAACAAGTACAATTTTGTAAAATGCATTAGAAACCAAAACAACAAAAACATTACAGAGGAAAGTGGTTGAAAAAGTGTTCGAATGGAAAAATTTTCAATAGTGTCCGTCCTTGGGCCAAAATGCCAATATATCTTGATAATCCGATT
>NW_023998414.1:17150487-17224112 GCF_014805625.2 Glossina fuscipes | reverse complement strand
AACGGTAGCAGCTTGTCAAGCAAAAAAGTGTTAAAGCCTTAAGTAAGAATGAAAGCGATTTTCCATATTAAGGCAAAGCTGGCAAGTAAACAAAACAAACGTTATATATTTAGATATATATATATATATATATTCAAACTCTGAAACAGAATTTCAAGTTTGGAGCATATATTAATGTTAATGCATGCAAACGTTATCGGCAACGACGTTAACTTCTTATAAATTATGAATAATTTTTGGTATTATTTCTCTCTGCCAGTTATTAAAATATATAGTAAAAAAAGAAAATATGATATTACAAAATAAATATATGTATATATGTTGATATGTAGATACATGTATATGTATAAATACGTATATGTATATATGTATATATAAAATAATAAAAATTCACAGGATTTTCGATCAATTCGATTAAAATATAATTTTTTTCTTTCAAATGCGTTTTGCGGCAGAGAGCATCTCTAGCAACCCTTTAGTTATGTATGCGTATGCTAAGGAATACAAAATGAGCGAAACCACGCCTACTATTAAACATTTTAAGCGATTGAGCATCACATCACATACGATTACATATGAATCAATGTAAATGTATGTTTTAGTTACTGTACACTTACTTAAGTGTACGTGTGCGAATATTAACAAAAAACGTTGAAAATCCTGCAAGTTCAATTCAGTAGTCAAATACATACACACACACATATATATATATACATACAAAGATACATATGTATACATATGTACATATGTATATTTCAATTTGAAAATATGTGTACATATGTGCGTAAAATACTCAGTGCTCACATATTCGTGTACAAGGCGTCAATGAATGCTTGCGTTTGTATTTGTATGCGAGCACCCATACGCTTAAACAGGGATGTAGTTGAAGGGAATGAGTTTGTGTGCCTGTGTTCTACATTATACGTTTTTGATATATATCTCGCTGAAACATTTTATATGTCTCACGTATGTATTTCCAAGTAACTTATCGTATATATATATATATATATACCATATATTATTTATGTGTGTGCCTGTGTCCTATCGTTTGTATATATGCGTAGAATTATTTGTGAAAAATTTTTATGCGTTCTCTTAAGGATTCAGTTCATTTTAACGTTTTGTCAAACTGTGAGTGTATTAGTAACTTTATATGTACATATTTACACTATATCTTTTGTAATTTGACAAAAAAAAAAAAAAAAAAGAAAACATTATCAAACAAAACACAAGAAAGTATTACAGAATAGAAACAGAAACAAAAGCAAAAAAAATTTGAAAAATAAGAATTTTTTTTTTTTTGTTAAAACATTTTCTTAACCAAGTTATGTTTTATGTATTTTTATTTGGATTCGAAATTGAATACGCCTAGTGTGGAGTGTTATATGTATGGGTGTGTGCGTTTCGTGTTTTATCATGCTGTTGAATGCGTTACATTGAACTTGAGCTACTGAGCCTTGCTAAGGTTGGTAATTGCAGGTGAATGATGATGACGTTACACTATAAATTTAGGAATATAAACAAACATATAAATGGGTAAATGTGTATCTATGTATATATATATATATATATGTATAACTTCGTGGATTAATATATACATACTTACGAACATACATGTTTATAAATATAGACATACAAACATACACACACACACATGCACACACACACACATATATATATATATAGGCGTATATATACACATATGTGCTTGTATGTGGGCGCGTAATTTCTGTTCATTTTTTTCCTTCACATTGCAGTTAGCCCTGTTCCTTTCGGCCCCCAATGTGTGTTTGCTGCCGTTCACCCGCCAACAAACCCCTAACACAGTATAGAGTGCAAATATTGCATATTTTTATTCCGTGTATATGCGTGCACACTTATTTTATTTTCCCTCTTTTTACATGTTTTTGCATTTTTTATACTTTCACTTTCACCTCCCAGTTTGCTCTATGGCGTTCGGTTTTTTTCCATTTTTATTATTATTATTATTACGCTGTATGCTCTATGTTTTATTTAAAATAAATGCGCTTTTGCAGTTTTTTTCTCTCCTCTTCAAAAAAAAAAAAATATGTATTTTCTGTGCAAAAGGAAAAAAAGGTCAGACACAAAAAAACCTTGAAAGGTGAAGAAACTTGAGGTAGTTTAACTCTAAACTTAAAAATATGTTTTCTTTATAATTTAATAAAAAACAATATACCTCGGGATATACAAACGAACGAATGACGTATGCAATGCATATAACGGATGCATTTTTTCTTGTTTCAAATCGAGTCGAATAATTTTCTAAACGAACTCGTCAAATTGATCAAAGATCAAACGTTTTTCCAACAACAAAATTTTAGAGACTTGCTTATATGAAATATCTAAAATCTAAGATGAATATGTTATCGCAATCGAAGATGGTCTTTATACAAAGATCCATCGTACTTGTTTTATCGTTCGATGCTCGATTTGACATCATATCAACAAAATTTGTTTCTAATTCTTGGGAAAATTTCAAATCGACGAGATACTTTCTGCGTTCAAGGGCCCATTAAGATCTTTTCCTTTTTTTAAATCATTTTCGTGCTCCGACATCTAATTACCATAGAATTGTATATACAGTCGTTATGATTGTTCCGACATGTCACCTATTGAATAATTTTGTATCGGTCAGTCAGATTAGAAATAAAAAATTTTATATATATATTAGAATCGTTGGGTCTCTACGATCTATATTTGTCGCGAGGTCTTGAATTTCCTGACTTAAGCGTTGCAAAGCCGATAGAACCTTACAAACGGCACAAGTGCGGCGCATGAATCTGAAATCATACGAAAAAGGATTTCGCGATTTTCATAGAAAGCGCCAGTCTCAGTAACGAGCTCCGCTTTCAATTCCATAGCTTCGTTAATAACGAAAACGTCACAAGGCAGCCAGCCACAAGTCATTTTTTTGCGCTTTTTGTAATGGTATTTGCCGTTTGGCCCCACACGTGGTACATAAATTTAATCTCTTGCTATATAAAGGCTTTTTTTTATTCCTATGACTTGCAACGTTCGTAAAAGTCATCCGACTGAAGCAATTTATTGAAAGCGTTTGTCCTCGAGTAAGAATATATGTGAGTGCATCATATTTCATGAGAGTATCTCTAAAAACGGCGATTTGTAATTTGAACGTAAGAATATTTGGGAGAACTTCGGATGAAAGGATGGGCAGACGTACTTAAGTCGATCCGGGTAATAATACGGAACCAAGTGCTTGTGGGATTTTTTGTGCGACAGTTGCACAAACTTAACAAGTCCTAACCACAAATGGGTTTGGGATGGGTTGAATGGGTCGAATTCATTGGAGAAAAACAGAAATCGAACATCAATGTCAAAATTTGCTCTCCTATGGCAGAAGAATGCACAAAATTTATCAGAATTTCTGAAAGATGTTTTTATTCATTCTTGGGCAATTGTCCTTATGAATGGTGTTATTTCACGTCGTTTCGGGTTGCGTAACGTTTGGAAAGTAAAAACCAAAAATTTTAATCGTAGAGTACAGGTTGCACTCCGAAAACCTGCCTACCTTGCCTGTTGACGGAAAAGTGTTTGTGTGTGATGTTGAAGATCTTCACGGATGCGATTATTGAAAAGTCTAGAGTTTCGATTGTGAACCGAATTTGCCAGAGAAACTATGTTAACGGCAGATTGGAGTGATGCTGAAAGACGGCAAACCCGGTACTGTTGAGAAGCAAGAAAGGCCCAACAAATTAAAGCTTAAGCAGGAAATTGATGTGAGAACATTTTTCAATTTGAAATTCAAATTTAGTTTCCAGGTTCTTAAATATCCGCTCCATAAACAAGTAAGCACATCATAATCGCCCATCACTAAATCACATACACCACTTCGCTCAATACAATTGCTCATGTAGCGACATTTCAAAGGTATCCCGATACGAATCATTTTCAAGATCTTTCGTTCTAGAGCCAAAACATGTCGTTATAACAAATTTCAATGAAGAATACTTCGAAAATTGCGACCTACAGGTTGGATACAAAAAATAAAGAGAGGCAGATAAAGGGATGAACAGACGGACAGACAAGCTTAAATCGATTCAAAAGCCGATTTGAACGGTACAATAAAAAGTGAGTTTATTCCCAGTCATTCTTTGTCTTGTATACAACGTATATATCATAAGTGGTGTAGGGTTTAATAATACATGGCCTGTGTATAATAGCTTTCGTTTATATATGTACCTCTTGCTCAGGTAAATAAATAAATTTATACTGTAAGTAACAAGAATAACATTATAATTATTTCCAGAATTTGCATAAGTGATTGAAAGTCACCTTTGGTGATATGATTCGTTAGGGTTAAGTGAATAAAAAAATTTATATCTTTGTGTCGTTCTTTAAGAGCAATGCTTCATTGACCTTGAAACCTTCATAGAGAATTATTATAAAATGCTTGAAAAGATTTGATTTGCCTCATATTATAGGCGATCAACGTTAACAAGCGTAAGCGTAAAATTAATTGTTAGCAATTCATTCGATCAATGGCATTTCAACCACACTTCACTTCTTATCAAACAGCTCCGACATTACATTGGATTGCAGGAATTTTCCTAAAATAGTCTTGTAGCGTATGTGTGTGTTAATAGTTGGCGTTGGCGGGGGGCAAGCGGGGAGATAAAGAAAAGGATTGCATATTTCTCATTAAATACTACCGAGAACTTTGCTGTAAACAATACCGCGAAGCCTTCCGATCCACATGCGTACATTTACTTTTTCTTCTTTTTATTTTTTTTCTTTATTATAAGTCGTTCAGGAGAGATTCGTAAACCTATAGACGAATACAAAAATGGTCAGGGAGGAAGGAGGTGAGAAACAGGGCTATGGTTTTCTTTTGTACAGTGTGGAATATGATGCCTTTTCAGTAAATTCCACAGCTAGGTTTTAGGAATGTAGTCCCACTAGAGCAGTTCGCAACATAAAAAGTTGCGCTTTTCTTTGCCGACTGACACTTTTTTCAAAAATTGCTGGCAGCTTCTTAGACTCACAGCGAGTTTTCCCCCTCATATTATCAGATTATTATCAAAGATCTAAGATTAGGTTAACGATTAAACGAATTAACTAAAATCAGAATTATGGCCATTCATTGAGGGAATTTCCCTTTCGAACTATGCAACGGTTGTGCTACTTGCCGCTTTTCCCCATTTGATAAATATAGACAGATAACTTGGAAATTTTGCGATTTTACCCCTAAGTTTCTTGTTGTCTAGATACGGTTATGATTTTGTAAGTGTTGTACGCGTATAACTTTATATCGAAATTTGCTTGCGTGCAATCGATTGTTTCAAATAAATATTTATTTGTCAACGGATTGTAAGTAAATTTATTGGAGGATTTATGAAGATTTAGACATGGCATGCGAACGACAGTAGTATATAATATTATAAGAAAATATAAATTTTATACCCATCACCGACGGATGATGGGCATGTTCATTTTGTCAAAATGTTTGCAACATTCAGCAGGAGGATTTTGAGACCCCATAACGTATATACTCGTATATTCTCAAACAGCGTCAAGTTCTGAATCGATTTGGGCATGTTTGTCTGTCTGTCCGACTGTGTAATGTCCGTTGTAAAAACTTTCCTTCTCGCAAAACTGAAGCTATCAATTTTAAATTTGGCAAACACATGGGACGTTTTTTAAGTTTCAGTTTTTCCCTACAGTACTGCATAGACTGAGAACATCTCCGCTTCACTCACAAACTGTAGCAGAAAAATCCCTAAAAATTTAAACATTTATTCAATGGACGATGCTGTAGTATCTATGGAAAAATGGTAAAAATGGACCGCGCTTCCCTACTATTTTTGTCTATCAAGTTTTTAATTTTTTTTCAATACCTTTATAATTCCCAGTAACAAGCTTCAAAAACGCTATGAAGTTGATATGTTCTTTGCCAGTTTCATATTCGAAATTAAGCTAAGCATTTGAGTTGGTATGTTGGTCTGTTCATCTGTCCGGCGGCCTAACCGTGCATTGTCTGTGCTAAACATTTTGCCCCGTTCGCAAAAATGAAGACCTTGCCTATAAATTGATAAAAGAAAGAATTTAAAAATTCAACTCAAACTTTTCAAAGGGCATGCAACGTCCACACGCTTAAGCAACCATCGTGTTACTCCGTGTTTGTTACTCATAAAGTGCGACCCATATACCATATAAATTTTTACTTTTAGTCCGGGAATGGAAAAACTCCGCTCAATCGCGCCTCCACTCCGTATTATAGAATATGAAAACTTAGTTCTTTTACCTTTTTTTAGTCGGTGACAGGTAAAAAAGATTCGGTCATGACCGAACATAATCTTTTTGGTTTTCGTTTTATTTACGTGTGAATACATTACGCGTAGAATATGCAACTTATAAGGTTATACTGCTGGCTCGAAAAAATGAAACACTTTTCAAGTATATGAAAAAAATTGATGTGCGTTCTAAATATCTATATAAAAAAGAAAAACAAAACGGCATATGATGATATGTATGTATTATATACGTAAATGCCTTTTTTTTTTGGCGAAATCACTTTTCATAGGGGATATGTACTTTATAACGTAAAAAAAAGCAATGTAATTGTGGAAAATATAAATATTCACATATTCATATACATTATAAATATACCGGTATTTGATTTGGAAAATAGTACACGTTGATATCCAAAACTAAAAAACTAGGTCGAAAATTTAAGCGAATGAATTTGCATTTTCCAAATAGCTAGACATGCTCGGGTTGAAAATGTTTCATTCCTTTTTCGTATCCATTCATTTTTTGCTTAGCGAAAAGAATAGAGAGAAGAAAAACATATGATTATGTGCGCTGGAATTGCTGAGCGTGTGCAAGTTGACACTGCAAAAGGGAGAGTTTACAATCTGAAAAATTAAATTTCTATCAATAGGACCGACGGCTTTATCCATAGTTACGGTGATTTTCGTATGAAAACAAAAAAAAAGCCGAAAATATCTAATTTGCATATAATCAAGCAGATGTTTTTTCCTTATGGCTTTTAAACAGTATTTTATTTTACTTTTATACCCAACATTGAGGGATGAGGGGCATATTCATTTTATCAAAACGTTTGCAACGCCCAACGACGGAAGCATCACAGACACCACAAAATATATATATATTCTTGATCAGCATCAAATTCTGAATCGATTTAGGTACGTCTGTCTGTCCGTCTCGCTGTCCGTCCGAATGTGAACTGTCTGTTGTAAACATTTTCTTGGCCGCAAAAAATGAAGTTATTGGCAGAAACATTGACAAAATGGGAAAAAACGTTTAAAAGACACGCCTACAGAACCGCATAAACTGAGAACACGTCTGCTTCTCAAAAGGAATTAAAAATTAGATGTTTGCTCATTACTCGTTAACTACAGCAGATAAATCTACAAAAATTTTAAGGTATATTCGATGAGCGCTGCTCTAGTATCTCTACAAAAATGAAATACCTTGGCCATGTCTACTTCATTTTATATTGTGTCAAACAATAAATTTTTGACCAGTTTCAGGTTTGGAATGCACCTAAGTAAGTGTGGTAAACATTCTCCCCTTCGCAAAAATGAAGACATCGTTTAAAAATTTGCAGAAGAATTCGGAAGTGATTTAACCTTTTCAAAGAAGCCTCCGACAACGCCTACATGCCCATGCGACAAAACATATTATTTTGCAAAGGAAAGAAATCAAGTGCGCTCACTCGATATTGAAGAGCGTGAAAACCTAATTCATTTACTTCTATGGTGATGGGTATAAAAGATTCGGTCACGACCGAATATAATTTTCTTACTTGTTTGATTTTGTTTTTGTTTCTTTTTTTTTTTTTCATAAGCAAAGGGTCCTTTTCATTTTAGCTACAATTGCAATTGTATAATACGTGTGCCGGTAATTATTGAAATAATCCAGCGAATGAATGTTTCCTTTCCTTTTAATATTCATATAAAGGCTTGAGTTTCGAACAAAATCTGTTTGGAAAACACTTTTCTCTTCTAAATATCATTTAAAATGATTAGAAAACATTAATCACTTGCTATTCGTGGCTGACTAACATGACCTGAGCGATTTTTCAAAAGAGAGAACAAAACTAATACTGCATTGTATTACATAACAATATCTGGCTTCTCTATATCAAGATACTATCTTTATATGTTTGTGGTTCGAAAGAAAATGATGCTGGGGATGAGGCGGTTAGATAATGATGTCTGGTCAAGGTGGAATCTGATGGGTATCACTTTGATTCTAAAGAAAAAGAAACGGAACTAAATTATCACATTCTATAATATTGGGTGGGCGTGGCTGATTTTTTAATGTTTTCAAAGTAAGAGTGAAAATTTATACAATGTATGCGTTGTGGCTTATGAGTAAGAAGCAATAAAGGCAGAAAGCGAAAGTATTCGCAATTTTCGTTGCTTATGCGTGCGGGCGTTGTAAGCAGAGCCTTTGACTAGTTCGGATAATTTACAAATTCATTTGCAAGTTCGTAGGCGTTGCGTTCATTTCTGCGAACGGGAAAATGTTTATTACAAATGCTATACAGTTGAGCGGACAGACAGATGGACATATTTATCCTTTATTGAAACTGGCCAAGTGTTAATATACTTTAGGGGACTTTTGCAGCTTGTTTTTGCGCCTTCCAGAGGTATTGAAAAAACATTATTACATTTCGATATATTATTACATTGGGTAGGCGTGGTCAGTTTTTCCCATTTTTCTACAGGTTATACAGCATCGTCCATAGAATATGCGTTCAAACTTTAGATGCTACATTTTATGAGTAATGAGCAAAAACCCAGTTTTTTGTTTTCCTTTTGAAAAACAGAAGCGTTCTCAATTTACGTGGTATTGTGGGTGTGTTCTTCGACCGATTTGGCCCATTTTCAATACCAATATGCACGTAGGATTTGAAAGTCGATAGACGAACAAACGGAGGTGTCCTTATCGATTCAGAATTTGATACGGATCAAGAATGTACACATTTCGTGTGGTCTCGAAAGCTTCTTTCTGGGCGTTGCAAAAGTTTTGACAAAATGAATATACATCTGTTCCTCCGGTGATGGGTATATAAAGTAATGGATGAAATGGGGTCAAACCCATTATTTTATATTAACGGCAAAGACCGTAAGCAGAAGGAGACGAAAATTAGAAAGACAATACTATCCGATAAATCTTGCGATATGATTTGGTAAAACGAAATTATTTCCTAAATTATTACTACTTAGCAATCACTTAAACTATTAGTAATGTTTAGAGCAATTTTGTTCTCAAATTATGTCATCAATTTCAGGAAAGGCATGCGTTCGTGTGATGTAATTTAAGACTGGAAAGACGCACACCTTCTAATAGACGGCATTCATGAACACCATACGGCTTTACCTAAAAATGTCTCTGATACGTATGTCATGCACTCCCTGCGCAAAATGTTATATGTAGGATAAGATGCGTGGATTATATTATATTACATATATACCTTTTGTATCCTTTACTGTACTTGTGTTGCAAGTGCATGACGAGTAGCCGAGGAGCAGCGTAGAGAGAGGGCCTGCAAAGCCGTGTCTGATAATGAATGTAACTGGTGGCGTGTCTTCTTACATAGGCAAAATCGATATTGAAAGGTTCAGCTTGGCATATGCGTTTGTGCTCGAGTTTCATATATTGGTTTTAAAGACACATCGTTTAGAAAAAAGGAAAGGTTAGAATTCTGTTTTTGAAGAATTTTAAGGTAAAAGAGATTTCGATTTGAATTGTAAACTGACATCTTTGCAAGAATTATGAAAGTTATCCCGAATCACCCGAGCTGTCGCTGTTACTACTGTTAACAAGGAACTCTGAACCTCTTACATATTAACTTAATGTAATGAAAAGACAAATTTAATCTTTTTGTGATATAGTGTTTACCGAAGCGGTAATAAGACCCCCTTTCCGCATATTCCAAATCCATGTAATGATGTCCGTTGCAACCTTTTTCGTCGTTGCAGGTGGTGCAGAAAGTGGAACTTTTGGTGAGCATATTTGCATTAAACGACCAAAGATTCTATTTAGGAACGATTATTATCTAACCACAAACGCATATTGGATTTTATCGGTAGCGCAAAAGTGTCTTCTGTCATAGAGCTAATAATTATGTATTGGTGAATGCTAAGTTTGTTGCTGCCATTTGATCATTAAAAGCAGGGATGCAGCGAACCACCGCAATGTGTTGATAAAATGAGTTTTTAGCATAGTAACCTTTCTGTATATTATTCTAAATTCCATCAAGGAAACACCACCGTATTAGGATAAACTGTACCAAATGTATCTTTCGCCAGGCACTGATGGTTCTGATTATTAGTTGGTTCAATCGTTGACTCAGGGACTCGCGCTTTCGTGGATAGCCTATAAGAGCGAGTTATTCTCTCTTTCAGTTTAATTATGATTTTAAAATTGTTGGCTAATTTCTATTAAGTTTACTTCAACTCGACTAACTTTACTCCTTCCCAAGCATTGTCTGTATCAAATAAAGTTCTCTATATGTGTGCTAAGTATAATTATCTCTGTAGATGCAGTATCACAATATTTAAAGTCGCTAAGGTATAGTTGTACGCTGGGCCGGAACGAGTCTCCATCTTGTATTCTCAGAAACTGTGCACCGCAGCGAGATTTCCCCTTTGTTGGAAGACCAGTTTTGTTCTCTCACTTAATGAAAGCGAGGCTGGACATCTTATTAACTAGTTGAGAGGCCTTGCAAAACTTAGTATGCTATTATTTGATCACTCGAACTAGCTACGCTATCAATTCAATTATCGGTCATAGCAAGCATGCAATTTTAAATGGCAGGTCATCCATCATAAGCTTCCTTGAATTGGTTTACCATACGTTTAAGACTTTCTCTAAAGGCATAAAATGGATGCTGTTTGCGCCTTGAGGATAGATCTAGTTTGTAAAATTCCTGTCACTTCAGAAGTCCCTCAAGTTTGTCACTTGGGTTCTGTTCGATCTGTCTCATACATTATTGATCGTCCATGAACTATTAAATCTTCTCCAACGTAAATATGCACTGATAAACTTAAACTCTTCTCTTCCTTAAACTCAGAATCTTATTCACGTCTCCTCCGAGTTGTTTTCAATAATTTAGTTATACATGTTGTTCATTCCTATTCCATGATGTTATTATACAATACATATCAAACGAAGAAGCTGCAAGAAGCTGTCGTTTTCAAGACGTATTTCGTCTTTGTTGGATGTTTCACAGGTTCAGAAAAGTTGGAGAAATGACACTCGTTCGTTGAACTAGGGATTCTGTTCGCATATTAAATAAAGCTCGATTAAATGAAGCTCAATCAGTGCTAGGCGTTATTAGGCCTTGCTTGACGATTCTTATATCACGCAAAAAGAGTATATGTGAGCTTGATGCGACCTATAATGGAACATATGTCCATGACTATAATATTAAATTGCTTGAGTATTTACAAAAACACTCACTGCTTTTTGCACTAAGAAATTTAAGTTGGGATCCGCGGAGAAACGTAGATTTGTCTTCGGTATTTCCTTCTTGATAAGGCTGATAAATGATACTATTGATCCGTCCGGCTAGAAATGTTGGTTAATAATGCTAGATAATGCTGGTGGATTTTTACCAAACTTTGGCATATTGGTGGTATATGTGCTATGCACTGAGTTGATGCATGGGTGCGATGTGAGTTAGATCTGAACGGGCTTCTCTCCCTTATTCATTTATGTGTCCTATCGAAAGTTCTTCTACATGAGTTGTAGTTAGGTTACGTCTTTGATTGCATCCTATACCACTTTTGCTACTGCGGATGTATAAAATACACAATAAGGACTTGAGATAGATCCATCTCTTATTATTTATCTGCCCGTCTGTCTGTCTGGTGTCGGTCTGGTGTTTGTCCAGTAATATTTGTTATCAACGCGTAGGTCGTCACTGTTGAGGTATTTTATTGAAATATAGTCCACGGGCGTGACGTGTGTTGGGATAAGGGCGAACGTTGTTGAAAATGTTTCGGAACAGACTATCTTTTCGACCATTTTCCGTATAACGCGGAGGTTAAGCACGACAATCACTGCCTGAATCGATCCGTATAGTGAAGAATCAGACCGTCTCAAGTCATTCTTGGTGCTGCGTATCAAGCTTAATATATCTTGCACCTTTAAGTGCTGTAGTCTATGTTGAATTATAATACAAAAAGGGCGTGTCTGAACGAGTTACCTGGAAAGCGTCTGATCTATCGAAAGACATAGTTACACTTAAACTAGTTGGCGTATCTTTAGCATTCATTTTCCAATAATCATTTTCCTAAAGCTCACAGCAATTAAAAAAGAAAAGGCGTATTTTCGTTTTCTGTTTCTTTTCATTCTAATCTTTAAATTTATAGTTCTTCAAAAACTCACGTTAAACCGCATAAAAATGTGAAAGGTGTTAAGAGGGTTCTTTGTAGTTATTCTTCTTCTTTTCATTTTCATGTAAAGCGAAATATTTATGTGTGAAATTTACGACCACGTCTAATAAAATATTTCGCGTTCATATATTAAATCTTATCTTGAAATTAGATCTCTATGCAGTTATTCGCCATTTTTTTGCGTCATGCCGTAACCAACCAACGGTTTGCTAACAACGTGCACATATATATTATATTTTACCCTAAAAATCAATTTTCAAGATGTAAAGCTATTAACCTGATTTGAAGTATTTTTGTAGTAGAATTTTTATTTAATAGCTATGCATACACATTTTCATATATTTATGCGTGCGTGCATGCACTCACCGGCGCTCTATCATAAATTCATAATTCAAGCGTATAGATGAATGTCCGCATAATGAATATATGAAGTATTGGGCGTGATGATATGGCGTTGTGTGTATTCATTCCCGCTGAATTTTCGACCCTCTTCAAAATATTTTTAACCACCAAATGACCCTTGTCCATCACCAGTCGTCATGCATTCGAACGCACATATTTATACATATATATTTGTACACACGCGCACATACATAGGCGCACACACATACAAACGCACACATATATATATGTATATATATATATATATCTAATCTAATATAAGGGTAAAATTTGAAATTAATATTAATCAAAAAATACTCGGTAAGAGGAGTACATGTTGAATGTGCGATTAGAAGACATATATATGCAAATACTGAAAAGAGAATAGAGAGACGCGTATAGCGAGATCGTTGAAAGTGGTGGAAGTAGTACGCAAAGTTTATTATTCAAAGGTGTTACCGGAAAGAGAGTTCAGGATAACCTTCGCCTAAGTTGTAAATCTGGTTACCAATGTTGTCACAAAATAAATAACAACAACGCAATTTTTTGTTTTTAGTTAGTTAGAATGTTAAAGGTTATACTTGCGTCCAGTTCGTGCCCATGCAATTGACCGACCACACAGTCTTGTCATATCGGGTTGAACTTGACCTGACATGTGAATAAATAAGAATAATAATAAGAATGTGGTAGATAAGTATGTATGCATGCGTGTGTTTGCGTGTGTATGCGTATGTGTGTGCGTATACGCTTGGATATGGTAAAGAATTGCTTTTTATAAAAGATTTTTTTTTGCATAAGATTAATTGATTAATGATTGATGTATACTTGGTGGCTATGCTGACCTACATAGCAAGGTATGTGTGTACGCGGAAACAACTTTGTCTTTAAAGGGGAATGGCGCTGTAACGATATTGTGAAAGTGCGTATTTTTTAAAACGGAAAGAAATCGGGACGTTATTAAGCTTATTTCTATGGATGAAGGAAAAAATTAATCCTGAGTTAAAAAACGTCATTACTGAAGCCATTCCAAAACAAGATAGTTGTAATGTAGGATACGTTGCGACACGCTCGTGCAACGGCAATGTTATTTGGTGTGATTGGCGAAAAAAAAGGCAATCTTTTGCAAATAAATAATGTTTAAATTAACTTGTCGATAATCCCTTAAGTCCGTGTGTTCTCTTCAAAGGATGGCTTTAAAGATATTATAAAAACAAGTAAGAAAACTATTCTTGGCCACGGTCCACCTACATGCCTACACTACGTTACAGTTATTCATGTAAGGTCTCTTCAAAATAAAGTGCTATATGGGAAGAGGCCGGTGCGTAGAACCCAAGAAACAAGACGGACAGACAGAACGCGGTTCTGAATCGATTGTTTTCATAATCACCTACATTGATATTGAGAGAGAGGGTAGTAAACTTATTTGGATTGTGTAATATTTTTAAAATGCATAAAATTTACGTATGCCTCTCTGTATGTAGCGATGATAAAATTTAAAACAAAAATTGATGTATTTTTTATTATAGAAGGTGCGAACTTTCTCTTCTCCTTCTTATTCTTGTTAAACTCTAGAAGCATTAAATTATTGGCAAGTGAGTGGCTGACGCGTAGTCTAGTGGAAAGAATGCACGGTATTAAACCGGGGGGCGGGCAGACTCGATCCCCACAGCAAAGGGTTATAAAAATTGTACTTTGATATATGTGATATGTATTGCAGTTCTGTCCATGTATTGGCAATAGCACACGGCGGCGGATTTCATTGCGTTGCTTTGCTAGCGTTAGCGTATTGTTTGTTTCTTGTTGGTTTTGTCACCGTTTATACGCCGTACGTACGAATGGTTAGAACATTTTTTTTCTACGTATGCATATTCTTATCAATTTATTATTGCATAAGTTCTCACCGCCTGCACTTAATGTTCGTCCATGTTTATATATCACGATTACGACGTTAAAATAATCATCTTATGTATTCCATAATGTATGTTTATGTTTATAAAAATGAAAATTTGTTTTTAGATGCGGGCCTAAATCAGGTTTCCGTCAAAAGAGCAGCAGTTTTCTTCTTTGGACGTGGCGCGTACACATGGTCAAGCAGATGGGAATGGACTGAATGTATAGTCAACGATGGACAATAGCAGGAGTAAAATATTTGTTATCATGTTCATACAATAAGCGCGTGTTCGCGTTTCATATGCATACATGGCTGGTAAATAAAGAATTCATGCCCGTGTTAAGGCTTATGAAAGCGTATAACAAGTAAAAATACTATAATATACCATTAAATAGTTATTCATGGAATGGCTTTTCAACATAAGGCATTGTTGGGGAGGTGCTTGAAAAAATGGTTCGATGCGCATCATTTTCAATAGCGGTTGTTCATGGACCAAAACACGGCATTGTAATAAATATCGCAAAAATATCTCAAAACTTGCGGTAGGTTGAACGCGAGACGGACAGACAGACAGACAGTTTTAGAAGAACTTTTTAAATCGGATCTATCGGAAGTTCTTCTGAATGTTGCATATATTCGCACAAAGGGCCTTGTACAAAATTTATCTCCTCAGGTAGCCGTTTTTCATTGAGATTATATTTTGTCCCAGTTTTTAGCTAAGCTTGGCTGTTAGCAAAATAACGAAGACAGATGCGAACTCATAATAAGAAAACCCAAGGCGATAAAAAAGTTTCAATTCCATAGTTTCGTAGTCTAATAAGCTTTATACTAAAATTATTCAATTTCAGTTTCACAAATATTGCATAATTTACTTATCACTCGATAATGTGCGCATTAGTAGCCGAGTGGGTAAGAGTTCTAACCACCAAGATAGCGCTTGCGGGATAAAATCTCAATGCGCTAGAATTTACTTTGGTCATACATGAAGTGAGTGCTCAGGCGTTAAACTCATAAAACTTACCGGTTAGGCACATGTCCATTAGGCTGCGATCTCTTCCCGGTCTCTTTCTAATTCCGCACTTCTTTCCAATCCTCGCGGAAACCCCCACGAATATCTGGTCGCATCATAAAAAAAATATACTTAACCACTTCAAATTAAATTTCCTCATATTTAACGTAGTTGTGGCATGTTGCACGTTTTAGTTAATTCCCTTTTTTATGCCTCACACCAAAGGGTAGATGTCATAATGTTTGCAATACTCAGAAGGGAAGATTCCATAACGTTGTTATGTATAAGTAGATGCATGTTTTTGATCAGCGTCAAATCCTGATCGATCTAGCCATGTCTCTCCCTTCTGGCCGTCCGTATATCTGTGTGTTTCTGTGTTGTTGGCATCTTCTTGCTCGCGAAAATGAAAATATCGATTTCAAATTTGGCGGAAACATTTGAAAGTTCTTGCCCGTAGGTTGGTGTTGAAAATGCACCAAATTGAGTAAAGGACACGGTCACGGTGAAGCGTAAACTAAAAGCCCTTTGCCTTCTCTAAGCATGTTATTCAGATGAAAAATCGTCTATACCCACTGAAAGTTACACGTGAACAAATTTTCACGTTTTGATATTTTCTACTTATTACTCTTCAGATAGACAAGACGGGATGAATCGCTCTGCATGTACCAGACTCGACTAGAGCCGAATATAATATCTTTGCTTGTTTTTTTTTTCTTTTCTGCCTTGTTAAGTTGTACTACGAACTTAATATTCAATAGAAGTGTATCTTATATTTACTCTATAAGTATGTATGTATATACATGTGTGTGTCTCGTTTCGCATACAAATCCATAAATCTTAAACGATAATATGCAAATTGCAGTCGAATTATTGCTTCCGAGGACTAAGTGCCTTCATAATTGCATAATTGCAAACTGAGAGAGAGAGATAGAGAGTGATAGTGATAGAGATAGATAGATAAATAGATGGATGGATGGAGAGAGAAAGAGAGAGAGAGAGATAGAGAGAGAGAAGGTGAGAAATTTAAATGAACATTGTAATAGACATCGCGATAATGTTGTGTTTATAAAGTGCACAATTTCTTAAAATTGTGTAATTTTTCTTAAAAACAAAGCAACAAACACTCATCTAACAATGCTTGAATTATAAGGAAGGAAAAGCAAGCGAAATGCAGAGCGCTGAGAATAATACTAAAACTGAAAGTAAATTGTGGCACTAGGAATTTTTTCCTTTTCCATCTTGTTGTTGTGCAAATTTTTTTTTTTTTTTTTTTTTTTTGTTTTAAACAACTTAAGGCATAACATCAAATTAAAAGAATAACGACCCCGACCTTGACTGCAAAGGAGGCAAAAAAAAAGTAAAAAAAAAAAAATGGAAAAAAGAAGAAATAATAGTCTTGCCTCATTATAAAATCCCCCAAAGATGACGCCTGCCAGTTGCCTGCCTGGAATGTGTGTCTCTTCGTTGGGATGTTAGGGAAAAAAAAGAAGCAAAATGTATGCATAAATACAATGAGCGCGAAATAAAGGCACAAAAAAGCAGTAAAAAGAATAAATGAATGAATGAATGAATGAACGAAAGAAAAACAGCCGCGTATTTAAAAAGCAAAAGAAAAATACGTAACGAAGTTGATTTTCTTCTTTTCTTTTCGTTTCGTTTCTTTTCTTTTCTTTATTTTTTTTTTTTTTTATTTATTTATTTTTTTTTCTTACTTTGCTTTTTCTTTTTAATGTTATAGTCTTTCTTTCCTTTAATAATGATTCCGAAATAAGAAAAATTACAGTGTTATGTACTCGGTGTGAGACCCAGCCACAATAAATTTCACTCGCACAGCATTAATGCGAGCTGCAATGCCTTTCGTTTTTTATTTAAATACAATACAAATGTCTGGCGAAATTGCACTTTCCCTCAATATAATTTTAGAAGAAACACAAAAAAGAATTTAAATGTTTAGACTTATCCACAGCCCCATGAATACAACAAACGTTAAAAAAAATAAAACAACAAGTGAGAAATTTTTATCTGCTTGAAAGCGCACTTTTGATGCCCATCACGTCGCTTCAGTACGTAGCAGTAGTAGCAGTAGTAGCACCAGTAGTAGTAATAAGAGGTAATAGTAGTGGTAAATGTCATTCGATGTGTATGTGTTTCATGGAAGAATGCTTATGAAAATTGGTTGATTTTCCCTTAATAATAGATTCGTTTAGCGGCCAATGTAGCAGCATTGCTTTAGCACAAATCTGTCTCCACAAGTGCATACATGAGTTTACCGTATAAGTTTTAGTAATAATGTAATGGTATTGAGCCCTATGACGTTAAATGAATATTGTTTAAGTAGGAAAGGGCTTTTAAAGCATTGCTATTTGGCACAGAAATCCACTCGTCTGGGTTAAGATTATCATGATGGTCAAGAACATAGATATACCTAAGCTGAGACTATTTCTTTGTGCATTTCGAAGCAAAGTTACAAGTAATTTAATCATTTCAATCTACTTAACCTGCAGGTAGTGAAGTATAAAAGCATAAGAAAACGTTGATACTCTTCTTTATGCACACATACTTACAACAAGTACCTAACGTTCATTGCAATGTAATATTTTTATGTTTGCATTACGGTAAAACTAAAAATATGAAAAAAAAAAAAAAAATAATAATAATAATAATAACACTAAGAAAAACTTGTCTGTCTCTAGGTTTGTCGACTTTTCTTCTCTTTTTTTATATTCTTTGTTTTACATTTTTTTCACGGTTTTTGTGCCAAGTTTTCAAGCACTAACTTGAAACGTTTCCATGTTCTACGGATGCCAGTGTGTGTGTGTGTGCGAGCGCGTAAGGAGAGTTTACGTTATAATAATTTGTGACCATTTCATGTTGATACTTTTGTAGGTGCGATTATCAAATAGAGAGAGAGAGAGAGGGAGAGAGGGAGAGAGAGAGAGAGAGAGAGAGAGATTCGAAAACTGTTAAAGTTAAAAACAAAAAAAAAAAAAAAATCGTGTTCGACGATATAAGAGCACAACTATTTATTATGCGATATGTAATAAATCGTTTTTGTTTACACATATACGTACACACACACACACACACACACACACACAGGTCTCATTGTAATCTATGCGTAAGTCAGAGATGGCCAATTTTTCAAAGGAGAAAACTCATATTTAAAAAACTCAAATTCGTGAAGATTTGTTAAATGTTATGCGGATATAGTTGCAATCAAAAAGACTTTGCTAATTTTGCCACAATATGTTCATAAAGGCCGTGTCTTTCCATCGTCATAAGTTTACACTACTACAGAAATGTAACACAGGACGAAAAAAATTGAAATTTTATACTTCGTATTCCTTTCTTTTTCATTCTTATTTACATTCCGAGAAACGAGAACGGAAAGTAGAATCTGCATTAGATTTGTGTGTTCATCGCACGGTAATGGAAATATACCAAAAAAAACTGTTCCGAATCTATTTCGATTTTGTTGGTAGTCGTAGTAGGCTTTAGCTGCGAGACAGTTTAGTTCGTCCTTGGAAGCAAAAAAAAAAGGGAATGAAAATAATCTGTATCTGTTGTCTGTTGAAGTCAAGAGGCTTTACGATGCGTGCGGACTGATAATGCAAAGTCATTGTCGTGAACTTGCAATTTTGCTAAGCATCAGTGTCGCTATTGTATCTCTTCTCAAACCCCCATAACTTGACGATCTCGAAAAACAAACAGATATATTCTCGATCGTACCCGAAAACCTGGTTACAGGTTATGTAATCTAAATGACAAATATTGGATTTAAGTCCAAATTCGATGCGGGGGACCGAATATAAATTGCCGTGAGTTATGTGGATTTTTCGCCATGACTTAACCCTGTCAAAGATCGTTTTCACTCGAAAAATTACCATAGGAAACACGACAATCAAGCCGATGAACTCACGGCACCTTCAATTCTCAGTCCGGTATGACCAATTGTGGTCTTAATTACAGTGAGCGCACATTCGGTAAAGAAAGTAGCAATTACGGATTAAGCGCATATCCACCAAGCTATGGCCACCTTGCCTAAGACTTTTTTTTTCGTCGTTTCTTCGTTCTGACCGTTGCCTTGATACACGTATAAGTGACATTTCCTTGCGTGGTTGGTCATACTAAAAAAAAAAACAAAAAAAAAAATCACAATAGCGGCGTAAGCAGTAGGCTTTTTAGAGTAATCGAGACATCAAATTGATAGCCCATCTGGCATGCAGACCATAGCTTTTATTTTATATGCGCAGAACAGAACTGCATAAACAATGTTCAAACAGGTCTACCTCGCAGTTGTACTTAGAGCAACTTATTTGCACAAGTAGGAGATATGTAAAGCTTTGTATCGTCCATTCGTTTCCATCGTTTTTCTAAAACTCGCAAAACTTGAGAAAGAAAACTGGAGGTTGGTGCATACATTTTTGGTGAAATTTCGCAAATCAGGTTTGAAAATCTATATTATTTTCCGTGACAAGCTTATCGAAAATTCTGGAACGCATTTATACACATTTGAAGAAGTAAATCTTGCTTTCAATAGCAATAAATAAATAGTCAAGTGGACGATTTTTACATATTTTTTTTTTTTATCCGCCTGAGTAGCTAAAGGCGAGGAATCTCGACTAGCAAGTCAATGGTCGTGGGTTCGAATCTGAAGTGCGGTAGAGTTTTTAGTAAAAAAGCCGATAGCCTTAGATGCTAGTGCTTTTAAGTGTTTAGTCTTAGAATCTATTTCTCTGGCGAAATTAATAATAATAATAACAATATATATTTTTTGAGATCATTTAGATAACACAGAGCACAATAGATCATTCAAGTCGTGATACGGATTGTCCAGGTAGCAATAAAACCAGCTAAGACCAGTTGGGATAGCAACCGAGGCCGCCGCAGATTCCTTCAGTCTGAGACAAGCTAACACATGTGAAACTTTTGTTAATGGATAGGCAAGGGCTAAATCGGGACCGGCAATGAAGCAGCCAGGTCAGATGCCATGAGGTTTTTTATGACCACGCGTAGCTGAGTAGGTAACAAGCGGTAGAGTTTAACTTTGGTCTTAGTTGTAATGAGCGCTCAGTAACACTTACTGGGTTCCTACTGGCTATTATCTTTCTATCTCTTTCTCTTTCCACACTTGTTTCTGTACTTTATCGTCGTTAGAAAAGAAGCAATAAAATGAATGATTTCTTTCGAAAACTTACTCATAACACTGATATCGGTTGAATATAAGTTTTCAAAATTCTTAAAGAATGCATTGCCTAGGAGCTTGTAACGCTTCGTTCTAAAGAATAGATGGCGGAGTACAGATAGCAACCTGATCGCACACAAATTCTAGTAAGTTTTTCATGTATCGTTGTGCAGTCATGCGTCGTGGTTAAGATGATAGCAGTTTTTATGGATGCCATTGCTAAGCTTAAATCCGGTGTGGAAAGAGTCTCAAAGCTTTTATATATATATATATTTTCTTAGATTCACTGATGATAAATTTTTTTTTTTTATTAGGTGATTACAGTACGCTTGGCCCTGTACGTATTTTGTGGAGAAATCTCAATGTGAGCTAATTCCTCTGCCTTGTAGTTGTCGGAGGTGTTGTAATCTTATCTGGTCCAGTCCCGATTCATTTTATACAGAAACTTTGAACTGTTTCTTTTCAATAAATTCCTTAGGGATAGCTGAATGAGTGCCTCTTCTCTCTGTTCAAAACTCGTTGCAGATTGGCGTTTTTAGTTCGACAGTCGTTGTCGCTCTCTGTTAGATAAGTAAAGTAAAAGTTGAAGACGCCGAAAATTAGCGCAGATTTACTTTTGAATATTTGGTAAAGTGAAAATAAACGGGACAGCTAAAGCCTCATTTATTTTATTATTTAATTTTTTTTTTTTCTATTTTTGTTTTTTTTTTTTTTTTAAGTAGACGAGGAATAGAGAAAATGTGGAATTTTTTTTTTTTTTTATCCTGCAGATTTAGATGTTAACCTTGAAGAAAAGTTTCCCTTAACAATTTCTTTTACGTTTATGTAATAAATTTATATAAAATGCTTAGCCTTAGTCTATAACTGGTTTTAACCACTTATGTACACTTTCCTCGGATTTAATTTAGTGTACAAGAAAATTACGTCTGCGTACCAAAACCCAAAATGAAAACAAAAAAAAAAAAAAAACAAAAAATATTTTGAAAAAGTTTATTAACCCTCCTTAATAATTTCTTCCACTACATAAATCAATTTTATTTGACCGCTACTAACTGTTTGACCAATGAATGTACATACAAATGTACGCGTTTACGTATTGTGCATAGATTAGAGGGAATAAAAGAAACTATATGATGATGAAACTCAACCCCAAAGTTTTTATGCTCGTTTTAACGGGAAAAATGTGCTTTTATTGTTTGTTTTTATCGAATTCCATTGAAAAACGAAAAAAAATTGAAAGAGAGACTCGGAGAAAAATAAATAAAAAACACAAAAAAAAAAAAAATTGTATGTATGTACAAGTATGTCGACAAGTTCGTATAAACAATTGGATTCCCGTGAGGCGGTAATTGGAAAATAAACTCTTAATAATAGCTGTGTGCCGTATGACCATCAAATGATTAGTACGTAGTCTCCGTGGCGTGTGGCTGACCTTTGAACTCATTTATACGTGCACAAAAGCTTGCCTTTCAACAACGCAACTTAATAAACGACTTTGTCTATCAGTTGCAATAAGAGAAAGAGAGAGAGAGAGAGGGAGACGCAGAGGGAGAGAGCTAGGATATTATTAATATTTAATCATAAACATGTATTTACGTACGCTGTATGACTATTAGCTAAAAAATATTAGAATTGAGTACAAATTTCAGAATATTATGTTAGAATAGAGCGAATTCGAAACAGATAAAAACTAAAGCTGTTTGATTTTGAAGTTTCAGCTCTTAATGCGAACAAAGGCGAACAGTTTGAATAATTTCGTGCTCAAAAAGTCTTAATAAAGCAATTTGTTGGTCACACAATCGCCTCATTTACTTACTTCCAACGTGTCGGTGCGGGCGTCATAGTTGAAGGTCACCGTACAAATACCGGATTAATAGTGGTAGTTCTTCATTGTCCTTTTGACGTAAGGGTCAGCGAATGAATTTTACAAAACGTTGTTGAAAATAGATCCAGACCTTGACAAGGCACGGCATTCTAGACACCGCTAAGTGTCTTCTGGTCACAAATGCTGATGATGGAAAATGTAAAGCATAATGTAAGAATTGCAAAGACAAGCTTAGATCGACTCAGAATCATTTTTATCACTTCATTCGATCGGTATATATTGAATATAAAAAAAAACAAACAAAGAAAATGAGTGCCTACCTGATGTCCTCCTAAATATTATGTATGCCTTAGGGTATAAATAATAAGGTTTCTTGATAACTTTTTTGTTAGAATGCAAGCAAAGGCAATCGAGTTTAAATTAATTAAAAAAAAAAAACTCTGTTAGGGAAGAAATCAAGAGACAAGACATTAAGCTGCCATTTGCCAGCTAAGTTTAATTTGACCCAGCCACTCTTGCCATTGCGTTCGGGCAAGGCTTGAAATTTTAACGAAATGTGCAATTGGTTTGGTTTTGTCATATTCTACGAGGTTCAAACCAATTTGAAACAACGTTAGGCTGTAGGCTGAAAAGCTCCCAGAGAATACCTTTAAATGGGCATAAATAAGCTCGGTAGACATATCTGTTAGTGTATTAGAGAAGTTGGCAATCAAAAACTAAGACATTCGGTTGTACCTTCCCAGCAGTTATTAATTTGATGTAAGCCCTTTGAGAAAAACCGATTATTTCTAGGAAAAGATTGCTTTCAATTAATAAACTTTTTCCCCCGTTATTTGAAAAGCTTAAAGCATCTATTAAGCCAACAAAAAAAAAAGAAGAAATTTGAGGTTTTTTTTGAAAACTAATAAGTGGTTTTCCCTACGCTATAGTCATTACCAATTTTTGTAAAGGGACTATTCGCTTGCTATGAAAGTACTGGAATGGTTACGCAATGCCTTCGAAGACTCTGCTGCACAAACAGAGAAACCATATGAATGCTATGAAGATTGGTAAGTGTGCAGTTCGGCATACTTCTGAACAACATAGAAAATGTCGATGAGTTCAAGAAAATCTAACTCCTAATTTTTTTTGTTGTTTTTTTTATGGCCAGTCACTCAGTAGATGTACATTGTACGTGCGGACATGGTGGTGGTTAGGAAAGGTGATGGGAAGAGCGGGACGGAGAGAGGCAGCAGTGTTTGTGAATGGTTTTCTTGAAAATACTCTTTTTCCGCATAAGTAGCCCAGTGGGGAAGGGTTGTGAGTCCACTGAGTCGGAGTTCGCGGTTTCAAATCTCAATGCGGCAAAGCTTACTTTGGTCGTAGTTATAGTGAGTGCTCAGTTGGTAAAAGAATAACACGTACCGATCGTGCACACAATCACTAGGCTACGGCCGCTTCCCTATCTCTTTCTTTCTTTCTTTCTGGGCGTGACCATATTGTTTCCAATTTGTATGAGAAGTAGAGAGATTTTGAATAAACTTTTCACTTTTTACGGATCGGCGTTATATATATATATATATATATATATGTATTTGTTTGATAGATTAATCGATGCACTGTTTAAATGAAATGATTTCGATTGAATGGAGAAAAAACGTTGAGGAGAAATATTTACCGATTTACCTTAAAATAATTCCTAACTACGAATGGTAATGTATGCGTTAGTCAACAATCTTTTGAATAGCGCACGGGAAATGGGTTCGAAAGCTCAAAAAATTGCAAATAACTCGGAAATCGAAAGAAATAGTACCGCTACTGTAAAGAGACTTATTCTTTTGGTACTTGTGGGCTTTCTGTTTTTACTATCTTTGATACTCGCAATGCGTGTGAAGACGTACTCACCACTTATCTTCTTACTGGAGAGTCCCAATAGAATGCGATTAGTTCTCAAGTAAAAGATTGATTATTGATTACAATTTCTATTGACTTCGCATGGAAGTATTGAAGTATGCATCCTGGCTTTTGCGATTTGGTTAACGGATTTCCTTTTTTCCCACGAAGAACTTAACCTGCATTTCTTAGCGAATCGGATTCAATTTCTATTTATCTTTTACATTGAATGTAAATATTCATATTGCAAAAGTTAGCGAAAAGAGATTAGAAATTTAGGCTCCATCATGAGAGAATAGGTATAAAGTAATTCTTTTAATCCTTCCCTATCAGAATAAACTAACTTCCGTAATCCTTCTAGAATATATAGATATATATATATATATATATATATAGATGGTTTTGATTGAAAGTTGGCATAATTCGCCTCCAATAGTTGCGGTAGCGGAACGATCTCGAAAACAATTAAAAAAAAAATACACAGATATTAAAAGATAACAGAATCAAAGATAATAAGATAAAAGATTGATAAAAATAACGTGACTTATTTAACAGGATTAATGCGAATCATTTCAAAAGTGACGGATATTGTCGCTTAATTGACACAATTGCACTTAAGGGAAAACAGGTTCAGGGCGCTTAGTATAACAAATTTGCTTAAAGGCGAAATGCTTTTATTATTATTTTGCTTCTTTTTTTTTCTTTGTTTGGCAGAAATGAAAACGAGTTTATACATTTTGATCTAATTTATATGTTGAGTGATGTATACAATATATGTAAGATTAGGCATTTGCCAGTTCCGCATATTTTGATTTTTATTGCATTTGTTGCACACAACAATAACAATAAACGTATTGAAGTGAGATGTTCAACCAAAGGTTTGCCATAATATTTTAAAATTTAAAATCACTATGAGATGAAACTTTTTTTTTTTTGTTTTGTTTTTGTTTTCTTTTTTTTAAATATGCTTTGACCAGATCAATTAATTTTGCTAAAATATTACTAATTTGCATTTATTAAAGAGCTCTTATGATTTGGTTTTGTGTTATTAGTTTATTTTTTTATTTTTTTATTTTTTTATTTTTTTTTAAAATTTTGGCCGCAATAATCGATAGGCAAAGTATATAAAAAGCGGACAAACGTTTTTTAAAAGCATCAGTTTGCAATCACATTCGCATTAGTAAACAAATAGTTCATACGTTAATTGAAAATGAAATCGATTATTGTTTTTGTTGCGATATTCGCTATTGCCATTGGTGCTCCTCAACATCATCACGATTATCATGATTACGAGCACGCTGAAATTGTTCGTTACGAGTCTGATGTTCGTCCCGATGGTTATAAATTTGGCTTTGAAACTTCGGACGGTACCAAGCACGACGCTGAAGGTCAATTGAAAAATATTGAGAAAGATCACGATGCCCTCGTTGTTCACGGCAGTTACTCATTCGTTGATAAAGAAGGCCATCACTTCACTGTCAACTATGTTGCTGATGAATACGGTTATCAAGCCGAGGGCAGTCACATACCTCATGCTTAACCTTTCTTTTGTTTATCTATAATATTATTGTTTATTTATATATATGTACGGTAAATATGATAAAATTTCGCTTATTAAAAATATATAAAAAATATGTGTAAAAGAGTGTTTGTTATTTATCCGTGCATTTGTCCAAACGGAACGTTTTAATTGGTGTACATTCACTCCCTTGTCTCGGATGCAAAAAACCATACAAGTAAAAGAATTATAGGCTGGCCAAGCCCATCATTTAATCCCCTTAACCACATCATCTAATTATTTTTGTGATAAAGTATCCACACGCGTTTCATGTGAGCCTTGATATGTGAAGGGATCCAAAACGAGAACAGATATGATTCAAATCGATATTATTCTTCGCCTAGACATATGTTCACGTCAATTTAGTGCGCTTAGCGACTTTTATCGGGAAATTTTGATAGTTGTATTATGCTTCTAAATAAAGCATTTTACGTGAGCGGTCGTAAAAACTATGTGGCCCTATCCATCTTCATTGGAGCTTGCCCTCGTGTCAAACTTCATTTAAATTACTTTGAAATGTTTCGAAAACTGCGATCAATCGATTAAATGCAAAAGTATATGGTAAAAAATAGACGGACAGACAGACATGCTTAAAATGATCCAGAAAAGAATTCTAAATCGAATCTGTCTTCCAGTCCTTCTGGTTGTTACATACATTCGCATAAACTAAATACATAGTGTACCACAAGGAGAGTAAGGTATAAATGTAATACGCTGATATGCTTCATTGTCATCGTTATCACTGTTTGCCTTCTTTGTTGCATGTTCATTTCAAAAAGAGTTTTTACAATATAGTTAGTTCATAACAATACGAAAGCACGTGTTATTCAAAGCATCTTCATTGCTAGCATATTCAAAAATTGGGCCATTGCTGCATGTTCCAAAAAAAAAAAAAAAAAAGGAAAGGGAGTTTGCGTCAGTTGGGAAAAACAGCGCAATACCTTGAAAGCAGGAGAGTGTGGAACGATTTGCTTTTCAATAATACTCCGTTGATTAGCTTACCAACGTAAAACCGAATATTCAGATCACATTCACGTTTTATTCTGTCCTTCGTTTTGGAGCTTGCGTCAAGAATAAAGAACTATAATCGTTTTATAATGAAACGCAGCGAAGGCCCGGAAACGAAAATATCAAAAAAAAAAAAAATCCTTCAAATTATTCTCGATAGTCGACAAGTGAAATCGATTCGAATCGGCAGTCTGGCAACTTGAAAATTTTGCATTGAGGATTGATTAAGTTTTGAAACTGTTTTCTAAATGCATGTCGCGGCTTCTCATAGAAGAGCAAAAACAACAAGGGAACACGGTTTTGAATTATTTAACGATAACATATTGTTTCGTTCAACACTCTGCTGAGAGTGTATATAAACAAAATAAATGGTTAGATATCCTTCCGTTGGCTTGCCTATCGTTATTTGAAGTCCAAATCTCGAACAAATTAAAGTAGAAAATTGAATCTGTTCCGCCTCCCCACCACTATACGCGCGATTCAAATAAAATGTAAAGGCATATTGGATGACGTGGAACTGACTGTAAAACGCACACAGCTTAGGATCGGTTTTGAGAACTATTAAACCATAAACTGTAGGTTATACCCGGAAGGCAGACTTATTCCACTTACTAACTCCTCTTGGACTTGGTAACGTATTTTGATTTTTGCCAATAAATATTCCGAGCATGGCCAAAGATTCAGTTGCGATGTTGCTGGTTATGCTTGTCGGCTACACAAACTCCTCTTATTATGTGTTTGAAGTTTACAGCAACTATTACGGTTTCAGAAGTGAGGCGCAGCGCGAAGAACATATTATGTTATTTAGATTGCTTTCAGCTTTCGGGAGCTTTAAGCGAATGCTTACTTTCAAAATCGAGTTTCTAGAAATTGTGGCGAAATCTGTGATTGACATTATAACATACGCATGGGCAGACGCTATTTATTGTAGTAAAGCTTCCCGCTTTCGCGCACAGCGGAATGCTTGTAAACAAACAATTCCAAGTACACATAGGATTTCTCTAAAATAATCGGTCGCGAACTGGTCAGCTAATCAAAAATTACAAAATTTATATTTATGGTGGCAAATAAAAGAAACACCTTTACAAGCACAATACAAACTCCTCGCTACGTTTTCTTTTTAGCCTTTATCTAATCATTTTAAATTATAATTATTGTTTTTTGTAACCTAAGGTTGGCTAAAATTTCATACCTAAATGTAAATCTACTTAATTTAACTGTAATTTATTAATGTTTTGTTTTACTTCTTTTTTTTGTTTTTTTCCTTATCTATCACAATTTATACGCTGAGTTAATTTCTTAGCCAAGTTCAAAATATTTGTTCACATGAACGTTGCCTTTCATCGAATACTTTGCTAAACGCTGCTGTAAAATCAAAAAAAAGGAAAAAATTTAATTTTAGTATTTAGACTTTCATCAGTTCCGCGTATATTTGTAACTTTTCTTTTTACTGTGCATTCAGGTAAATACTTTATTGTTAAAAACAAAAAAAAAAAAAGAAATAATAAAATTAATATACGCCTTTAGTAGTGGGCATAAAAGTTACTTCTTTTTTATTCACATACATATATAAATAATTTATATATACATGTGTGCGAACACTGATATATGCAGAAAGAAAGAATTTATAGTCAGTTAATATCGAACTCTCGCAACCCATCGCGATCATCGTTCATCATCCTTAATGTTGTACGAATCCTATAGTAAATATATGCTGTCCGTTACCGAAAAATCGCAAGCAGATACGGTATGTTAAGTTACGACATACGTATGTATACGCAAATGCAGTCATCGTGGCAATAATGTAAAGGTTTTGGTAAAGGCATAATAGAGGTATGGGTGATAAATATTTTTAGTAATTCTATTATGGTCTATGGACGAGATTGTAAGCGAATGTTTCTCTTGATAAAAGTAAATCGAAAAAAAAAAAAAAAAAATTAAATCAAAGTTGATTTTTTAGAAAAAGTTTCTAAGGTCACAATCGTCTGAGGATTAGCTGATTTTGACATTAAGGCGACTAGGATGCGAGTGCAAGCACGTAAGATAAACTAAGCATACCGATTATGTGGTGGATATGAAAAAGCGAAATAACAAAAGTAGCTAAACA
Organism: Glossina fuscipes; assembly: GCF_014805625.2. Classification (NCBI taxonomy): domain Eukaryota; kingdom Metazoa; phylum Arthropoda; class Insecta; order Diptera; family Glossinidae; genus Glossina; species Glossina fuscipes. The sequence continues at coordinate 17,194,860 of NW_023998414.1, read as the reverse complement.
AAACTCTCAAGTCTAGAAGTATGCACTTGCTTTCTACGTTCATTCGTTTTAATGCCACTCGTCATATGAACTCATTAGGGACGCTGGCATTAATTAAAACTTTTACGTTGAGAAAGATGACAAGAATTCTACTCAACTCAAAACTCATGCCTCAAACTTTTGTCTGATAACGATAATGAATGAAACAACTCTTTGCTACTTCATATGTGCATTTCACATATATTTATATCCATGTATATAAATATATATATATATATATATATATATATGTGCATGTTGATATCAGTGCGATGAGGTAGACATTTGCATAAAGGCGATCCTTGCGAAATACACAAGTGATTACAAAGTCCGCAACTAATGCGGCGAAATGGATTATAAACTGAATACGCTTGTGAACATTTAAAAAATTATTTCGGCCTGTCGGTCTTCGGCGGACTTCCGAAAGCAATACGCTAGTACAATTTAAGGGTCTATCTTATGAGGTGAATGACTGTGTTGAGCATAGGGATATATTGCAGTGCGTGTGTGAGTTCAAGTTTTATAGTAACATCTCTAATATTGTCTGACAAGCATACAAACATTTGAAACATGTACATATATATATATATATATATATATATATATATATATATATATAAATAAAATTTATATTTAATAAAAAGTATTCTCTTGTGATTATATATAAATATATATGTATATATACATATACATCTGCGATAGATATCAAAAGATATGAAATGGAAATTCCTACCTACTTTCCCTTTACTAAATCGATCCATTGTCGGTAATATCGAGATATTGAGTTGCTCTAGGAATTTAAGTTTGCTTTGCGACTGTGGTATATATAACTGATTTAATTTCAGCACATTATTGGACGACTTACGCGGTTAGAATCAACTGATAATTGATTTTTAAACCCATTAAGAATGCGTCACGTGCTCCTTAAAACAAAGCTAATATTTCTGTAAGTTGACTAAGCGATATGAAAAATATGTTTTATTTATAACTTATTGAGGAGTGCTACCAAGCCACTCGCAATCACTTTTACTTCCAAATTTATAGCATATATTTACAAATAAATATTGTAAGTAAAACTTTAGAAATTCATATATTATATAAGTGTAAAAGCAACAACATTGTGCTATTTGTACTGTTGCTTGGGATTTTATGCCTATGTGTATTCTTACTAGATCTTGCAAAGGGTATACACTTCGATGTAAATATATTTGGTTTTTTTTTTTTTCATTTTCTATCGCGGCAGAGTTAAGCAAACATTCTATATGGATGCAGTTTGATAACTGATTCTGACTTACGCTTCTATATCTAAACGAATTTATCTATAAGAGATTTCGAAATTGCAAAAATTTTGAGTCAATGTAAGCCCATTGAGCACTGTAACCATTATTTCAGGACCTATGTTGCAAATGATCCCGTCCTGCTGAATCAATGTCCACAATGTCTACAGCATCAATTTCAGGTTAAGAGAGGTCAGTTAATATGGTTCGGTAGTGTAGCCATTCGCTGTAAAAGCTGTAAAGCGATCGAAACAGGAACACTGTCCGAAAAGTATGGTCAGACCAAACACTGCAATGATTCGTTGCACACGTTACTTGAAGAATTGGTTCAACTTGACTTTTCGGAGTCACAAAAACGACGGTTTTGTTTATTCATGCTCCCATGTAGGTAGTAATGAGTGTAATGGATGAATTTTCAAAAATGGTCTATTTTACAAGGGAAATAACAATGTTTTACTGCCACCGAATTTCGTTTTAATCAGTTTCAAAATTATTTGAGTTTCCTGGGACATGATAAATTCAAAACCATGCATTTGAAAGAGATTTTTGTGTTCAAATTTCAGGCATTTCCGCAAATGTCATTAAAGGAGTGCCTGTGTCAAATTAAATTCAGCAGGGAAGTTACAGGTTAATGCTTTGTCTCTTGATTTCTAACTCTACTAACTCTACTCACGCGTTAACAGATATGGTTAGAAAACATTTCCGGAAGAAAAAAAGCCAAGGTAGCCCCATTTAGATAAGAGTTGAGCAGGTATGAGGCTGAGAGCGATTCGGTAAGGTATCATTGCATCTATCAAGAAAGTAAAAGTTTACTGTAAGCTTTTTAATGTTAATTATCAGTGCGGCTAGAATTATATACATATATATATATATTGTTGCCGTCTTCTTTGTCCTTAGTTTAAAACGTGCGAATCTATCTTTGACGGATGCATTTCGGGCAAAAAATTTTCACGGAAAGATAGTGAGGAGGAACATTTAAATATGAAATACAAAAATATGACTTTTTAAAAAAAAAAATAAAACAATTTCCTTTCAATCCTTTCGATTGAAATCTTCTACGATATCTTCAAAATAAAACTATCTGCTTTTTATCACTTCACTGTCTTATTACTCTATTTTCTCTTTATCGCGATACGTAGAGATTGGACGATAAATCAATTTAAACATTATTTGGCCGAAAATGTAGCTTATATTGTCCAAGCACTAGCCAATCACATACAAATCAATATTTTTAAAATTCTCTTTCTCTTACGCACTATACTAGTGCTAAAGGATTAAGTGATTTTTTTTTTTTTTTAGATTCAAATTTCCATCGGAGAACGAGTCGCGCGCAGAGCTCCATGAATTCAAGATGCGTTTCGCGGATGGCTCGGGTGTTTTTATATTTCAATATTTTTCAAAAATAATTTCCTTTTGTAATATATATCAGTCACTATAAAGTTATTCCTTTAAATATGATAATAAGTCTTCTTTTTCTCTCAATTGAAGAATATGAAGAGAGTTTGTTCAAGCATAACTGGCTATCGGATGGTATAGTGGTTAGAATTTCCGGAATATGTATTCACGATCGAGTTTGAGAGAATTCCTGGTACGGTAGATGGGCCATCAATTGATATAGACCGTTAATTTTTGATCATGTATTGTACTTTACTATCATTTCGTTCGGTGTTGCCCAAGCTCGGGCTTATTGAGTATGCGATGAGGATTATTGCTTTGTGGCCTTACTTTATAGACAAAAGATTTATTTTTTGCTTTTTCGCTTTTGTTAGGCAGCGGCGTCCTCAGTCCGTTGTGTATTGTAGGCTTGTTTTAGTTTTGCGAACGGGAACAGATTCACTACAAACGGACGAATACATTTAGATCAGACGTAGGATTTGAGAAGAATAAGTCATGTTATAGGCTTCTTTTGGGTGTTGCAAATGCTTTTATAAAATGAACACGTTCTCGATCCTTAGTATAGGGAATATAAAAATGAAAAGATTTATTTAATAACATTTGGGATTGTATTCATCAAACGCTTAAAGCATATCAATGATCAAATTTTTCTTATTTTCTTGATAAAATCTTATATGTTTGCTGACTCGAAAATTTTACTACAGATCGAAGAAGTAGGGTTTTGTCAAATATACGCTTAAAATTTCGAATTTCAATTAAAAAAAAAAATTTGGTTTTGTATGCAATTAATAATCCTTGGAACGTATACTTCACTTAACAATTTTGTATACGTTTAGAAGCGTTGTGTGATTGTGATATATTTGAAATATTTTTATCCTATCGCAACGCATAATTTCCTTCCAATGCTTTAGAATACCAATATCCCCATCTTTCCAAGCCTATAGCCTTAACCTAATCTAGATCTGTGAGTTACAGCAAGCAGCTAATCTTAGCATAGAGCTTACGGTAGAGCTTCAATCTTAACATCAATTAAAATTTGCAAAATTTAAAAAAACAACTATAGTGAGCATCAGCATTTTACGAGGAATGCGCAATTTTGCGAAGAACCAATAAACATAAAGTTTTAAATGACCACAAAACATGGATGCCAATGACGTGGGGAATGCATCTTTCATCATTTTTATGACAGAAATTATTCTTCTTTTTGTTCGCATTAAGGACATGTATTATGTATGTTGTGATAGTTTGTTAATTAGGTTGACATCACGTTAATGGACAAACGTCATTCAAAAATGCCTAAGTATTCGTTGCTTAAAGATTGCATAGTATGTACGTGTCCGTAAAGTTTTTCGAGTAGACGTATGCGTTTGTATGCGTTTGTTTGTTTGTGTTGGTATTAAATGGCACACATTGCTATCCTTAACCGTTTGAAAAACTTTACAAAATGGGTTGACAATGAATGGGGGAGTTGGATGATGAACACACACTTTTGTTAGAGAGAACCAAAAATTCCTAAATGTAGTTGACATAGCGAACGAATGAATGGATAAATGCGTGTATGTGTATGTGTTAATATGCATATATTGAGAGCATATCTATATATATTTGTGTATGCGCATATGTGTATTGTTCATGTTTATGTGTATATGCATGAATGTACGTATGTGTATATGTATTTGTGTATGTAAATAGATTGCTTTTTACCACTCATGCCATCAACATGGTTCGTTTGGGTTCTTAGTAGTTTTAGGTTCGCAACGTTTTTAGGTGGATGTGCCACTGCGCATTTATATATATATATATATATGTCTATATATATATATATATATATATATATATATATCTTTCACATATATATTAAAGTGCATATGTGTATGCTCATATTTGTACAATAAAATAACCATAGATTACTTGACAATCTATACGTTCGCGAATGTGTGCTTGGTTGGAATGCTGGATGTGGATACAAACAGAGGCAAGTGGTAGTATTCGTAGTAGTATACATACTAAATACGAAAATGTCTAGGACAGTATCTGAAAGACGAGAGAGGGGAATAAAACGACGAGGAAATTGTATGATTGTATGAGTGTGTGAACGATTCGGTTGGATGGTTACGGTAATTTATCAAGTGTACAGCATCTAAGTTGTGTTGAGTCATCGTCATGGTGATTTTGCATCGTCTCTAGCATCGTATGTTATCGGTAAAATAACAGTCTATACACATGCTCGTATCTATCTATGTATACATATACGTTTACTATGGTATGAATTATGCATAGACTTGACTACGAACCGACCGAATGAAATCACTATATGTATATGGTTTGGATGGGAGAGCTGGGCGACAATGAAGGCTAACATTTTTAGTCAGCTAACTGTAAGTCCTTTATCAAAATGAGTGCGTATAAATGCGGAGGAGTGGGCAGGTAAGGAGAAGATGATTACAATTATTGTAGAAGCGCAAACATAGTTTATATGTTTTCAATTTAGTCTTGGAAATTTCGAGAATGAGATTGTTTTGTTTTTTGTTTAACTTCTTCTTATTCTTTTTTCCCTTAGCATAGAACGGGCGCATTGTACAAAAGAATGAGTTTTCGAAGGATACTAAAAACACTCATGTGTATATTAAATGTATGAACGTGTGCTCGAATATATATATATATATATATATATATATATATATATATATATATATATATGTATATATATAACAGTGCTGGCATTTCATTTTTATCGGTTTGTTAAAAACCCGGTTTTTATTATTACTTTTTTCTCTTTATATTATAATCTTTTTGTAGTATCAAGTCATTTTTATCCTCCGACTCTGTTATACATATAGTGTTAATCATCGCGAAATTCTGAATTCATTGAACTTTAAGTCTTGATCACGACACTTCTTTCTTGACAATGATTACTGTTAGGTTATTTTGGTTTTATATATGTATATACTTCGTCCAATTTAATTGGCCCGAAGCAATCTAGAAAATTATTACAAGAAAAAGGAGAAAAACAAGTAAAAGGATTCTAATTAGATACGATAAGCTATTAAATATATATCTTACATCATTTCGCTTAATTTTCGCGGCGTACTTTTTATGTTAACCTCCCGCATAGGATGAAATCAGAAAAATAGATCTATGCGATGGAAATTTAGTGCCATTTTTCTTACCAAACATTAAAAATTAAAACTTTTCTGCCGTATAACTATTCACCCTAACAACGTCAGAAAAGTTTGCGGGTATCCTATCGAATTAGTTTGCCGAAATACCATTATTTGGAGATTTTTAGCGACAAAATTTTGTTAATTTCCTTTTTTCCTTTTTTTTTTTTTATAATTATATAACGGTTTTGTTTTTGTAAATTGATACTTTCGTAAAGGACTAGAAAAATAACCGGTTTTTTAAATTTACTTTCATTCGATGAAATCACAAAAATGAAAGGCTGTTAAATTTGGACAACACCAATGCGTATAAATGTATCTATATATAGCATTTATGTCATGTATATATGTTTGTACGTATGGATCTCTACTCGCATGTATCCATTGGTAGCACTGGAGGGGTTACCTGATAAAAACAAAATGGTCGCTCATACGAATTCAAATTGGAAATGTTTGGAGAAGCAAAACTAAAACAACATAATAATGGTAGCAGACTTTCATAGAAGAGAGTCACCATTTCTTGCAAGAACTACATCTTCAATTTAATTAAACTTTTAATATAAATATGTGATGGGAAGGGTACAAGAATTACAATTTGAAAAAAAAAAAAAAAAAAATGAAAGTTCAAAAGAAATGTTCTGCGTACACTTTTTCCCATCAAACAGAAACACATACACGCATACGGTGATTTCGCGCGAAAGGGAGGGCACATATGCGTGCTTTGAATGCGGCAGTTTTGGTGAGCGTGTACAAATACTATGCAAGACGTTTCGGAGCTATGTTTAAGAATTGTTTTTTTCTCTTTTTTTTTTTTATTTTATTTTTTTTTTAAATATCACAATGTCCTTTAGAATCGTGTCTGATTTTGTAAGTCTTGTTCCGACGTTCTATGTGCTTGCTCAGTACATTAACCGTGCGAAAAATACTAAAAAGGCGGAATTGTGGTAAAAAGTTCCCATTTTACCTATATTCTAAATGGACTTTCTTAAGTCAAATATGTGTTAGTCCGATTGAAGACTTTTGCCAATTTTCCAGTAAAATCATTTGGCTATCGATGAAGAAATTCTAGAATTTTCAAAGCCAAGTTTGGAAACCAACATTAGGCTACGGATAGAGTTGTGTAAAGTTTAGAACGGGACTTAAAAGTGCTCGGTTTAGGCTCTGTCTCTCTGCCTTTCAATACTTGACGAGCTATTAAAGATGATTGGGATTTGGTGCTGTCGTCATGAAAAACAGATGTGTTTTTTCTTGATCAAATCTGGACACCTTTCTTCGATGACGCATCTCATACGCTTCAGCCGCATTCGACTGTAGAAAGCGAAGTTAATCGGCTGGTTAGGTTGGAGCAGCACATGATACGGGATGTTCTTGCAATTCAAACAAGTACAAAGCATTGTCTGACGTGGCCCCAATCCGGACTGTTTCATAGTGCGTGCAGCTTTATCCGATTTGTGTACCGACCTACTTTTCGTCGCACGTTATCGCGCTCAATTTTTTCATGCAATTTTTTAATGTTGTCTTATGTAGTGTCCAAATATCAAACTTAAGCCAAACAGTTCAACACAGTTTTTTGTTATTGTTTAGTTTCGCAATTTTTCGCCAAAACTCGCTGCGTTCTCTACGGCTGAAACTGAAAAATAGTAAAATTTTGAGGAAGTAAATTCAGTTTGCAACATCTGGATCGCGTCGTATGGTGTTCTGGGCATCATCCAATACGTTGGTTTTCATGAAAGGTATGCCTTTGCACGAAAATAATGTGTAAGTTTCCATGTTTTATTTCCATAATGAGCGAATAACTATACTAGAAAATTAATATGACTATTTAACAATCGGCCTTGCCCGATTATAACGTTGCTAATTGTTTAGTTTTTGCAAAGTTGAGCAATTAGCGAAGTTCTCAGCTGCTTATTAATTTCCAATTGTTGTAAACATTTAAAGTCGAAATTATGGAAAACTCCACTGTCTACTTACTCTTTCTCTCTCTCTCTCTCTCGCTCTCTCTGACTGAAACTTCTTCATGAAGAGATTACACATATAAATGAAAATGTTATGAATAAACAAAAACTGCGTGCAATTGCAAAGTAACTAATGAACTAATGTAGGGGGACCAGTAAGCCGATTGAAGTTTCCTTTGTCGCTGGTTTTTTAGTAGTTTTTGGCGAATATTGTTACTTGATCTTCAAAAGATGCCGGCGTTGGATTGTAGTGTACAGATTTTTACTTACACTAAACACAACTTACGAGTGAACTTTCCTCTTCCTTATCAAACTTATTTTATGTGCCGTTAAATTGCCTGAAGAAACGATTTATTATTTGCTTGAGATGCCGTCCTCTTTAATCACTTCACGACCCGTGGATTGGGTACCTTAATTTATCCAGTTCCGAAACTAAATGGTTTATGGCCCCAGCAGCATTCGTTTGCGGGCGACTCTTGATTCAAATCAGTTTTACAAAGAACGTAGACTAGCAGGCCCACGGTGGAACTTTTAGTCGAATTTGAACTTTGAACTTAAATGTTTTGATTGTTTCTACAGACCCCAAAAATTTTCAAAAGCTATATGGCCTGTGTTTAATCTGTTAGATTTACATACACTTCTAGTTTGAATAAATGAATAAATTTAAATTATAAACAGAAACATGAACAATTTAATTATTCCCATGACTCTCATAAGTGACTGCGAGTCACATCGTGGTACGATTCGTCATAGAAAACTATGTGATCCGATAAGAGATAGTATAACACCGCAACACTCCTTGATTGGTAAACCAATAAATAGATAAAGCGAACGTTATGTTACAAGCTGCTTTGTAATTCTGCTTCATAATCGGATCAAGCGGCATAAAGCGAGAGAGATCACCCAAGCCATAATGACCATTGTAATGGACATTTTTTTCTTATCAAAAATATATAGCTTGAAACCTGCTATAGGGTGCATATTATTGACAAAAATATATTGTAATTTTTTGCTCGATTGCGAGGTAGTTGATGTTCTTTAGGTATTTCGGGCACAGCTTGTGCACATTTTCCAATGCAAGCCAAACATGTACAAGCTAGCAGATCCGAGCAAATTAACTTAGTTTCCTTATAATCCCTCATTTTTACTTTATGAAAACTCTAAAGGGTATTTTTCGAATTTTTAGTATTTAGTATTCAAAATTTTCATATTTCAAATATTAGAAATAATTAATACCTTTGTCGTGTAACTTTTACGTATTCTGTATACCTTAAGAGCTTCAGATAGATAAATGGTTGCGCACCATTTAGGATTGACCGTTTTACGTTCTTCTATAAGCGCTGTTGCCTACCGGCCAGTTTTTCAAAACAAGAGGCGACCATTTGTCTCCAAGTGCCTCGAACATGAAAGAGTTTTGTGAGAGTTGGTTCAAGGTGAAATAGTTGACTATGTGATTATTGTTACAATCTCATATAAGGCTTTTGAAGCATCGCCTTTGTATTTCTTAAGCATTTGTTTGTACGAATCGATGCGAGTATCTTTTTAGATCTTGTCAAATTGTGCAAGACTTAACGAGAAGGAACCTTTTGAGCAAGTAAATGCTCATGCAATATTTTATGTACGCTATTAAAATTAGCGCCTAATGTTGCAAATTTCTTCCAAGTTCGTATGCTTTTTAAAGAATTGAATATTTGTTTGAAAGTGGTTTCACCATCAATTTGAGAGCATATTCTCGAACTTATATGAACAAATATGTTCACTTGTATTCGTTTGCTTGTTCGCGAAAAATGCTGGAAAGCATCGCAAAGGTATTTGATCTGAAGAAGAAATAGCGAATGCTGCTTTAAAAAAATTGCGATTACCACAAAAAGATTGAAAGGGGACGAATCCTTATCGAAAGAAGAAGAACAAGATCATTTTATGCATTCGGGGTAATTGTCATTGTTTACCTTTGAAAAGAAACAAGTAAAAAAATTACACTTTGTCGTGACTGAATCTTTTATATCCATCACCGGCTAAAAGTAAGGAAAAGGACTAAATTTTCATACTCTATAACATTGAATGGGTGCGGCCGCATTTTCCCATTTTCATAACAAAAGTGGAAATTTATGTGGTGTGTGTGTTGCATTTTACAAGTAACAAACAAAGACATATAAAGCAAAGGTATTCATAGTTTTTGGTGCATAGGCGTGTGTGGGTGTAGTGGGGGTGCGCCTGATTGCTTTGGATAATTTTCAAGTTTTTTCTCTTTACGAACGAGAAAATGTTTACCACAGATAGTACTCCATTGGGCAGACAGACAGATGGACAGGGGAATAGACAGGTGGTTTTGAAGCTCGCTTTCGCGTGTTAAAAACGTACAAAAAATCAAATTAAATTTTGACACACTACAATATTAGGTAGACGTAGACATTTTATCTCATTTTTGTACAGATATTAAAACATCGAGCATAGAATGTATGTTTAAATTTTGGCAGTTTATGAGTGATGAGGAGGAGACCAACATATTATTCCTTATGAAAAATCGAGGTGTCCTGAGCTAATGTGGTAGGGTAGGCGTGCCCATCAATCGATTTGGTCCATTATCAGTATCAACCTGCCTGCAAGAACTTCCAATCTTTCCGCCAAATTTGAAGTCGATAACTTCATTTTTGCGTCGAAGAGAATGTTTACAATAGACTTTAGATAGATGGGCACAGGGACAGAAAGACATGCTTAAAGTAATTTAAAATTTCCTGCTGATTACGAATATATTATGTACGTTGCGGGGTCTCTGAAGCTTCCTTTTGACAAAATGAATTTACCATCCTTCGGTGATAGGTATAAAAACTCTTCATTCAAGTACTAGCGAATCTTAGTTCGAAGAAGAGTACAAACTTTCAAAAAGACCGCTGCATTCGCTTATCAAAAACTGTGTGCACCGGCTTCATAAACAAAGCTTTGGGAAAAAGGCATTTAAACTTTAATTGAGCGGTAGATGCTGTAGCGATAGACATTTTCAATGGCTTTCTCTGCTAAGATTTTATTTTGGTTGACTTCAAATTCTGGGAAAATGTTGTGTAATTAGATAAAAGATAATCCAATTGATCCAATTGATTATACTGCTAAGAAAAAAAATGAATCATCCACGTTGTGGGGTCCACCATATTAATTTTAGGTTTAGCATAAATTTTCAGACGCACAATATTAGTTCATGTGGAAAATGTATAGAGTAATTTTCAAAATTCTGCTTCTTTAACTCATGAGCAAAATCTTGATCGCTTATAAGTCTGTATAGGTCTAACCGACTATTTCCAGTTGTGTACAAGTGTTATTATACAACCCATGAAATATAAAAGCAAATTTTAATCATTGTATCTGTTGCGATTAGTAAGTAACGAGCAGAAACCCGAGTTGGTATCGTGGTACTGTACGATCGTGTCTTTTGACCAATTAGTATCAGCCTCAACACCAATCTGGGCGCAAGTATTTCCAATGTTTCTGTCGAATTCGAATTACACAGAGAGAGAGAGAGATGGACATGCTTAAATCGGTCTATAAATTGATGCTAGTTAAGAGTATACGAGTATACGAGCCCACTTTATGGGATGTCTTCAGCATCCTACTGAGTGTTGGGAATGTTCGACTATGTGATTATATTCCTCGTTCATCGGTGATAGGCGTAAAAACGGACCGTTTGTCTCAAAACCTCAAAACTTATGTAACGCTTTAGAAACTAACATGAAAATATGAAATTTTGACTTGGTTTAATATCAATACCGTATTATTGCGAACATTTTTTATGTCAAAATGTCAGAGGATTGAAACCATTAATTGTTCTCCTTTTTGCTAGAACCGGGCGCAGAACAAGCCTGAAATATTTTGACCTTATAAATCCGTTAGGAATGCTAAATCACTGACCGACTGATCACTGACTGGTGTTACTAGTTTAACACACGATCTTTTTGCCTATTCGTGTCGTGTTTTTATGTTAAAATTCCTTTCAGAAACATTTATGTAATGTATTTTCAGTTAGACTCCTCCTAATTCAGATTTAAATTGATATTTAGTAACTAATTGATTTGTTACACTTTGGTATAATTATTGTATTGTTTGCGACTTCAATCGCTCCTTTCGTGTTCGATACCAAGTTTCATTAACTAATATTTTTATGCCAATCAGTTTGGTTTGAAGAATTTTTTAAATCTTTTATTTTCTTTAAAACACCATTTTCCACTTTTCAATTTTTTTTTCCCAACAAAAGGTAGCCTTCATTTTATGATCGAAAATTGGACATTTTCATTCATTTACTTCTTTCTGCTACTGATTTTCCTATAGATTAACTGATTTTCACAGCCATTATATAAGTATAACGATGATAGGACAGAGGATTCGGTCAAAGTCATTTAATTTTCCTTTTTTTTTTTTTGTTGTTTTTTTTTGTTTAATACATCGGATCAGCAGTGCATCTTGCCGCAAAACTCATTAAATCAAAAATGCCTCGTGGGAACGGTTCCAATGTTGCCATTTAGAAATGTTTAACAAAGACCTTTTTAATAACATATATACAGATATATACTTATACGTACATATAACTGTATATACAGATATATACTTAATAAATTCTTCGTGCATTATTATAGTATCACCTTTGTTTCCATCCGAAATTTTATAGTAATTGTACCCCTATAAGGGTAAGTAAATTCCAAAAATTATTTTAAGTTGTCTCTATCTCTTAGTTATTTTATCAATCATTGGTAGTTAGACAACATTTTCTCGTATCCCGATATGAGATTTCTGCTTGAGAGTAAACTTAAACAAACCGTATTCTTTATCAATCAAATACACGCTTTATTAGTCCACAGCATTACTTGATCCAACATATATATTATGAAATCTGTTTGATTTAATTCGGGAACAATATTTGTCTGTTGCTCTGCCTAGTATTGATCGGGATCGTCTTTTGCCTTTCCCACTATAGAAGATCGAACTGTAATTTATTGAATTTTCTCTTGCCCCTTGGTGAAGATACACATTTGTGAATAGATTGATCGATGGAAAGACAAAGTAATCTATATGGTAAGGTTTTTTTTTGTCATTTACCGGCGGTAACCTAGCTACTGGTATGGCCACTCATGCCGATAAGGTCGAAAGTACGCGTTAAAGCTGCGAACAATTCAGACGAGTAACCTGAATGGCATGTAAACATCAAATATCGATGCGTCTCAGGTAATTAATTGATAATGGAGAAAAAATGGAACTCGCGAGCTTACTAAGACATCCTTTTGTCGTTAGAAGGCGGATAAACCAATGTAATTGGCCAAGGGCATAAGTGTAAGGAAAACGTACCCCTTCCCTTCAGAAGGCAATGGGAGAGAAATGCCATTCTATCAGTTAATAACCAAAGTGTAGAAAGGCTTTCCAAGCTTATATACGTTGGATTCATATTACACGAAGACTGGAACAGCGGCGTGCAAATAAAAAGAAGAGTCGAAATGGCTAGATCAGCGCACACTAAATTCTAGAAAACAGGGAAATGGGGTTATTCCTTTGTCTTCGCTTTATGAAATGCTTCGCGTTGCCGGTGCTCTTGTACGGTCTCGAATCATAGACATTACAAATCAGTACAATGAACAGACTGGAAGCCTTGGAAATGTGTTCTATCGTATTCTAAAAATATTGCCAGTCGAACGATACTAGACGTGGTGGACGTGTTACCTATTAGACCTTATAAAATATTAGCTGCATTGTTGCGGTACGCTTGCGAAGTTCTGGGATTACTTTTTTGGCCGGTTCTCACAACGCCTATATAATAAGTGCTTGGTGGAGACTTTCCCCTAGCCTTAAAGGAAGTCCCGTTCCTTTCCTTTTTGTTTAAATAAAGCCAATAATATATCTTCGTCTTCATTATTGTATTTTTTTTTTTTTGTTCTTTAACCTTTATTTGTGTGTAAATAAAGTACAAAAGTTTAAAAATGAAAATTTTGTTACGTTTATGTCTATATATATGCTATAATGCTGGGTATTTCATCGGAATGTATGGGCCGCGAGATTTAAGATGATACGACATCTATTAGACTATCGGCTTATTTTACTTATCTTTTATTTAGAGTTTTTTTTTTTTTTTTTTTTGTTGAATGCGTGTAGTGTGTTTGCATATGGCAATAGGGTAGAATCGTGTATGCATAATTCTAATGTGTATAGTAATGATAGAAAGTTCCAAGCTATACACTGCCATACGCAGACATTATCAACTGATGTAAATTTACAAGAGAAGACTTATACTTACGTTCCAAAATGTATTCTACATATATACATACTAAATACTTGTGCAAGCTAGGATGTGCATGTTAAACAAAGTAAACAAAGTGTTGTAAGTATTGGTATGAGTAAGCAATTCTATCTGGAGGCGAAATAGTTGTACATCATTTCGTTTTGTTTTTTCACTTTTTGAAGATGAGGGCAACTGCGTCTTAAGCAGCATTTGTTTTAATGAAAACCTTTTCTCTGGAAATTAGAAAACTATTTCCACATGCCATTCCTGTCGCTGTTTTGTACTATGTACTTGTTTTATGCATGAACGGTTACTTTGCTATATGCTTATGTAATATGTACATATATGCATGCATACATATATGAGATAATAATTATGTACATACGCACACACACATATATATATATATATATATACATATATATATATATAAATATATATGTGCATAAAATAAGTATATATGTAATCGCACTAAATACAATTGCATTGAACGTGTGTGTGCGTGTGTGTGTGCACTATAATAAGAATTTAAGTACGTAGTTACCATACATGCAAACGTGAATTTATTTGAGTTGTGAGGGAAATAAAGTTTCGGCTTTTGCTCCCTCGCTCTCATATATAATCTGGTGGATTTCCTATCACCATTTAGCTCCTCTTGAAACTAATAAATATATGCGTTTTCATTAAAAATATTTTACGCAACTCAAGTTGTTTTTTGAAGTTTTCTTCCATTTCTTTTCCTATTTTTTTTTTGGCGTTCATTTTTCTTTGTGAAAAAAAAAGTAAAATAAAAATAACGGTAAAAATCAAAAATAAACGATTGGAGCCCAACCCTTTGATGCTAACTAACTTATATAATAATATATATTGAAAAATTCTCTATACATGAACTATTTCGATTCATATTGGATGTAAATGTTTGGGATATCCTAAAATGTGAGGTGTATGTGTGTGTGTGTGTGTGTGTGTGCATCTGTAAGCCCCCTATATCAAATTACTTTTGGAAAGCTTCAGCTACAATTGATTTTGAGGTCTCTCTGTCTCTCTTTTCCACAAATCACCAGAAGCAATACCCACAGAAGATTCATTTCGAGGGCCTTGATGCACAGAAAATGTAGATCATAAAGACTCAGGGACAATTTGTGAAACGTTTCTCTCTCCATGCTTCTTTAGGTGACTACTGCTACATGATATATGTTACTATGTTTCAAGTAATTATCAGAAATAAGATTTGGTAAAATATCAAAAATCAACAAGTTTCATACTTGACATGAATAGTTCAACATTATAATTATCCTTTTTAGTCCTAAAGTGTACCAGTGTACTTACTTACCGACTTATGTATGTATGAGTATATATATATATATATATATATTCATATGTATGGGATTTTTTAAAAAATATTTTGTTTTGTTTTGTTTCAAGGTGTTTATCCTATTATAGGCTCTTCAGATTTTATCTGTAATTACGTTACACATTGATTTTGATGAGTATTGAGTTGTTTGCCGGCAACGCCGGAGTACGGAGTAAATAATTGAGTAACAGGAGAGAATGGTAGTTCAACCTTTTTTTTGTCGTTTGTTTTTCTAAAGCTGATCAAAAGGGTGAATTTGCTGATTGTCGAAAAAAAAGAAAGGAAAAAAATCGCAATGTGAGCATCCCTACCTGTGCACGTGTACCTATCTCTTTGCCCTGATATACATTTATGCATCTTTTGTTAAAGTAGACAAAAAATGCTGGGCAGAAAGAGAAGAAAGGGATGGGATACTCGGTTTGTCACATATTCAGCTACTGTGTGTGTGTTTGTGTAAATTTGAATAAAATTCTGAACAGTTAGTTTATTAACATTTAACAAAAACGAAAGGCAAATAATTAAAAACGTTTGCCTGAACAACGATACCCGCTGTTTTAACATACGTAAGAACACGGATTTGTTGGAATCGATTTCTTCGTACGCTGTTCGCTTCGCAAGAAACCGCAAATTCTCTCAAATATCCCTAATTTATACAAGTTGTGAGCATATCTACCGCATTCAATTTCGGCAAAATTTCGTAAATCGAACAATGTTTCGGTTGCAAGTTATGTAATCGTATATCTTACATCGTATCCATTATGCATAAAGCGCTCGTTAAGTTTGTGCCCTGTCAACGTATAATGCAGCAGTAAGGTTATCATGAGTGTTGAGCGCAAAATTCAAATACGAATTGGATGAGGCTCTTAGTCAATAATAACATATCAGCCGATTGCGCCGGTATCATAATTGTATTTGGGACTATGCGTAAGAAATTCAATTCGAAGAAACTGAATTCCTAAGGAACGATTTTCAAAGGTTTTTAATTTCGCTTGCCATATTCAGGGATAATCAGTGGTATTTTTACATAAGAGTCCATCAATCATATTTCGCAGCCGTACGCTGGCGTTGTGGGCCTGCCAAGTCATACAAGTAACAAAATGTCAAATCAAATATGCGCTTTAATAAATTGGAAAAGCCCGACTTTTTCCTGATGTGTACTCTAATATTGCTCATAATGAATGATATTGATATGAGCGTGTTGACAACTGATAGATAGAGTTGTAATTTAGGAAAGGTTACTATTTCCCATCTCCCTTCGTTATGTACATTGAAAACTTGTTTTGACCGAGATTGTGTTCTTTCAGATGTCCGCAAGTGTGGTGGAGTTTTAGATTGGTGGAGTAATTGTCGCGTGTGAAATTCAGTTGAGCGATTTGTGGCTGGCTTGATGACGGTTGCTTTTCCTTTGCGACGTTTGGTATTATAATAACCTCGCCTTCAGTTGAGCGAGTGTTGGTCGAACTTCTTCGAAAGCGCTTGTCCTTCAATGCTTGCGCTCATGAGTTTGCACGTTATAAGATCTACTGTGGACCTGGTTTTTTGTACTTGCCCGTCTCCATAGTTCGTGGGCCTCTGTATTTAAGGGAGCCGTTTGAGCGACTCCTCCTTTCTCATAGCAGTTTTTGAACAACGTCTTCATATCCAAGGATGTAAATAATTCTTTTTGTTTTTTAAATATATTTTGCTATTTGCTATTGCAGTAGCTCGACTTTATCTTTTGATTAATGGTGTAATGCTATTGATAATGATATCGATAAGTACCTGTGAAGAGCGTTTTGGAAATAATTTAGTATAAGAGGCTACTCCTTCTCGGAAAGCAATGTGTTCTCTTTTCAATGTGGTGGTAATAGATAGAGAGTATGGCGTCACTCATGACTGATTTGCTAAAGTAAAAGCTCAATTAAAGCGATCCATATTGTTCGCAAAACTATGTGAATTTCGATTAAACTTGCGCATACGACAGTGTAAGCGCGAATAAATTTTTTTGATGAAAAAAAAATTTGTGTGCAAAGTGCGACTAGGTAAGAAGCAGCAAGGAAGTTTGAGCATCGTTTCTTCTATAACTCATGTTAAACAAGAAGTACACAACAGAATTAAAGTTGTACAAGCCTTAAAAAAAGTGTAGGTTTAATCAGCTTACGCGATATTAATATGATTGGGGCTTAAGTTGATGTTAATGGTGTAACGCTTTCTATAATTAGCTAAGTATCAGCTGATTGTGAAACGTGCGAGCTTTTGCGAATTTAAAAAAAAAAAAAAAAATATATGAATTACATCAACAGTTGTATATCATAATAATAGATGTAAAGAAATTAGATACACATTGTACGCGTTCGAAACGAAGGAATAGCATATCACTTAGTAAATTCGTAGGATTAGGGCTTTGTTGTAGATAGATAACTGTAGTACCACATTAATTCTAAATTCCGCATCCAAATTGGGGTATCTCCCTTCTCTAGCTTCTTCTCAATTATTGACACACTTACACATCATAGGCCAAATTTGTCGCAAAGATTTCTTTATCTAAACGATGATGTTTTTCTAGGCGATTATTTCGATTCTTATATATCGATTCTGAAGAAAGGCGAATGTATTAGGTATCGTTGATTCCGGATTGTGTTTAAGAATGCAGTTGGAGTTAAACAGAAGATGATTTCCATGTGATAGGCATTATTATATAACAAACTGTCAAAATGCCGGTGGTGACTTGAATAGCAATAATGAACAGATAATTAATTTGAGTAAAGAATGCAAAGAGCTTTTTGAACTTTCAAAAGCGAATACCACTGCACAGATAGCAGTTCGTTCGCATGTACGAAATTTATCTAAAAGGATGAAAAGTCCTTTAAATCTTAATAGTTTTCCTAAAAATTCACGAAAATCTTGCTAATGCTCCAGACTTTAATCAGATAGTGAAAAGTTATGATAAACAGCAACGGGAGAAAGCTAACATTAGTGTAGCCGTTATGACGATAAGTAAATTATCAGTGAACCAATGTCACGGGAAAGAGAGTTACATCTACAAAATCATTGCTACAGTTTTGAAGCGCACCATGTATTAGTTAGATTATGTCGTCTTTCTACTCGAACGTACCATCATAATACAAACTTTGCATGAGAAATTTTAAATATATTCTCGTTTCGCATTCGCTTGTTATCGGTTATCGGTGTATTCGAATTTGTCCAGAATTGCGAGTGACTTCGCGAACAAATGTTGAGATGGAAATTTAATAATAATTCAAAATGCTGTCTACACAGTAAGCGCACCGCACACCGCTTGTGGTGTGTTAAGTTTGTGTGAATGTATTCCGCACCCAGAAGGACTTGAGTCAGAACAACCTGTTATTATATCGATCTCGTCTGTCCGTCTGTCAATTCCGTTTTCTTGCGCTGAGCCTGGCACGCCACAGTTTTTGACATGTTTTGTGGGAATTGCAGGCACTAACGTATACTAGCCAAGAGGACTGAAGAGGATTGAATCACTTTTTCGAGTACTCTCCCAATAACGCATTGCTTTGAAAAGTCGTTCTATGAATAACTTTGAGGTGGTTTAGGGTCTTCAATAGTGTGTCGTGGTCCACTATAATGTTTTTACTTGTTCTATGATGCTCACTTTCAACATTACTCAAGCGCTCAAGCGAGGTTTTAGATAAAATGCGTAATAACTTTCGTTCATAAAGTAAAAATTAGGCAAAGTTATTTGTAGAAATTATAATAAATTAACACTGGCGCGATACATTTAATTTACGATAAGATATAATCTAATTAATTGATCAATTGTATTATTATTTGTTTATTTATTTATTTGTTTTGAATAAATAGGCACTTGTCGATTTTAGTTGAAAGTTGGTGCTAACTATCTACAAATCATATAGATTCAACTATCATTCGTCGAATGATGACATGTATATTTTATATTCGCTTGATACTGTCAATATCTTCGATTCATCTTAGAGTGTATACAAATCTTTCTGTGTGTGTGTGTGTGTGTTTTTTTTTTAAGTTTGTTTTTCTTTCAAATTTCACTATTTTGAAAAGATCTTATGTAGAAAATAAAACGAAAACTCTTAAAACACCACAAACAACAAATTTAAATAAAACTTACGATAGTTGCTTGCAACATGTCGTGTATTGTATACATCGTATTATGATTATTGTGAAAAACATAAGGCATGTGCTCGTGATTGCATGTGCAAGAAGGTACACATATTTTACTTTATGATATCTACAGTCGAGACTTGAGATCAACTTATTAAAATTCTTCTGAAAATTGAAAAATATTGAATTGCAACTCTGTTATTGTGCGTATTTTTATTTATGGTAAAGTTTAAACATAAAAAGTAGCAGTACATACGAAATCTATATTTCAGGTATGCGTCATGAATTTGATTTGCGTGCGTGCTATTGCGCAATGCTTCAAATGATGATGAAGAACTTTTGTGGCCTAGTAATTGTCGTGTTTTTAACATAAAGCTTTCAAAGGCAAGAAGTGTATGAATTCAATTTCGTTTTAGGATCTAACGATATTGGCAATCAAATCGTTACCGTAAGCGAAAGCTAGAAGCTCGCCGATTTTCATTATTTAAAGGATAAATTGATTTGCGTATTCTATGGGAAAAATCTGAAATCTACCGCGAAGTCGGAGAGTGCTAGGCGATGGATAGCTAACGATGGCGAGCATAATGATTGAAAAGGATTTTATTCCATCGTTAAATAAGGCTCTCATTCAAAAAAAAACTAGCATTTATTGATACGAATTACGCTAAACTTTAAGGAATAGGGTTAACATGATGGTGGAATCTAAGCTTTGTAAGAAAAGACAAAGAAGTTCGTATGCATTTAGCCCTATGATAAACAAGCTGCAAACTCAATTATATTCTTGTTTACCGAATTCTTGGGGCCGAAGTGAAGGGACATAGTAGATTTGTCCATCTGTTTACAAGCCTCAGAAATACAGATGAAAGACCCCGTCAAGTGTATGTATTCTTGATGAATTCTAGATTAGTTTAAAGCAATCCGTTTGTCTGTCCTTTTTAATTTCGGTATATCCGTCTGCTTACCAATTCTTCATTGGAGAAAGATTTAAGGTTAGAGGTATTAAAATAAGAGGCTAGTGTTTGGGACATACGCACACGTAATGTTCTGCCGAGTAGACGAGAATTCGAACCACTGAGTACACGTGTATATGACTACAAATCTGAATGGAGCTTACGTGCTTAGCTCGACAAAGACACAACACTTACCGATTGCGAACACATGCACTAGGCTGCGTCCACTGCTTGTCTCTTTCTCCTTCCCCACTGCCTTTTGATCATCACTATGTTACGCATATGGGAGAACATCAGAAAGTTAAACGAACGAGGGATTCAGATAACAAAGATGGGATTTGGTCTTACAAAGTCAGGTATTTCGCATACAAGAAACAATTAAAAGTTTTATGAAAAAGTGGTTCCGACCCGCCTACCAAAAAGCTGAGAATACACAAAAAACAATAATCGAAAGCCTTTACAGCAGCAGAAGCTGCACATATAGAGCAGCAGTTTTAATGGCATAACTTAAGCAATTATTTGAATAATGAAACTCATTAAATTGTTTACATAAGCCGCGGAATAGAAAAAAGCGTTATTAAATGCTCCTACAAGCGAGGAGGGAGAAAATTTCGCACTTGTGAAACACTTTTGCAGAAATATTGAAATGAAGCTTACAGGACCACAGACGACGACAAAACATCGCTTTGAACAAGTTTCGTTAAAAAGTCTATTCCAAGCATCAATCTTGTACGTTCGAGACTAAGTAAATCGATTATAAGTAGCGGATATTCATGCGGAAGTAATGATCTGTTAGCATCCCATCTTAATTTGTGTAAAGCAGGCGGGAGATATTGCTTTTGGATGGCTTTAATCATATCAACGTAGTAACGATACTTGAGAAGTCAAATAACAAAAACATATTCAACTAAAGGTCAACGTTGTTTGAAGACGTTTGGGCACGGGCCTGTGATTATAATTTGATCAATAGCTCTCTCAACTTTCAGTTGTTACTTCCTCATCAACACACACTATAGGCTTTTTGAAGGAGACTGATAGGCGATATCATTAAAAAAAAAAAAAATAAAATTGCGAGAGAAAAATATGATTTTTTTTTTTATTTTCAAGGGTATTCGATGGATTCAGATAATAAATAAAAAACGATTCAAAGAGAGAGATCATGACTCTTGTTAGAGGAACAAGCCCGATGAATGCTATTTATCAGCACTTTGTTTGATAAATCTGACCTTTCTTCATCAACAGCACGCTTAATATTGGTCTCTAAAGCATGAACAGACTCTGGTATGTGGTATATGGTATAGACTGACAATATCAAAGAAACCTTACAAGAGGTGAAGGAAGGCTTCTACAAATCTCAGTTCCTTGGTGTGACCATGCGATTTAGGCAAACACTTCTTGGAATTATTTGCGTTATTAAGAGATCATCACCTAATACCTAATCATCACCTGAAACCAAATGTTGTCTTGTGAACATCCATGCCTAACAATTTACGGTAACAGAAACTGCATACTCATATCTAAAGATATAGTTACGATGCCATCAGCCCAAAACTACACCAAACGATAATTTTTTACTATTTACTAATGTAAAGGTCTTTCGTAAATAACTTGTGGATTGCGTTCATATCCAAAAATGAGAATTTTGCTTATTAACTAAGCTATTCAGATGAAAACTACGTCTTATCTGAGAGGATGGTTCAAAAAGTTGGTACAAAAAGGCCGCAATACGGAAACGGTTTCAGATAATTTCCGAATCCAACTTACAAGCCCATCTAATGTATCCAAGTGTCGAAGACAGAATAAATCCGTTATGAAAAAATATATAGTCGCGATGTCAAGAAGCAATCACATCAATCCTGTATTAGGGCAAGTTCAAGCATTTTGGAATGCAGGTAATGATAGATTGAAGAATAAGAAATGCATCAGCAAGCGTGAATCCTTATTATCCATCGCATTCTTCATTATGTTCTGGGTTGACTTTCTAATTATCTGTCGTCTACATTTCAGTATGCACGACAGACAGGCGATAGTGTGTTGTATATCTTCTTAATTATTTTTATGAATGCTACGAATATCTATTATTTTTTCTTGATTCCTAATTTGAAAATCAAATACTTTGTTAGTTTGCTATTCCGATTTTTCAATATTCAATATGAATAGTTTATATCCACTGCTACTGTGTAGCTCATAATTGCATTGCCATATCGATTTGTATGCTGCATTACGCACGTAAGGATGTGCTTGTGTGTCTCACATACACACAAAAAATTGTTACTATCTTGTTATGAGGGAGCTTGGAAGGAGAAAGATCTTGCACATTAACAAATGCAGAAATATTATTTTGCATTCATAAACGTGGTTTTTTT
This sequence comes from Glossina fuscipes, assembly GCF_014805625.2. Lineage (NCBI taxonomy): Eukaryota > Metazoa > Arthropoda > Insecta > Diptera > Glossinidae > Glossina > Glossina fuscipes. Next base: position 17,172,033 of record NW_023998414.1, on the reverse strand, counting down.
TTTTTGTTTTTTTTTTTTTTTTTGTGTTATACATCTACGACTTAAGGACCTCAAGAGTAATTGAAACGAATAAAAGAATCTGAAAAGTTGTATCAATTAGGACAACAATACAGTCGAGAAGAAGTGCTTTGTTAGAGCCGAATCAATAATATTATATATACGAGCATATATATATATATATATATATATATGTATATATATGTATATACTATATAATGGCAATACAAGTTCCTCTCTGCAAAGAAATAGATGGATAGATAAATAGATAGATAGATAGATAGATACGTATGCAGACATGCATGAATAAGTGTAAAATTTAAATTTCACTCTAGTGACATTTATTGATCACCGGTGATTAATGATAAGAAATGCAATCAAAGTTTCTTCGAAACAACAATAACCAATCAACCGCACCAACAACTACATGAGACTACATATATACGTATAACAATGAGCTATGTGAGTGCACATATGCATATATATATATATACATACATATATATATATATACACACACACACATACACACACATGAACACATAAATACACCTTTATCATTCTAATGACATTTGAATATCATAGAAAAACAACCATGACAACAATAGCATCAAAAGGATTGAAATTACCACCCAGCAGAAGCTCGTTAAGATTTGACATAAATCAAATAAACGTAGATACGCTAATACATTCACATATTTATATACATATTTACATAACTATATATATGCACTCGCATATAAGATGCAAACTAGCATCACTCTATTACACTAGCATAAGAGGACGCTGGCTGACTGCTGCACAGTGAAGCTGTAGCATTATGAGAAAAAAAAAAAAAAAAAAGAATGAAAAAGAGAGAAAAGCAACCGCGAAATATCTATTGACAGTTGGGTGTCATGTTTATACATCGAACGGTTCACTTATTTATGCATTCATCCAATGTTTGGTTGTTCTTATCCTATTTCGTTAAAATTGCAATTTATGTGTTTTTTATTTTATTTTGTTTTTTCATTTTTTTTTTTTTTTTTTTTTTTGTTACACATAGACAACTCACCTAAATCATCTCAACCCATCCTTTGACATCTCATATCTCTAGCATTTTTGTTTTTTTTTTTTTGTTTCGCATGAAAACAAAATTAATTGGGTTTATTAAGTTCAACGTTGCGTTTGTAACTCGCCGAAATATGCTTTGAACAAACGCAGAGATTATTCCGGGTTTAGGTATGTATTTCGTAACGGATCATTTCACTTATTTCAAAACAATAAACGAATTTTACAATATAATGCTGTAAAGACTGGATCGTTATATATAAGCTTCGCTTTGAGGCGAATATTGCCTTTTGGTTCGTTGTTGTTACTTTTTTTCATTTTCTATTTTTTTCTTCTTGATGGTTGTGTGTAATAAATATTTTGCGCGAATATTCTGTATCGAATTGCCATTAACTATCTGCGCGATATTTCGCTTATGCACGTACGTACCCCTTTGCTATGTGATGTTAATGTAGTTGTGTGTGACCGTGATTATACAGCGTGTAACAGAATGTCGAATTTTATTTCTTCTTCTTGTTCTTCTTTCTCATATTCTCTTTTTTTTTTTTCATATTCAATCTGAATATTGACATGCTAATATTTGAGGGTAATTTCAATAATATTTTTTTTCTTCCATATTCAAAAAAAAAAAAAAAAAAAAAAACACCCTTCCATACCGTTAAGGTTACCCACATCTATGCTTAAGTTAAGTTTGTATGTGTATGTCCGTCGCGTACTCATATTTATATACATGAAGACTTATTCGTACTTTACGGTTTGATAATTTATTATTTTGATTATAAGTTTTTTTTTTTTTTTTTGCTTTGCTTCTGCATTTTTCGTTGTTCTTGTTGCTGTTGTTGTAAGCATTCAAATGTGTTTTCGTGTTTTCAATTTTTCCAAACAATGAAAGTTGATTTACATACCAAAACGATGTGTCACCCTTTATTTATCCTTGATGTCCTATTGCGTTTAAACAAGTAGAAAGAGCATAAAATATATGCATGTATAGGATATTTATCCATGTGTGCGTTGCATTTTGATGACGAAAAGGGTAGCAACAGCAATAACATTTGCCACTAACACATCGTATTGAGAGATATTCTCGTAAAATGGATAGAGTTACTGACGTTATTTTACAAGATGCATCACGTAAATTGCTGATTATGCCTATGTGTATGGGCATTTACTTAAATATAAATGTATATGTATATAAAACTCTTATCTTAACATATTAGTGCCAGACATAAATTTTTGTTAAAAAATTCTCGTTTCTATCGCTAATAATATTTCGTATTAATGTTATTCAAGCAGTTCAATGCCACTGAGCAATATACACCTGTAATCGTTATAGCCTTTTAAAAGCATTGAATGGAAATAACGGCATGGGCATCTTAAACAACGCTTTCCCATACGTATTGGCGTCCTTGCCCGTTAGGTTGCCTAAGCGGCAAAGTAGGCGGCAAAAGCCCTTCTTTCGATTCTTCAAATCATTTCAGTCTTCCCTTCTTCTCTCTACCTATACCCATTCCTGATTATCATCGTTCCTCCATCTGTAGGTGACATCCCTTGAATTACTGTTCATATATATACAAAAAAAATGCTTGAATGGAGCGTTCAAATGAATGCACTTTTAGTAAATTACGAGCGAACCACGCGTAAAGCCTTTTTGCCGTTTTATTATAATCTATTCTCAATGACATCCTACGGCAGCAAATGCTATCCCCTAAATTCTTCTTAAGGCAAATAATCGATTTTCTTTATATCAAATACATATAATAATATTTGTGAGAGTTATAGAATTTCGTTCCAACAATGATAGCGTAAATGTATTAATCCGGGTATTTGTCTCCAAAATTCTAAACAAGACTTATTCAAGCTATACAAAGCAACTTTCAAGGAGTCGATAAAGCAATGTATTTGATAAGCGCAATATATTGGGTTTATTGAGCTGTGTCTATGTGACTTAAGATTTTTTTTAATAAATGCTATATGTATATGCGTACATACGAAGTTCGTATAGAAAAGATATAGAAATTCCTCCTAAACAATGAATAAGTAAAGGTATAAAGCGGAATAACTTTCATAACTCTTGCGTTCCAAATTCAATTCGAATACTAATTCAGTTTAAAACCCTTTAGAAAAACCAATGTAACGTGTTTTGTAAAACATGCGTCTTTGAATCTAATGTATACAATTCGGCCAAAACTGGGTATACGAAGCATGAATTTTCTATGCCAATCTTAACGGATTGGGAAAAAACACCAACATTTTGACCTCTAGTAGGCAAAGTTTCTCGGGCCAAAGACCTACACTGATCAAAGCTTTAGGTGTATTACCAATGAAATGAAAAAATTAAAAAAATTATGCAATCAATCCGCCTAATTCCAGACAGCATTCTTTACATATCCATAGGTAACGTATGCGTTAAAAAATGCATTAAATGCTTGTCATCGATAGGAATATGCATTAAAGTATGTTCTAATTTAAATATGTGCTTAGTCGGAGCAGCATGCAACATTCCACTTTGAAGTCGTGGGTTCGCAACTTATTTGCAGTGCATACCATTTTTGCATAAAACGAACATATTTTCCTTTCATATATTCATTGCATAATTTGAGAACCCTACCATTACAAATTGTACATAAACACTTCGGCAACAACAATTCATTTTACAGCATGCATCAGTTTTAGTTTTTCCTTCAAATTTGAAATCTTTTTCCTTTTCTTCTTTTTTTACTTTAAAGACTTGAACAGGGATTATAGAGGCGCGAATTGGGTACCGCGTAATAATGTGGTTAGGACGTCAGGCACATATACTTAAGGAAGACTCAGCTTTGATTCCTAGTATAGCAGGTCGCAAAATGGAATTTACTTCGGCTGCTTCTTAGTTTATCTATCAGGTTGGTACGTCTGTAGTTTTCCCCTTTTTTTTTCGGAACGCCTTATTTCTTGTTTGCACGTATTGTTCATAATACGATCTCTAAAGTTCATCTTTTAATTAGGTTTATTAAAAATGAGGTACCTGACGGCAGAGCAAGCTACAAAACTCTCAAAACCAATTTTAGAAGTCGGCAATAGAAACAATCTTGAGCCGAAAAAAGGTTAAAACGTCTACGAAAACGAGCAAAAGTCTTGATAGACTCTATAAAGACTGTGAAATGTTGGATTAACTTTTTAAATACGGCATCTATGTAACACAGGATCAAAAAATATTGCTTTATCTGCTTTATACAATCTGAACTGTTAGGTAAAATAGAATTTTATGAGCTTTTCATTAAATGAAAAGTCAATTTAAGCCATCGAAATGTTGTATAATGATTACCTAGTGTCTTGGTTAATCTTTACACTTTATAGGGCTCCTGGGCGAATCTAATTTCTTAGGTATCTATTTTTGAGTTTTAAATTTGCATTACAGAATGCAAGGACATGCTGAAGATGAAATTAGGTTTAGGATAGAATTTAAAACGAATTGCCAAGTTAGGATAATGGGTAGTTAGGATCATACAGTAAGGGGGCTAACCGTCATGTCCGCCATGTTCATGTTAATTTTGAATGCAGAGGAGCTGGGTTTAGCTGCCACGGAAAATAGTTTAACATTGGGCTTTGTTTTCGCTCATTTCTTGAAAGATGTGCGATAAAGAAATAATTATTATATGAAATACGTTAAGTCCGGTTTTTTCAAGAAACGAAATTTCGAGTACTATTTCTTTTGGGGTCCAAACAAAGGTTGATTATTAAGTACAATTGGTCTTTCAGGTCGCGGTGCCGATTGCCTACGTAACACTACAATTTAAGAATTATCGCTTATGAACAAACTATTAAAGCCTCTGGAAAACCTTAAGCGACAAGTTTGAGCATTTTTTTTTTAAAGAATTGATGCGAATTTTCATTTCTGGTTCGCCAAGTTCACATGTGCATGATTTGATCATCGCAAGTCTAGATAAATTGATTTATGGACAGCTTTTGATTTAATCTTCCGTTACGGACTTGTTCACGAGTTAATCCCGAAACCAAAACGGATATTGTTATTATTGTAACTTAATTAACTTGTGAACGGCTTAGTATCTAACACTTTTTTGCTCTCTTTAGCCCTTTTGAGCTCACTTCTTTTGTTCTTTATAAGCTATAGGTCTACCTCGGGTAAAAAATGTCGCATGGGAAATTTACGTTTTTAATGCCAACTATCATTGGCAACGAATATGTACAGACAGAGTGACGTGGCGTTGAAATGGAATGAATTAAAATGACCGAACTTACATTGCTATAGAATTTCAGAATTTGCTCAGATAAGACATGAAGACCTACAAGATAAGAATTAAAGACCTAAGCTTGAGAGTCGTATGATCGAAAACTTACATTGACTATAAATTCACAACCTGATGTTTTCTTACAAACTAAGTCTCGAATAGTCGGGATATTTCAAAATTAATTTTTATTTACAACTGAAGCGTAGTCATACCCCGAAGACTTCAATTAAGGTGATTGGAAAAATTTATGTGAGGTTTATGCTTAAGGTATGACATCAACTTACATCTGACGTATAAAAAATGAACTCGGGTTGTATTTAAGTTTCTACACAATTCGTATTAATGGATCCGACTAGTTGCAAAGCTAGTGCGAACCAGTAATGTGCTCACTATATTGAGTGCAAGACAAAATATGACTCCATAATATTGTATCTGCTAAGGATTGCTGTGTTTTATCATATGTTTGACTAAATTGTTCGTTGGACTAAATACTTAAATAATTTAAATAGAAATCCTATTTTGGTTAGACAGGTATATTTTATATTCAATGTTTTTTTTTCACAGTATTTTAGTAAATAAAATTCGAAAGTAAAACAAGTAAGAAAATTATGTTCGGTCCTGAACGAATCTTTTATACCCATCACCGACTAAAAAAACGAAAAAAGATCTATATTTTGATTGGTTGTTTCTATTTTCATTTATAGGTGTGTCCTTTGATCGATTTGGTCATTTCGAACTTCCAATGTTCCTGTCACTTTTACGGCCAGAAGAGTATTTACAACAGACGTTGCACAACGGACGAGTGGACGTACTAAAATCGATTCAGAACTGGATGCTGACCAAGAATTTATATACCTAGTGGGGTCTCTGCAGCTCCCTTCTGGGCGTTGCATATGTTTTCACTAAATGAATATACCTATCACCGAACGTTGGAATGAAAAGGTCTTCATATTTCGTATGATTCAAAATAATGCGAACGGGCGAAAAGGGCAAAGCGAAGGAATACATTTTGCTTTCTTCGTCTTAAAGATAACAATTTACAAACTAACTCATTAGTATTTCAGATTAACAGTACGTTTACACGAAGATAGTAAATGATGTATGGCTACCATACCAGAAGACTAACTTGAGTTTTCAGTGCATATCTTTGACGTTCTAACCATACGTAATCATACGTTAGCCTTACACAACTTACATAAACTGTCTTTAAATTTTTTGAGTAAGGGAAGTACAAGAGATAATTTCAAATTTGAAAATATCGTAATCAAAATTGATACGTATTGCAACAGGAATTGCTACATATATACATGTATACTCAATGCACATAATCTATGCGGATAGCTTTTAATAATTTCATACTCGAATTATAGCACGACTATAAGAAGAATAATCTGCTAGTTTTATATGAAATAGAATACACTGTTCCGTTGCAAATAGATCCAGGAATGAATAAACTGTTGCTAGATAGACTCCGATATCTCTCATACTTCTATGGCTAAGAGTACATACAAATTAGAATACACTTTTATTAATTCCTGTTGGTTACAAATATTTAAAAACTTTTCTGTATTACCTGCGAAAATCATATAAATACTATCTGCGATTAGATGCATGGATCAAATATTATGTTTAATGTCCAGATTTCTTTGCGGGAAATGTCACTTTTCGCGTTGAAATTAAGAATAAGTGCTGCATTGTTCAGAGTACATAAGCAAGTGAACAGTGTAGGTATTGCATAACCTGTCGAAGAAGCACTAGCAGCGCTTAAGTGCAATCTAGCTCTTGCCGCTCTAACCATATTTGCTAGGCATTGTTTCAAGATGGGAAAATGCAGCGGTTAGGGATGGACAATGTTTTATATAATTAAAATAATTTTTGCAGTAAGGATGCACTTCAAGCCAAAAAATGAATGAGAATGTATGTGCGCGTGCAATACCATAGTCATATGTAAGTACAGTGCAAGAATGGCCATGACAGGACAACCAGAACGGAAATTGTTAATAAAATGCTTTGCGGTCTTAAAATATTATTTAGGAGTTGGTAAACGTGTACGCTACGGTACATCGCAAAGTGAACAAAGTTTCTTCGCGTGCTTTTCTTGAAGCTTACCTTTAACATTTATAACTATCATAAGGTCTACATCGGACTGCTTTTAATGCACAGCAATCCGAATCGGAAAAGTCGTGAAATGCTTATGTTCTTGATTAAGTAAAGATGTTGGAATCAATTTATAAATGCACCAATAACAAGCATATCTTTGTCCAATCTTTCGTCTTCACTGTAACCCTCATCCAGTAATCTTGTAAACCTGTAATTCACATTTCGTTGCTTCGTTTTTGATAATAAACGATATTCAGGCAGTCTTGCAATCAAATTTCGTTGCTGTGACATTATTTACCGATAAAACGTAAAATCATTATTTATTGAACACTTTTTCTTTCGAAGTTAATTGATGTGGTGGATAAGAAAAGTTTTGGAAAAATGGAAAAAAAACCCGTTTCTTCGTTTTTTGCATTAATTGTTTTGAATGTTTTTTGGAAATTAATAAAAAAAAAGGTGTGCTAAGGCGATGATCAAACGATTAGTTAATCATTGATTGATGAATACCACTGAGGCAAGCTTTGGATAACTGTCATCATCACGACACCGTCCAGATAAAGAAACAGTTCATGCAACTTTTCTTAAAATTAAAAACAAAAAAATTCCTTACAATTTTTTTTTTTTTACATTATCACTTCGGCTAAGGCAATGACACTTGATAATGACACTTAGCACAATCGTAAAGACGCTTTTCCAAAATCGGCATAATGCAATGTTAAAGACAAGCTTCGCTCTGATCGACTGATCGTTGTTAAAGTCGATGGAATTTTTTGAAACATCACGAATGTTCAGTATATTCTACCGATCGGAACTAAATATTCACCAGAAAAAAGTATTCACTCCTTTTAATAAGATTGCATACGAAAGGAGGCCTGACTTGTGGCTACCTCATGAAATGGCGGTCAAAAATTTAATGGAACGATTATCCATTTGGGAATCCTTACTATAACGAATTAAATTCGAGCCGTTTTTGAAGAAATTTACAGCGGTCGATGAAAAGTGGGACACCTATGGCAATTTTTCATAAAGAAGACTATCGTCCAAGTCGAATAACGCTACATAAATGACAGCAAGTCCCCTATTATTCAGATCATGTAATGTAGACGCAATTGAGGAAAAGTCTTGACTGACTTGATCACTGGGGAAAGCGGCGCGATAATGCAAGACCGACAACATCTGTAATCATCTGTCAAAAAGTAAAAGAGCCTGGCTAAGGAGTTTTGATGCATTCATCGTAATTATTTGATCCACAATTTAAGACCTATATATATATATATGCATACATGGGTAATAATTTATCTGGAAAATTTTTAATGGAAATATGATGAAGTCATTGTTGGCTTTCAAAGTACTTTATTATTTATAAGATTAAATCAATTTTGCCTTACGGCTATTTTGCAAAAATTTTCGAATGAAATTAAAGTTCCTAACCTAATGTGAACAAGTGTTGAACATTGAAAGGATAGTACAAATTTTTGTATATTTTTATTTGTGCCAATGGGGGTTAAGTCGAAAGGTTTAATTGTTAGTTCTCCTCTTTAAACTTAATAGAGAGTAAAATGGGTTATTTGAAGGGGTAGAGTGTAAGTTTTCCTTTACACGAACACGAACGAACATAAACATTTATTTTATTATAGAAACCATCTCTAGATGAAGACATATTGTTTTATATGATACGTTTGCGACGCATCAATGATTAGTTACGAAATTAAATATTAAAATACTAATAAAAATGAATACATAACCAGTTATATGCATGCATATATATATATATATATATGAATGAATAATTCTTTATTTATAAAGTAATTGTTATAAAGAATGGAGAAACTTTTGTCTTATCTCATGTCGTAAGTCAAGAAATAGAATTACGTTAAGAGCAAAGATTGCGCTGATGCTTTAGCGGGTATTTTTCGTTTCGATGTTTTAATCGGAAAATTTGGTTTGAGTTAAAAATGTCCCGTTAAGTAAAATTTTTTAAGTTTACTAACGAGGCATGTCGAATATTGTTAAGCTAATAGCATGTGTAGCTTTGCATTATAGTTTTGATATTACGCAATCGGGAGCCGGTGTTAGCTAACGATAATACGGTTTCTTGCTATACATAGCATTGACAATAGATACATACAACGTATAAATGTCTGGCTCACAATTTTATATAATATTTTTTTTTTTTTATATCAAACTACATGTGAACATATCCACATATATGTACGTGCTCCCACAAGTAAATATATGTATATAGATCTGTGTAGATGTGGATACATGCTTTTAAGAGTATATTCAATCATTTGTCAACCAGCAGAAAGTCAAACCCTTTCCCGTTACGTTGCGATTCGTTTCACTGAAGAGCATTTAATATTGCCTCTTTGTTCTAAACGAATCTATGAAAACCGCACTGGAATATAGTACATGCAAGAAAACCACATAAATGCATACATATATACATATATATATATATATATATATATATATAAGCATATAGATATAAGCATATACATTCATTCAAATATACATATTACAGAAGCTGGTAATACTTGGTTACTACTCACCTCCCGAAGCATCGTCAACCTTAAACATTCATTTACCATCCATCCATTCTAAGTATAAGCAAAAATCTTCTCTATGCTGCCATTTCCATATGTGAATACCTAGCGATATGCAAACGTACATAAATACACTCACACGTACTTGCATATGTGAACATTCATGAACTTTCTAACGAAGCCTGTCAGTTCCAGTTTACTTACCCTTCTTTGCTTTTTTCATTTCGTGGCTCACCGCGCACATTCGAACATGAATTCAACAACAAGCGAACAGTGAACAGTGAACAGTGAACCGAATTGTTGGGTGGGTGAGGAATTAAAATTTCAACATGGCTGGCATGGTTGTTGTTAAATAGCAATGGTTGGTGTATGGACGACGAGGACATTCTACATTCTATTGACAGTACAGTAGCATTAAGTGATATATACGAGAGTACAGTTTAGAGAGGGTCTTCTAGGGGTGAGTAATGTGTGGGATGAGTAAATGGTGGTGAATTTATAGAGACCTGCATGTAACACTTACTGACATGTGGGTTACTCATATGGGAAATATACAAACACATATATGCACTTATATGTATGTACATATAAAAGAAAAGTTTTCAAACTAAATATTCATGTTTGTGTGGAGATATATTATCACTAGAATGGTTAAAGGTGGTTAATACCGTAACAGTCTACATACAAATGCTTTACCGTCCATATATCCGTCAATATATATATATATATATATATATATGTATCTATGTATATATGTATGTTTAAATAAATGATTGTGTGTGCACATACGTGGGCATGTACCACTCAATACTGTAGAAAAGTTTTCACATACGATGATGAAAAGCGTCATTAAAATGGAGAACGATATATATATATATATATATATATATATATATGTATATATGTATGTGTGGAGGTTTTTGCATGTGTGAGTGTATGGGATATAGGACCGACCATCTTGTGATGGCTGTTGGTATGCATGGGAGTGCTAACGTTACAATATTTTCATATATATATACATATTTATATATATATATATATATATATATATATATATTTAAGCGTGAGAACATTAAATTAAAAGTTAAAATCCTTAATTAAACTGAATTGAAAATGATTTCTTTTTCTTTTTACTTTTTTGGTCACAAAGTTTAAGCACTAACATTAAAAAGCCTAAGGGCGTGTGCCCTTGTATCTATTAAACTGCAAACTAAAGTTCAATATAAGCGCGGAATAATATTATTATTCTCGTAAATACGAATCAAATTGATTCTCATTCACGTATCAAATAACAAATCATACGTAAATGTTCTTTCCTTTTCAATAATTTGGAAAGAGTGAGTGGAAGCTGTATTAAATTCTGAAAACCCTTCACATTTGTAACGATTTTCTCCCAAAATTTCGAGTGTCTTTTAAATGTTTATGGCAAATTTCATACACAGATAACTCCAATTACAACTCCTTAATATTCGATGTGATGGATGATATCATTGAAATAAATATTTAAATAATTTAAATTGGAATCACTTACATATAGTTTCAAGAGATATGTTTTATAATCAATATATGTATAATTATGTTTTGATATTCTCGCTGTACTTAACATTAATTGTGTTACAAGGGTGTGTTAAGTTTTTGTGAATGTATATAGAAAGACTTAAGAGAGACTCACCCCTAATTACACCAATCAGTTTGGAAAGTGTTTCCGAAATTTAAGCATGTCCGTCCGTCCGTCCGTCGTGTTATCTTGTATTTAACCTACAGGTCCCGATTTTTGAGAATTTTTGATAAAATTTCAATTTTGATGAGAATGGTTCGCGTAGCACCACCCCCTACCCATACAACCCAGCGCATACAACATTTTATTTCGAAAAGTCGCTATACAAATAATCGCATTAAGCGAACTGAAGTTGGGTTGTTTTTACAATATTTTAGCAAACCAATTTCAATAGCAAAAAAAAAAAACTTGATTGCAAATAAGTTGGCGTATAATACTTTGGTTTCCGACGTTCTTTACAATATAAAACCGTAATATAAAGGAGCTCTTCTATAGAAGGAGCCCACTTACGAGCTGGACGTCATTCAAATTTACAAATTATTACAAATTATTTTTTCTCTGGAAGATCTTATTATTCTGAATTAAACTTTTTTGACTTATATGGGATAGATGGACTGACGTGGTCCAAATTTAGCAAAATTAATCTCTTTGTTAAAGACCTTAATGTTGTTAAGAACTAAACATTATCACCATATAAAGGATTGCTTCCGATGAGTATCCATATACAGGATGAAGTCCGCAAAACAAACATACCTGTTCCAAATTTGCTGAAGTTAATTTTTAGATTAGATTGCTATTAGGGACAAATTTTGCCCATAAAGTATGGCAAGTTAAAGTCTTTTGCTAGAAAAAGGGTAATGTTTTTTTAGGAGCGCTTTTCTGAGAGGATGTATAAAAAATTGGCATTACCGATCCATATTTTTCGCACTCCTCTCATATGCTTAAATGCCATTATTCAGCGATGTTTGTCGAGAAATTTTGATAATTGCAAATTTTTATTATATAACGACTGCTTTAAAGCAAAAGGTCCGATCTAATTCGCCTTTAGTAGGATTCGAACATGTCAGTGTCACAAATTTCATCAAAAATTGTGAAAAACAGTGAGCTTTCGGTTGAATGCAATAATCCAAGGGCAGGCATTACACGGACAGACAGACAAACAGACAGACAACGCTAGTAGATGATCCTGAATCGATCGAGACTTTATTTTAAATTCTTTTGGATACACACATACACGCCCACAAAATAATTATATCCTTTGCCACTAGGAATGTAGAGAATAATAAACAAAAACAAAAAAAAAAAAAAAAAAATTAAATGAATAAATATGCGTGCCGTTGCGACTATATGTATTTTTGTATAAATTCATCAAATTATATAAGCTTATCTACAAGCCTGACACTTCAAACCCATTCCACAGAATTGCCTTACAAAAATATAGAATTTGGTAACAAATCCATGTCCAGTAATTGAGAAGCTAAAGCGATCTTATATAAAACTAGACTTTAATTAGCTTCCACCAACAACCTACATCTCATTTTACTAACCCAGACCCGAGAGTTTAGTCAAAATATTTATTAAAGTGGTATGACGTTGCGGCCTTACCCGGACACTTCCGCTCATAATAATTACGCAAATTTTCGCAAGTTCATCTTAAATTGTGGGAATTCAAGGGGGTGAAGGCGGGAGGGTGAATAAGTTGCTGCTGTTGATAATCATACCCGAAATAATTTCTCAAAAGCTTATAAATAAGCCTCGAAGTCAATGTTTTCGTGTCCATAGAGCAGTTATTCGTAGATTTCTCTAAGGAATTGTGCTCGTGTTTGTATTTTACCTCTTTTACTGTCATTTATTTAAAACGTAAAAGGAGACAAAATGAATCCAGAAGCGTTACAAATAAAATGACAAAATTAATATATTCTGCTGGTGATTCGTTGAACAAAAAAAAAAAAAAAAGTTCAGATGAAAAAGTGAAACACATCAATCCGTACACATACGTACACACGTTTGGATATATGGATACGAATATGCATGAAAAAACAAAATGACAACAGAGAATTGTGCGAAAATGTTATCTTTGGCTTCCTTCAAGCGTCTGGATTTAGAATCACATTCTTTCCGAATTTGAACAACAAAAACCATTTAAAATAGCTTATATTATGGAATAGATGGAGTAGGGTGGACTTTCGCTTACACAACCATTTTCACTTATCGCTCAAACATCAATTTCACCTTACATCTGCTGCTCCCCATCATTCGTTACAATAACAACAATAACAACAATAACGACAATAACAACAACATGTCTTTATTCATTCATTTTTGTTTATACGTATATAACCGTTTCGTTGGTTTCGACAGATGCGTACGTATGTGCTTATGCACACACACACACACACACATTCGCATGCATAAATATACCAGAATTTGGGGGGGCGGGGAGGGGGGGGGGGGAATAGTGAGAGAATGATGAAAAGAATTCAATAGATTTTTACAAGTGTGCGTGTGCATGTGTGCGTGTATAAAAAATTGGCATTTGGATAAACGAAAAACCTATTCGCAAATACTTTGCATATATAATATATTCGTAATTTACTGCGATATAAAGCCAAATGGGCGTAGAAGACGGTAAACAATCATTCAAATCTTGTTTAGTGATCAAAAGAAAATGACGACTACGAAAATGTATCAACATGAGTAACCGTTATTTATCGGCCGGCCCATCATATTCAGTAGAATCTATTGTAATAAAAACTTTAACTAATTCTATTATAACCTTTTTCTGCAGGCGTTACAGTTCCTTTCAAGCTATTTTTACTAAAATTAAGAAAAAATTATATATCATGTACTCATTAAGAAAACAAAAAACTAAAAAAAAAAATAAAAAAAAAAAAAGAATCAAAACTCATTCTCATATACGATTTCGTTCAGATTTGGATACGTGTGTTTAGCTTATGAAATGAACCGATTATATTTAGTCATTTGGTAAAGGCAAACACTAAAAATGGATCTTTATTTTAAAAACACGCTTACGATAAAAGGTGTTTGTATCCTTGGCAGCAGGCATCAATAAGCTTGACAGCTGTGCTGGTTGAAGAGTGAAAGGCAGGTAGAAGGCAGGCAGAGAGCAATGTACATAAAATGTAAAAAAAAAAAAGGAAAAAAGAAAAAAAAAGAAAAAGAAAAACACAAACATACAAACATACAAAAATGGATATTTAAGCACATTTTTGTGTGTAAAATGTCTATTGGCCAGGATCACAGTTACCATTTCAGTCTATGCTTTTACGTACGGTCGGTTCTTATACGAAAGGAGTCTATTTTCGCTTCAACGGAAAATAAAATATTATTATCCTGTACTCTCTCTCTCTCTCTCTCTCTCTCTCTCTCTCTCTCTCTCTTTCTTTCTTTCTTTATCTTTCTCTCTCTTTCTCTCTCTCTCTCTCTCTATATATATATATATATATATATATATATTTACCCACACAAATTCATCGAATTACGTACAGTAGATGTAGTCAAACTTGGATATGCATGTACGTACGTATGTAATTACATACATATTAACATAAATCGTTGTTTAGATGGCTCCCATATGAATGTCGTTCGTAGGCTTTAATGTCAACGATTTTGTTTATTCTGGCTAATGCTTGTGATACGATAAGATGATAAAGAAGGTAAGGGCTTCGTTGAAGTTTGCTATAAGGAACCAAGTGATGTGTAAAGAGCTGTTTCCTTTATTGGTTTGTATTTTATATATGAGCATTGCCTATCTCTTCGGCGGATGACATTTGTGCTTCCTTCTGCTTTTTATATACCATCAATTTCAAATGTTTATGTCTATGTTCATGTGAATTTAGGCGATTGATAAAAACTTTATATGACAGGAAACTGTCCTCCTTTTGCGCAAGCTTGCATATGATAAAAATTTACGGTGTGTGTATAATAAATAAACGCGTATTAGACAATTTCGATAGCATTATTCTAGACCCTAGGGCTATACGGTTTTATGTGACTCTTAAACAATGTATAAGTGAACAAGCTTTATTCACCTTAGGGGAAGTGAATGCAGGATGCCCACTACCTATACTCAAAATATCGACTACTATTACGTTTTACTATACCCATATACGGTGTCGTAATTTTTCTATTTTTACTTAAATTCTGCTGATCAGTATTAAAAATCGGCCCAATGAGCGAGAAAAAGAACAGAAGTACAAAACAGCAGTGATGTGTGAAATGCGTGTGTTTAACACTTTCTAAATCTGAAAAGCAATTATCTTTACAAAATTGTTTAATATTTTTTTTTTTTTTTTGGTTAATCGATGCGTTATATTTGGCCAAGTTTGCCTAATTACTTGCTGAATTATATCTTACGAATAAGTTTAATTAGAAATGAGCAAAGCACGCATTTATTTAATCTTTGATATCATATGAACAAACGTTTAATAGTCGAAACAAGAAAACACTTTGTTGTCGCAATTTAATCAAAATTTGCTTTCTTAGCAATAGCAACATTTGACTGTCATCATCAAAGCTTTTAATGTTACATACAATCGAATTTATATACATATGTAAATATGTATTAGGCGAAGTTCGCCATTTTTGAGATATTCTGACAAAAACTACGCATCAATATTACTATGGCTAGCTAATGGAGAATACTGGAGAATACAGTTGGCGTCATTTGTGGTTTTATTCGTGGAATGCGAAGTTAACTGGGGGTTGCTTGAACGATGGCTAACTCCAACTAATATGTCTGCGTTCGTTTTATCGTCTGCTTAATGTTTGTGTGCATGTTTCTTACCTCTTTGAACAGGTATCTTTCGTAAAGCATTGCATGCCAATCTTTGCTTAAATCTTAAACTTAGCTTTTGAATACATTGCACAATAAATAGAAGTTAATCGCTGGGAAGGAATTTTTCTCTCTTTCTTTCTTTCTTTCTTTCTTTCATTCTTTCATTCTTTTCTTTTGCCGTTGAATTTGTGATTAAAAGATAAATAAAAGATAAGAACAAAACAAAGTTAAAGAAAACAAGAGAAAGAAACGGACGGACGGATAGACAAACAGCCAGAGAGGCGAGCTTAACTTGGATCAGGAAATGATTCTGAAGCGATCGGTATAATAAAAGTTGCGTCTATCTCAAGTCCTTTTAAGCATTGCATGCATCCGTTCAAGCTACGTTCGTACCGGAAGTGTTGTGGGGTATAAAGCTGGTTAGTCGGCTGAGAATTTAAAAAGATGGTACGATTTTTTTTTCCGATATTTTGGTGATTTGGTGACTTTTGGTGATATGTGTCGATCGGAATAGTATGACAAATTTGGGCTCAGACATCATTTTCATATCTCTTCGATATATTCTTGTATTAATGATTGTAAGCATTCTTTGATTGTTACCTGTATATATTTTGTGCATATGTATATTTATGAAAATGTTTATATATATATATATATATATATATATCTATGTATATATATGTATGAGTTTGTGTATGTGTGCATATAATACTTGTGTAAGTGTAATTGTCTGCACAGCAATATTATAAAGTTTATTCAATTCGTTGCGAATTCTTTTAGCAGACCGGTGATTGCCATTTAGTTCCTGAGGGAACTCTGAAAATATTTTCCATTTTTTTTTTATTACGTTATTGCGGCACCAGCAATAATGTAAATTTCCTTTAAATTTTAAATAACGAATAAGCGCGATTTAAACACAAACAAACATCTTATTAATGGCATTGAGTTTGACTGAATGTACGACACACATACTTATTTACTTATTTACTTACTTATATATATATATATGTATATATACAAAATTCTAATACATTTTTATATTTGCTTGTATCAGCTGCAATAAAATCGATAAAAGTTGCTATAGAAAGATTCAAAAATTTGAATCTTTCTTTGGCTTACATAAATTTCGACCTTTAATTTTCAAGTAAATATAATAAAACAATTGTCTATCTAGAAACAAGAAAGAGAGAGAGAGAGAGAGAGAGAGAGAAATTTTATATTAGATATTCGATCTTAAGGGATGGATATAAGATTGCGCTAAATAGAAAACACGTTTTTGGATCATTAAAATTTATTTGCATTATAAACTTTCGACGGCAGACAGAATTGTGGCGCTCCTTACAATTTACTGAAAGCGTGACATCCCCAGCCATTTTTTATGTGGAGCGAAACCAATATTTTGTATAATTTAAGGAAATTTCGATTTTTATACACGTGATAGAGTGTTGTTAGCTGTCATTGGAAGTAAAACATAGAGAAATGCATGCATGTAGACCGCATATATACTTGACGAAAGCAGAATTCTGAATCGATTTAGTCATATTTACCTATCAAGGGATATAAAGTTGAAATTTTTGACATCGATTCTTGATTGTTTGCAACAATTCAAGCTTGAAAATGGATCTAATCTTTGTTTTTTTCCTTTTCTAAATATGACGCACCTACTCAATGGACGCATAACACAGTGATGGTTAGAAGGAACTGAGGAAGGATTAGGAGACCGAAGTATATTCTACAGTATCTTGGCAGTCACGACTTTTACCTACTCGCTTGCTCATGTGAACCTGCTAAACCAAAGGCGCCATAATAGGTGAGAGTTGATAACTGACGAATTTCTCTTTATACTTATACTTTTATTTATATTTATTAAGAAAACTGATATCAGATATTTTGTTTAAAAAGTTTACTAACATTTACTAGCAAAATGTGTTATATACAGTCGTCTAAAGAGAAAGAAGAAAATTTGCGAACATCAGAGTTTCTATGGTAACTGCCGGTCATCGGTCTATTCAGACCATCGGATTTCAGACATTATCAAAGTCGCGTTTGAAACTAGTCGCGTTAATACCGATTTTTAAATTGCAGGGAATAAACACATCTAAACACACGTATCATTATAGCAAAAATAAAATTGTCCCTCTTTCTTCTACTTCTTGTGCTTTCATTTTAAATGAATGAAATGAAATATAAATGTATGGCTGCCATGTGGTCTAATAGTCCGTCATTACGTTGCTGCGATCCAGGTGCAAGCCTGGTGCGGTAGATTGCGAATATTCTTCTCCTTCTGAAATTCAGCAAATTAACAAAACGAGGTCATGATGCACTGTGCTGAGTAAAATAGGCTGCAAAATTTATGCTTTACTGCATATCACTGTGCGGTGTAGTTATTGTAACAGTAGGAATAAAAAAAAAATATGGAATCCAATTAGGCATCGGTTGGATTGATGCCGTTTTTCTCTTCTTTTCTTGTTTTGGGCAAGATATGCATAAATACTCTAAGAAATGTCTTCGGCAGCGGACCATTTTCCACCGTCTGCCTTGTCCATTCATCCACATATTGAAATTATGATTACAGCCTCGAAAAATCATCTGTTTTATTACTTGTTGTTTGTAAATACATATCATATGTGTATATATGAATGGTACGTCTATAACGGAATGTAGGGACGCTTTTCTGTTTAACTTCAAATTTCCTTGTATTTCAAGTGACCAATCCAACCAAAAATAATCCATTTTGAATCATAAGCTTTCGCAAATTTTGGAGCAAAGTTATTATGCCGTCGTTGTAATATTTTGGGAATCGCTGGGCGCGCTGTTAAGACCGTTCGGCAAGGACGAGCAAAGGGAATGTCCCCGATTTTTATAAAGCATTCTCATCAAAAAATCCACACATTAACGAAGCATTTGCCGACGCGAAAGCAAAAATACCGCTCCTGCCGAAGGCATTTCTAATAATATTTATCCCAAAGAAAAAACAACATGTACTTTTTATTGATTTTAAATGCAATAATGGTTTAAGGCGAAGCCACACACCTTTTCCTTGTTACAATTGCTCTACACAAGCATAGATAGAAACAGATAAGAATCGGGCAAGCCCGTCGATTAGGGAGCCGGCACCATTTCCCTTAATTGACAATGCACCAAAAGTTATACATTATTTTTATGTTTTCTACGAAAGCCCTCATATTGGAAGGTACTACAAGGTCAACTTGCTCTAAATTTATCAAATTCAATTTGTTTCGCAAAGATTTTATTATTTTCCAATTGCTTTCATCATAACCGACCACAAATTAGGCTTTGTCGCCATTGAAAGGTTTACTCTCATGAGAGCGCCTATAAGTGATGCAGTCTAATAAATAGACCTATGTGATGCGAATTCCCTATGACTGATTTACTAACGACAAATTTTCATCATAAAACATTAGTAATCAGATCTGTTTGCTTTATTTATTTATTGTAAAGCTTTATTTTTCATTAGAATCTTTATATGGGATGGGATCCATAAAATTAATGCCCGTGGTCCAAATGCGGTGAGGGTAATTTTTATGTCAAATTATTATTATTAACCAGTTTTCGTCCAGAAATATTGAAAATTAAGACCTCTTGCCATATCAAGATTCACTTTCCGTAGAAACTGTATGTATGGCAAGCGACTCAAAAAACTAGCCCATCTCACTGACACCTTTCACACCAAATTAGAATACTGAAATTCTATTACTAAGCGATTCTTGTCGCGAAGCTCTAAAAATTGCAAGTGGTCGAGAAACTGGTCCGATCCGAACAATTTGTAGTAGCGTTTACCCTGGGGCCAAAAAAACACATCAGTTTATGGAACACAAGAGTTCATGGACAGACATCAGGCGAACAAACGATCAGGCAAGCTTTGATTGAATTGGAAACTGATTTTGACTCGATGGATACAATAAAAGATAGCTCTATTCCAAGTCCTTCTGTGTGTTATAACCGTGTGCACAAATTTAATACATCCTGTACTACCCTGTTCGTGTGGGGTATAAAATGCACAATGTATGTGGTCTACTGCACCAGCGATCGAACTTGGATCGCCATGGCAAAATGTCGGCGTGCTAACCATCCGACCGCGTGGCATCCGTTTTCTTACGAACAACTTCAACCATTTAAAGTGAAAGAAGTAGAGAAGAAGAGCAAGTACATTCTTTGCTCTTCAATTGTTTGAAGTGATTAGTAGTGGTACCGAAGAAGGATTCATAGTTTAAAGTCACACAATGGTAAAGCATTCTGTTGCGAAAAATATTACGGAGATTTGCCTTCATATTCTATGTCGAAATCGGGCGTTTTGATAATTGCAAACTTTTGATCTGAGTTTTGATGGAATGCATGGTTATGTTAAATTTATAATTGATATGTAATAAGTTCCCTTATTTAAGAAAATATGGTTTGCCGATTGCAAGAAATGTTGACTTTGTCACACTTTGTCCACATGTCGTATTTCTGGACGTTATAAGTGAATTCCTGTAGATCGTACGAACTTATTACGCAGTTTGCTGTTGAACGAAGAATTTAATAATATTAATAATGATTTCAGCAAACACATGGCTCTCTCAAAATCGATATTGCTATTTAGGCTAATCAAGATGCCCTACGATTTACAACTTTTGTCCTACGCCAAAGCATTTTGCAAACTTAATATATCTTTGAGGGCGGGTATGAAACTTTAAGAAAGAAAAGTAGATTCATCTTGCCCATCTCGTGTCGTGTGCCCATCTTGCGAAGTACTTATAGATAAAAGAAGGCATAAATTTCCCGCTTATTTTTTTGCACTGAGTTGATTGCTCGGAATCTATTTCGCTTCTACAATTATTCGTGCAAATAATATTTTGAAATTAAGTTTCGAACGGGACATTAATGACTTAACCAACACTAAGAGCATAAAAAATTTAGTTTCTTTCTCTAAACGTTTACGATTCTGTCGATTCGCGAACGCATGAACAAGTGATCCTATATGATCTATTCGATCTCTATATTTAACATTTGCACCTGCTTGGATAGCTAATCCAAATGAAGCCCGCAGTCCTATCGGGCGATTTACGAGTATTATAAGAAGAACAAAAGCCCCACAGATTGGCGCGTTTAACAATTATTACTATATAGGGCGTAACCATTATGAGAGAAGGTTAAGCCGAAGTTGGATTTAATCGATTATTCCAATTCCTAGTTAGCGCTAGTAATAATGATGTGATTATTGTTGTGCACAATTAGTAAATCGGCTGGAGGATGGTAGCACCTATA
>NW_023998414.1:16989394-17150387 GCF_014805625.2 Glossina fuscipes | reverse complement strand
AAAAAAAAGGGAATTTTAAATTCGTTAATGATGGGCTTTTAGAAAATCCAAAAAAATATTTTCGAAAGCTTGTATGCAATAAACTTTGAGGTGGATTTACATAAGCGTGTGTACGAATTTATGATTGTCTATACGTTATTTTAGTAATACGCGTACCTTCCCGTATACACATATCTACACAATATGCAATAAAATGAACGATCCTTTGTGCATACTACACTCATTGTTATGCGCTACTATTATCGTATTAACTATGGATGGTGTGTAAGCTTTGTCAGAATATGTTGGCTCATAGCAAGGGAAAAAACTGTTTATATGTTTGATTGTTAGCGTTCAATATCAGAGTTCCGCCAATCAAAAGTGTAATTACGTAACTGAAAGTTAGCTATCCCCAGATGTGGTGGGTGGTTTTTGTATCGATTAAAATCGAAATGTCTGCATTTAGGCGAATAATTATGTAACTGAAAGCTAAATTTTTTAAAATTTTTCATATCTGATAATCCTCGAGATTTTCTTTACAACATTCAATCCGCCAAAGCGCGCAACATAGTCGTCCACAATTGATAAGAAAGCAAGAGATTCAAAGTGCTTTTCGTAATAAACTTCTTATTCGTGTTATATTGCTACGCATGTGTAGATAGTTTTAATGTGCTGATAATGTGAGGCAGAGAGAGAGAGAGAAAGAGAGAGAGATGTCGTAAAAAATCATAGAATACATTTTTGTTCCATTTCCTTATGCTGCACATCCCTACACGTATAGGATGTTTGACCTTTTTAAGCTATTAGCAAAAGATTTTGAAAAATTTATTTCAAAATGGATATAAGCACTTTCTTTTTCGTGTAATTGCCATTTGGCATTCGTAATCTCGTACGTTGTTCTGCATTATTTCAAATGAAGTATCGAGTATTTCACAATTCTCTATTTATTACTTCGTTGTTGAAAATTGCACAAATTGAAGTAATGACCTTAAAGTTAGGATAAAATTTACATTAGAAATTTTTGGAAGAGAATTGCAGCCGAATAGGCAAACAATCGCGATTAACAATTCAATGGTCGTGGGTGTTTAAAATCTTAGGTACTGTACCGTTTTCAATACGGACTCATATGATCTAAGTTCTCTGGTGCTTTTAAAACTCATAGCTTGTAAATTCATTTACAAAAGATGTAAACAATAAATAAATGAAAATAATATAAATGATTTTCATATATATATATTTATAGTCAGTGGTAGGTATCCGATATTCGTTATAAAACAAGAAATCTTCATTTCAGAAACATTTCATTTGCATATATATACAGAAATGTATTTGTGTTATATATTTCTTAGTGTAAGTATAGTTAAGACTAAGTCTTCCAAATCCAGCTTGGCGGATAATATGCAACTTCAAGGAGCGCTGAATCAGATGCGAATTACTTAAGATTTGGCATTTCAGGCATTTCAGGCATTTGTAATTTTGGTGTTTTTTTTTTATTTTATTATTGTTGTTGCTTTTCTCGTTGTTGTCGTTATTGCTATTGTTGTTGCTGTTGTTGCCGTTTTTGTTGATTGTAATATGAAAGATATTATAAACAGAAATTCTTAACTGAGAAACCAAAGCTTACATACAATTAACATACAAAAATATCTTTGCCCAGCATCTACCGTCAACCACATCGTACATGGATGGATTCTTACAAAGTACATATATGTGTTTTGCTTTCTTAAATATACATTCGCATGTTCATGAATAAATATTACATATTGCCGAACGCATGAATGGTCTGTCTTATTTGCTATATGTACAAATTCATATATTTCGTATGTATGTATGTATGTATGCAAGTGTGTGTATATATTTATACGCGCTTTTATATATATATATGTATAAATATTATCTCTGAAAAAGTAGGTGCATGTGTATGCGAATGTGTATGAATTTTTTTGTAAACATCCATTGGAGTTGTTGTTGGATGGCTGGCTTAAGCGAATCTTTCGCAAACGTGGTGGCTTACTTGAAGCCTTGAAGCCCTTATCAGGACTAATGGAACATTTTCTATTACCCATGCAACTTAAATTCACATATATTAAAATATCTTATGCGTATACATGCATGTACATGCATTCATATAGAATACTAAATATATATATATATATATATATATATATATATGTATGTACATGTATATAAATATATGTATATATTTGTGGTGGTTACAGATTGTCAGTCAGTTTGTCAGTTGAATTGTCAGTGTAGAACTGATTCCCTCGCGCCCATGCTAATACGGTTGCATGTGCATATGCATGTGCTTGTGGATAAGCACAGTTCTTTGTTAAGGCAACTTACGAGTCAACTAACCAGCCAACCATCACTCCAAAGCAAGACCATGGGCCACACATGTACGTTCGTAATATACATACTCTCCCTAATATGTACTCTCTAACATATCCTACCATTCATCCTAATATTATACATAGAATTTACTCACTTAGTTGTTATTTCATTTGTGTGCCTGTACGCTCTCATATGCGGTCTGTCCTTACGCAAAATGCTAAAATAAAGCAAAAGTAAAGAAACAAACTATTGGCTGTTGGTTGAGGGAAACCCAGGCGGGAGCTTTCAAATTGTGAAATTTCAAAAGTTAGAAATATTTTTTTTTTCCTTTTTTGATTTCATCTTGTGTTAAAGTAGTATTGTAAATATGTACATACTTATGCTTCTATGGATACATTTCATATATAGGTTTTTGTATACGTTTGTGATGAAACAGAATTGCAGACCTAACTTCCTTCGCTTTTTCTTCGCCATATTTGACTACACATACTGTGAGTATAACGATTACAAAGTTTGTCCCCTGTTTGATTCTGCACCATCGGCGCTACATCTACCCACTACGTACACATACTAATAAATGCATGTATATATATATGCATGTATATGTATACATATATATATATACATATATATATATATATATACATATATATATATATATATGTACGTGCGTGTGTTTTTGTACCTATGTGCATAAACACGCTTTCAGCAATTTATGTAAGTATTTTGGATGATTATACATATGGGTATAAATTTATGTGTACGTATGGGTGCTCATACGTACGTGTAGATGTAAGCATGTACATGTAGCTTTGTTTATACTCAATCCGCCAAAAGGACAAAACATTCAATCCATACTTTGTACCTTATTTGTGTACGTGCAATGCAAATGTATATATATATATATATATATATATATATATATGTACGCATATATGTATGTATATATGTATTTATATGTATGCGCACGTATATATACGCGAAGATACATAAATGTACAGTGCATACGTCTGTTGTTCGCCTACATAGAAGAGCCCAAGTGTTTTTCTTCTTCTTTTTCTTCGTCTTCGTCGTCTTCTTCTTGTTCATCTCCTTTTTCGAATGTACAACCGCAGTTTCAGTTTTAAGAGTTTTTGCTGATAGTTATGTTCTGTCAAGCAAGAGTAAATAGATAAATATTTCAAGTAGTCTACTGGCAGTTCCACGTACACATATATTTGTGCATATGTAGACATTGTGGTCTGTTTATATCACTTGTAAGTATTTGCACATATACGTCTATCTTATAAACATATATTTTAGATGGGGGTTAAAATATACGTATTACATACATACACACATTTGGGTAAATAAATTCGAACTTTTTTTTTTTTCTTAGTGATTTCTTTTCCTCTATTCCTTGGTTTTCGCATGTAAATTAGGAGTAAATAAATTTCTATTCAATTTTGGCATAATCAGACCAAATGAAAGCAGAACAGAGAATTTAGATACAAATCTTGAAAAAATCAGATTAGAATTCGTAAATTGAGTATCACTTATATATATATATATAGACATATATATGTGTAGGTTCGATATTGCAACATCGAGCAAGCTTACCAATTTTAATAAAGATCACGTAACACTTTATTAACATAAGTACGGGATTTTCACAGTGAAACTTGAACGCGAAATAAGCTTGAAATGAATGCACATGCATTCAATATTGAAGTGTAAACTTCCCTATAACATCGTTATCTCAAATTAAAAATGTTTGAGGCTTCGTCTTATGTACGTAAATGGTACGCAGTTTTTAGAAAAGCTGCGATGCTTGCACTTGAAATCTCTCGATCTAATTCGATCACAATTAAAGCTTGTTTTGCACCGAACCATTTACGGCAAATTTCTTAGCTAAATTGTTATTACAATTAGGACATGATATGTGAAGTAATATTGTCGTACGTATTACTGAGAGTAGAAGATCATAGGACATTTAATAAGTTCATAGGATGACATGCACGCCATTATAAACGTATGTGAATGTTATGATCGTGACGTTGATTTTGTTTCCGTACGATAATGGAGAAATTTGAATTTGCTGTGTAGCGTATATTGGTCAATAGTCACCCTATATCTGTAGGCCATTATACGAACTAATTGAGTGAAGTGTTACATAAGGTTCGTAACAAGCTCAGAAATAGGCATCAGTTTTTGAGCAGAATGGGATTCTGAGTCAATTAAACCACGGGGAATTTGTCTACTACTCCTCTTTGAATCAATCGCTGAAATTGTTGTAGAACATTGAGATATATATTTTTAGTTGATCGTCGTACATTAGATTACATTAAATGGAGTGTGATCCGTCTTAAGCCACGTGCCGCTTTATTTACAAGTTATATCAGATATTGACTCGAAATTCGGTAGAAACATTAACGACGACAATCGGAAACTTGGAAAATGGATACGAGTTGTTTTCTTTTTAGAAGCAAATCTGTGATATATAAAAAAGTGTCACTTTCAGCAGATAAGAGTTTAAAGTACTTTAAGGTCCACCAAAGGCGTGCTACTTACTGCGATCCGTAATGCGAAGAAGCTAAGCTTTTTACTTGTTTTAAAACAAAATTTTCCACGTCTACGTCCACGGATTTTGTTCACCCAGAATTAGAATTCATAAGCTAAGTAACTCCGTAACGTTACATTCTGATATGTGAAATGCAAGATGTAGATAGTACAGTTTTTTTGTTGTTTTATATATTTTCAATTAATAATCAACACATTTACTTACTAATAATTAGCAAACTTTCTAAAAATACTCCTATTCATCTATTTTCAAAACTCAGCAGTGCCAGCCGTTCTTCTTATGATGTATTGGCGCAGTGGCTTCAAATGTTACGTTTAGCCTTTCTTTCAAAAAGAAAGTCAGAAAGCGCCGTTAGTCACCAAAAAAAAAAAAGAAAAAGTTTTTAACTCTAAAATTTAGCCGTATTTTTCCTTATACCACTTACTTTGTTTCTTAATTCTCTCTCTTTCTCTCTCTCTCTCTCTCTCTCTCTCTCTCTCTCTCTCTTTGTTAAAACTGTCTTTAATTTGATTTTCTTTTAATAATAATACACATACAAACATAAGTTATGGCAAAAACTCTTAGCTATATTGAACTCAGCGGTGCCTCTGCTTACAATGAGACATTTCTCTAATGTATTCAACTCAATCGAACTCAATTGAATTTCTTATTATCCTCATCCAACATAGATTTAAGTACGTATAAGGGATTTTAATATCATAAAAGAAAAAAACCTCAACGAGTTCGCGTCTTTATTACCATGAACTTTTTACGTATCGATACGTACAAACGCGTATGCATCAAAAGCTGGCTACCAGTATTGCATTCTGTCAGAATTATTAATGTATTATATTTTGAGAAACAAAAGTCAATTCAATAAATCAATTTGTTAATAAACAACATCTCATTATCCCAGACGCAAATTAAATATGTTTATAATATAAGCAGAAAATTAAATATTTTCATTTGACCTAACGTGTTCTAACCACGTGCTCATCCCAGTTTGCCCCTTGCTTGTCCATACAAGTTATTAAGTCTGTCTAAACCGACGCACAACAGCGTCAGAGTAATAAAATGATGATTTATGTGATATTTTTTGTTAAAAATGATGCGATGTTTTCACTTTGAAAATCACTCCTCTACCATATGATGGGATATAGTTTCGTTAATTTACCTTCCAGTAAGTGAAAACTAAATGAGTCTAAACCATAAGCATATTGACCAATGGCCGAATTGATATATTGTCGCCGTAGAACAATTTCACCCTAAAAAAAGATTTGTTTCGTTACGGTATCTGTTGAACGGCTGTAACTTATTTGCATATAAGTTCTTTATAGGTAAAGGTAGCGATATTGAATTGACCGCGTGTTAGCCTTAGCAACCCTTATTCTAAGATTAACCATCCATCTCTATCTACTCAACATGAGAACAATAAATGAACTCAGCTGGAGATTTTACCGCTTACTGAGTGACCCTTTAAAAAAATTAAGGAAACGAGCGTGATAATGGTGATGGCTGACCTTCTGAAAAGGAGTTATACAGGAATGGCGTCTTTGTAATCAACGAGCTGACTTTTGACCAATGGTCAAGAAATGAAAAACAATCATTCTTATGTGCTTTTGTGCTTACGCATACGCAAACTTGAAAGAGCAGATTGCCTTTCCTAGGCATTAAGTTGTCAGTCGTCGTCGTCGTCGTCGTCGTCGTCTATCAAAATTCAATTTAACTGAGGTCAATTCATAAAAAATTGCAAACGTTTTCTAGATGACGATGACGATGAACTTGCTTGGCGTGTTGTCCATTTCGTTTTACCATTAATTTGATTTAACAAATCATTGAACTTGTCGGCAGGGGTTTATATACGTTGTAGCGGTCAATGTTTACGCGACGCAATGTCTTAATTAATTTGAAATTTATCTTATGAAATTATTTTAATAATTCCATCGAATTTCAAGTTTCATTAGCATTTCATTTTAAAAATATGTCATATGAGTTTCGATATCAAATTTTATGTTAAGGGAATTGCTTTGTTTTCAATTTGTTTTGAAATTTCAATTAAAACTCATAAGAATTCACGTTGATTGAATTTGGATGGTATACGCATTGAATGCGATTATTTACAACTGTCAGTTTTGCTTAGTTCAGAAAAGATTCGAAATTCATTTGCAATTAAATTAAAACAATGAAGCAGCAGGAGCTTCTTGTTAGTGTTGTCGCATAAATGTTGATTTCGCAGAACAATAATGTCCATCTAGAATATATTATAGAGAGCTATTCTCTTATTTAGAGTTATATAAAGTTTAACTATAGCGGTAAGTCGTTGTGCAAGTTTTGTTTTTTTTTTTTTAATTTCTTTTTGGAACGTAGCTCTCTGTGAACGTGTCAATCACAAAGTTGGCTTTATTGTTCTTCGCCGCTAGAATCTTGTTAGTCTCTCAATGCCTCTTTCTCTTTTTTTACTCCTTTCTTTCTTTCTTTCTCTCTGTCTCTCTCTCTCTCTCTCACTCTCTTTCTCACTCTATCTCTCTGTCTCTCTATTTCACTCTTAATGGCAATCGTTCAATCTCCTTTTAAATACGCACCCCGTTTAACCCGTTTCAAATTCTTTACGACGTATACTTTGCTGTGTACTTGGTTTACATAACAATTGTACTGTACTGTGTACTGTACGTAATAATCTCCAGGTGTCCAGTCACAATTCTATAAAATTATTATTATTATTTTTAATGTTGTTGTTGTTGTTATTGTTATTGTTCTTTATTGAATTCAAATTAGTGGCGACAAGCGTTAAGGATATCGATTTTATTTATACAAGGACGAGAATAAAAAAAGTTTACTTACTTGTACGAATTTATAAAACGTTTGCGAATTTTGCGCATGGAAATGAAAAGAAAGTTGGATTGCATCTTGGATACCCATCGTGTAGGATGAGCATATAAAAATTATAATTTATGGAGCACATAATATGCTCTTCCATATGCGATGATTTTTTTTCTCTAAATTCGTTTATTCGAAATTATTATTTGTGGTATACGTTACGCTATATGCAATAACAGTTACAGCACTATCTGAAAGTGATATGAATTTATCAATAGTCACAGCCTTTGTTACCATCCTAGAAACTTATTGAGTGTTGTATTATATATAAAAAGAAAAAAATTAAAAATTGATTAATAAACATTACAATAATTTTATATTATACAATAGACTATCGTTTAATTCGCATCGCCTGTACGGGAGCTTTGCCTTAGTAAGGCACTAGAAGATGCTCCATTAGAGAATAGTTCGCCCGAAATTGTTGATTCATGGCGGCAAGAAGCCATTGAGCTGCCTGCAATACCATCTCATAATACCTAATTTATGTTTTTGTTCCATGCTTATGTGCGTCTTCTATCCATGAGTACATGCCGTCCACGTTTTAGGAATTGCGTGTTCTACTTCTGTGCTATAGGAAAACCTTTTACAAAACTGCTTGACTCGCTTCAATTCTTATCACACTGACTTCTGTACACTCGCATTTGCTTCGGATTCACTGGAAGCATATTTTCATTTCCAGAGGATAGAGAAAGATTGCGTTGTTGGTATTTTCTGCTACTACTTATAAGGTTCTCTAATCTGATGGGGACTGGATCAACTTGAAACATATTTCTTCACGCGGTCCACCTATGGGCGCAGTTCAAAAAATAAAAGTCATAGCTATGGACTTTTGTGAAAGCTTTGAATAACGCGTCCGCCGAGAAGAATCGTTACTAGTATCGGAAGTACCGAGACTATCTCCCGTACGTTAAATTATGACCGTTTCTGCCGTTGACCCAAAGTGACCGCACTTTCATTTCGTTTGATAATTACCGTCGGTTCATCATCCTATCGAAATGAAGTGTAAACATTGTCAATAGTTTCTTCGCTGATTCCTCAGGAGTGAAACTTTCCTTTCATATGAAAAAAGCTTATGGTACTAAGCTTAACACTCTTCGCAGCAAAATTCATTTGAACGATTTGAGACGATGAACAGTCGAATGTAGTCTGGAGGATGCTGTCTGCACGTTCGATATGTTTTTAGTGATACACTTCAAACTACACTTAGTCTATTGTCCCGATTTAAGGCACGATACTTAATTGACCATTTTTATTGCGTAATCTCTCAATAATGATCATTGAATTCATGTATTCTAGGTTTGTGAGACGTGTCATTAGAACCCCTTCCGTTAAATTGATAGTCGGTGATTCCAGGACTTGTTTCGCTACGCTCAAATACGTTTTTTCAATTTGCTGATCTTCTATGGTTACCTTAACGATTGTGTTATCATCTGACAGTGCATTTATATTCGCTGCTGAATACACCCGATCGATTTCTGCTATATGCCATAGTCTCGTCTCACATTTCGGGGGAATAGTGGGTACCCTTAGTAACGTAGTAACGACTCACCTCTCAAAGAACTAAAATGCCGATATGCCAGCATCTATTACATGTAGGCATGTAGGACAAAGAGTTGAGAAATAGAAAAAAAGCTTTTCATGTGAAAGATTGAAGCGATCATTTGTTCGACTTGGCATATTCTGCTGATATATAGTATTTTTGCACATTATGACTTTTTGGCTGTTCAATTTTGTTTTATCACAACAGCAATTATTGCCCACGATATGTTATACCTAACTAATAGTACATAACATACACAGCTTTACTTTGGAAACACGGATATTATTCGGTTTTCAGTCGGATGGTGTTAGAAAATATTGTGTGTACAAATAAGTCTTAAGGGCATTTTTATGTAACTTTAAAACTTTAATCAGAGAAACTTTAATTGAGAAATGTATTTCACTCAATGTATTGTCCATCTTTAGCTACGACTTTTCCCCATCTTTCGAGCTATCTTCGAATTCCATCTCGAAAAATGTCTCGTCTTTTAAGGTTATCCCTAAAAGAACGCATATTTGCGCACCGTCATAGAAATCGAGGCACCGTTCAAGCAAACAATAAGTAATTTATTGAGGCTAGTGCTAATCGGATAAAGTAAGATGTGTTGATAAAAGCAGCGAGGCTAGAATACTTCAGATGAGAGCTACAAACGCCTTCTGAGCTAGTTTTGCTATGTGCGATCGAATTTCTTTATAAGAAAAATTCACGAGTATATGAGCTTTGGTATATTAGCCCCTTTTTTGCCCATGTGCCCACGCCCAGCTGAGTCGTCAAATATTTAGCCTTATCGCGAGTTCATTATCAGTTCATAGCCTCTCTATCTTGGTTATTAAGTCTTTGGATATTGGAGCACATCCACTGTTTGTCAGTGTAAAAGGTAGGGTCTCTCGGAAATTTCATTTTTTTTTTTTTTTTTTTTTTTTGGCACAAAACAACATCTATTCAAAGCTCCAAGAAACTACGCTATGCGCGCTTCCGTGTGATAAGTTATACAGTTGCGTATAGCTTTAACAAAATACTTTTAAATGAAGAACTCACAGTTTTATTCTGTACCTCACTGTACCAATTACAAGCTCTCTTACCGAACTGGACCGAACTTTGTACCCCCAATATTTATGTTGTTCTTTTATTCGTCCGCTATCGACTATGGTTGGATTTTAAAATTTCCAGCATTTTATGCTCAGTCATAGAAGGAAGCATAATTAAATAGGTTCAGCATTTCGCTTATAGGCATCAAAACCCGCAAATGATTTAAGAGTAAGAACGAATTTTCGAGCAACTAGATGTAAACTATATATCATTTTGACTTTTAAATCGTATTGCCGTTTCGTAGTATAGCTTTGGAAATGGATATAAATTACTTACTTACTTATAGTTGAAAGCAAGATTCGGAAAGAATCGGAAATTCGAGATTTTTAAAGCTGATTAATTAAGCCCAACAGAAAGTAGTAGAATAGTAACGAGATGAACCCAACAATTTTTCTAATACACAATTTCACAATGACATGCTTGGGCATTAAACAGTAAAAAGAGGAGAAGTTAACTGATATTTGCTTAAGAGGGCTGGTAACGAAACTCTGTCCCTGTTATTGTTTTCCATCTTGTGTAGAGGTGATTTCAATCTTATGTGTACAGATGGTGAAGCATTTAAAGAACTTGTGCTCAATATTTGCTAAGAATATGATTTATTATGAAGAAAATGAATTCAAAGACAATAAATACATAATTAATCGTTTACAACGAATTTAGCTTACGCGTGTTACTAGCTCTACTTTTGGCCTAGAATTGGATAAAAAATAGTTTATAACTCTTTCAAAATATTATTAAGTATGAATTAATTTTATTATAATCATTTATTCATGTATTCATATATTCATTCCGTTACATAATTTAATTTAATTTAATTTGATTAGTCCACTAATAAGTGAAGAATGGGATTTTATTAAATGAATTTGAAGACCTGCACCTGTTTAGTTTACATTACCGTCTATTACATACATGCTATGAATACGTATTCTGGATGAATTTTTGAGGGTTTTTTTTTGTAAATTATATCATCATATGAATGCATAAATTTATAAGTACATATATGTTAGATTTATATGCATATAAGTTCATTTGATTGCATCTAAAATTTGTACCTACATTTAAACGTCCAAGTGACATTTTCAAACTCAATTTCATCATATGTTTCGTTCCCATATATTACTCTCTAAATTCCCAGGTATATGTATTTATGTATATAAATATTTACATATATATATATATATATATATATATATATATATAGAGAGATTTACGTATGTACATATAGAAGGTACGTACGCAAAATGTCCCGAATATAACACATACTATCGTATCGCATAAGAAGAATATAACGTTAGTTAGTTTGCACATATATTGCATATAAATATGTGTTCACATATATAGCTATGTGTATGAACGTATGCATGCATGCAAAAGAGCTTATATATAAAATCAGCTCGTAATTCTCAGTACACATGTGCGGTGAAAAGAAATAAATTTACATATACATACATACAAACACACCCATATACTTTCTCATATACAAGAGCAATAATAATAATATGGCGTGTAGAATTCGTGTTGTTGTTGTTGTTGTTGTTGGTGTTGTTGTTTTTGTAGTCAAAGTTGTCTCGGTCGTCCAGACGACCATTTTAAGTGCAGGATATTCATAAGTGAGCCGAACTGGCAACTTGATGTTTTATCGTTAACATTTTACGGGGGTGTATTTGCGCACTTACATGCATGCATATAGTAGATATATGCTTACCCTGTGTTTTCGTTGTTATTGTTGTTGTTATTATTATTATTGTTGTTGTTGTTCCTGTTTTTTGTTATTGTTGCTATATATGTATGGTTTGTATGTATATATGTACATATATATATATATATATATATATATATATACCCGCATATACATATACACATACATTTATACATGAGCATTTAACTAGCATGTGTGCTCAGAAAAACATCCTGGAGTATAGACAATCGTCGGAAACAGATAGAGAAAGTTAAAAAGAGAAAGCAAATGCGTACTAACTGTACATTCTCATTCGACTGCTAAAAATATTGATGTTTTCTTATGTATTGCATACATGTATGTGTGTATCGAATACATATGTGCACCATCCTGCGCAACGGATACGAGTTCCATTGTTAACAATTTTTGGCTGCTCTGATTTCGGTTTCAGCCAGTATAGGCATCCGAAATCGAATGTATTCGTTTGTATATGTGAGCATAGCATCTTACTATTGTGTACTCTTTACGATGGACATGCAAAAGAGGTCCTTCCACTCGAGTGAACGATTTGCTCCAAAATTAAGATAAAACTACCTCACTGCCAGTATAGGTCGAGTATTGTTTCAAATCTTAGTTTCATACTCGGCATCAACTCATTTACACATACACACACACATATATCTTTTATCGGTGTGTATCTATTTCACATATGCGTGTACATACATACATACTATATATATATATATATATATATATATAGATAAAATACATAGATAGAGACATATGTGGGAGTTAGTGAAGTCACAGGAATATACTAAATGGTATATCGATAAGCCATTCTCTCGTGTAAAGTGCTCAACTCGAACATTGCCTCCCGTAAACCGTTCTTCTCCTAAATATTATATGTATTCTCAATTTTTGCGTACATGCCCATGAATGCATGCATGCATACATACATGTGTATAGATTTATGTATAAAATTCTATATATGTATTGTAGTTTTCAAAAACATTTCGTCCGCCACACAACCATACATTTAGTTCGTTTATGTATCCCATAGAAGTATGATATATATATGACATATGAGTTGTTCGATATCATACATAATGTGCATATACAATACATATATGTGTATATATAAATATACCTGTATTGACGTTTTTTCGGTCTGCTTTACACTTCATAAATTATTAATGCAGTATATGGAAATATTGACATTAAAGGAAACTGGAATTACGTATGAAAAAAAAAAGATTCGATACAGGTACACATATATATATTTGCCTATATATACATTGCATATGTATATATAGGCAAGGTCCATTGGTGTTTATTTCATTTCTTGTTATAAATATTTATTTATTTAAAATGAATGTTTACCGAGTGATTGCATTTATTTTTGGAATATAAGAGACAACTCGTGCGTTATCTCGTCGTTGAATTTGTCAAGATTAAATTAGTAAAAACTTATGTAAGCTTCGGGTGTCATCTTGACGGCTTAAGTAAATATTTGGGAATCGTTATGTTCCGGTTTTACTCGTTTGTTATGGGTGTAAACTGTTGGCCGATCAGAACCGTCGTTTTAATGAGAAACCGCACGCACTAATATCTCTTTCGTTTTTCCTTTAATGATCTCGGCTGTTATATCAATTGTTTGTGGTAATGTTATCCAGCAATTGTTTCATTGGCTCGAAGTAGCTAATAACGCGCTGCATTCAGTAACTTTCTCCAATAAATATGTCAAGGATATTTTGCTGTATTGCTGTTGTTAAACGCTTCTTCTCTTCGAAAATCGTATCACATCCATTTGTGAAACGAATAGAGAAAGGAACGCCTCGTGCTTTTTTGCGTACCTAACTTAAAGCTCCAAGAACTACGCAGCGTACAGTGCAGCATTTAGTTTTGCGGGGAAAGACTACAGTCTTCTTCAAAGTTCTTTAACTTTTCGAAATTCTAAATGAATTTAGCCAGGTCTGTCACTGCACCCGTTCACGAAAGCGTCGCTAAACTTAATTACACTTGTCTGTTTGTCCGTTTGCCCAATTAATATAATTCAAGGCAAAATCTTACAGGGATTTAGCCACCGCCTGTCATGTCTTGCTATCTTAAAATTCGATAAAAAAAACTCAAGCTCGGTGTGTGCATTCTTAGTTGATGACGTTCCGTCGAGTGTGTAAATGATGCTGATTCGACTTATACCTACTCTAGGGTTAGCTAAGGAATGTGAATAAATTGTAAACGTTGAGTAAGAGAGCGTGATCCCATTTTTAAATGGTAGAGTTCGATCCGCGCGAGTGAACGCGTAGGTAATTACCGCGACTGCCATACCTTTGTTCTCGGTAAAGGCACTAAACCTACCGATTGTACACCCAACCACTAGGCTACGGCCGTTTCCCCATCTCTTCCTTTTCCCTCACTTCTTTTCGACCATTACCGTATTGCACGAATAGAGGACATCCCCTGGGTGATTGAATATAAAATTAAAAAAAAAAAAAAAAAAAACTGAAATCTTGTGGCATATTCCCAAAAGAAGCAAGCAAAGGTGGATCGCTACCTTTGGTTTAAGATAAAGATTTTAATGTTGATTTTGGCAACTTTCAAACTATA
Organism: Glossina fuscipes; assembly: GCF_014805625.2. Taxonomy (NCBI): domain Eukaryota; kingdom Metazoa; phylum Arthropoda; class Insecta; order Diptera; family Glossinidae; genus Glossina; species Glossina fuscipes. The sequence continues at coordinate 17,135,744 of NW_023998414.1, read as the reverse complement.
AAAAATGCTTCTTCAAGGAAATCGTGTTAACATGTTTTAAGCAGACGACCTATATATATAATTGTTGAGATCTTTAATTTATATTTCCCGGCGCTATTAACTGATGCGCATATGCGAGTAAATACGCGTGATGTTAGTAGAATTATGACTGCTATCGCATCGAGAATTGTACGTCAGATTTGTGACGTGCTTGTAACGAACAGACATATTCTGAGCCGCAATTTTCTGTTGACGGCTGTCAAGAAATCATTGTATTGTAGAATGACAAACTTAAGGCGAAATTTTTTTCTTCCAGTCTCATATGAAAGGGGACTTGAGTATCAACTCAACATCAAGCCGCATTGACAGTTGGAATATTTAATTTTTTTCTTTTATTTTCAAATATCTTCTTGAATTTACGATAGTAAGCGCCAGAGAAGTGCAGAAGAACTTTCGACTGTATTAAGTTTTCGCTTTCAACTGGCATTTTGTCTTCTCTGTTTATCTGTCGGTTTACATGTTATCTGCCGTTTGCTGCGCGAAGGCTTGCTTTCGTGAACTTTGGCTTAGGATGCTTGAATTTGGCATCTAATACTACTAGTACACCATTCCAAGTTCTCTGATGTCTAAGATGTGCAAGCATGATGACGATTCGCTGATTATTTCGCTTCGAGACCAAAAATTTTCTACGGAGCCAGCGTCTGAAAGCTACGCCATAACAGGCAAAAGACCATATAGAATGTTGATAAAGATTCTGATTATTAAACTGTGTAAAAAGTGCATTCCACATAAATTTGAATTGTTCCCCAAAAGTATTGAGATTTTATTTAAATACCTAATGCAGCGTCAGCTGATGAGCACAGTCGAAGTTTGGACGTTTGGATAGTCGAGAAGCGATTTAGGGAATTGCTTACAATCTTGTCCACATTAGGCGGATAGTTTGGCGGTTATAGCTAATGTTAATTGACACACAAATATATTCCAGTAGCGCACAATGCACCCGATCAGCGAATTAATAAAGGGACAATCAACAAACTTTGTTTTTTTTTTATTTTTAAAATTAACTTTGTTTGCTCTTTTCTTTATGACATTATGAGCCTGGTTTTTGTCCAAGTCGGTCTTTGTGTGAAGTGCTGCATGCTGCAATAAGTTAAAAACTTACATATCCTTCGAAGAACAGACTACGCGATAGGAATACGGTTTTAGTTTCATCTTGAAATGATTGGCTTAATCATAGATGATAGCAAATATGATGTAATTGTGAAATTTTTTTATTAAAAATTATTCTCATTTCGCCATAGTAGCGAGAGCAAGGGATTCGATTTGAGCCGAATACAATTGGTCTTTGATTGTTAGTGCGCCAATATATCGAGTTACGCGGGTCTATTATTTGCGACAATATGCATACAATAGGCAGGCAAGCGATGCGTAGCAATTTGCATGGGTAATAATTTTTCCTTTTTGTTTTGTTTACCTGTCAATCGAATCAGGCTGCCTGCCTGTTTATTAAAATGTAAGAAATTCAAATTGCAAATATGCAAGCACCGGCAGGATAACATATATATGAACTAGAAATGGGCCATATGGTGAGTTAATAACAATTGGATTTCATTTTTTTTTTTTTTTTTTTTTTTTTTGATTATACATATGCATTCATTCTATGTTATAATTAGAGAAATTTAGAAAAAGTTGCGATTTTCACACTCATCCCAAGAAATTTCGGGTTGAGTGCTTGCAGTTTCGCAACATGTCTAACATTCACATAGCATAGCGTAAGCAACACCAGCATTAATAGAGTGTCGTGAGGATGCGTTTACCCACAAAGGGGTGCACGGTTGTTTGTTGTTGATTTCGTTTTAATCCCTTCTTAAAGAAAATCTGAAGCATAATCAAACGAAACAGAATAAGCATGAAAAACATTTTTATGCATCAAAGGTTTAAAGGTTCGTTAAAGTAACTCACAATAATATTAAAGAGTAACAAAGGTGGTGTGTTTATGTCCCTAATCTGCATACAAATACACATGCAAATGGTCGTATAACGGCAAACATCTATTATCGTTTCTGAATTAATATGCAAAAAAAAAAAACAAAAAACAAAAAGAAAGAAAGAAACAAAAGAAAAAGAAAGATTTCACTTCGAAGGCATGACATTCATGCTCTTTATACTTATACAGGCACTGCTACCATATATATATATATATGCAATATATGATAATGGGAGATGGAACTAAAACTTTCTCATGTATGTTACGCTTTTGTTACCTTATTTATTTATTTATTCTTATGTAATTTAATATCTCATGCACAAGCGTTCCATCATGCATTCTGCATCACTGAAACTATATATAGTATGTGCGTGAAAACGATTACGTCATCATCATATTTTTTCAATTTTGAGGTTATCCCTAAATTAATCAATACCTTTACAATGCTTTTTTACCTTTGCACAAACACATATGCGCATGCAAACACATACGATACAAATAATTTGCTAAACACATCTGGTTTTTTTTTTTCTCCTAATAATAAAAAGAATTACATAGGCATCCGTAATATGCAAATTTTTCCAAATTTACTGGCGTCAGCCTAGAATACAAATGTAACACAATTGTTTAATTATTTTTCCTTCCTTCCAACCTTCCTTTCTAACCCCCTTATTTAGGCTCTAGCGAAAGGATAAAAGAGTGTGTTTGTAACACATAGAAGCTAGTCACAAATGAAAAGACTCGGTTGAATGTTTCTAGGCCTTCACGAACACACACACACACACACACACACACATATATATATATATGCGTATCGTACAAACAACCTTTACCATATCAAGATGTATTGATTAAAACTCATATTGAAATTAAAATTGTTTGCTTTTTTTCTCTATTGTGAAAAGCGAGAACGCAACCTTTCATTAAATCCATCGTCTAGTGAAAACCCATAAAAATGCAAATTGCAAAGGATTGGTTCGCAAACACTTTCCTTTCTAGCCCTACTTTTTGGTTTTTTCTTTCTTCCTTTCTTTTTTTTTTTGACATAGCATTGTTTCAAATCCAAAATTTTTGCACGTTTGCATTTTTCCTCCTCACTTTTGCACAAATGCAATATAATCAATGCTTTCGTTAATTATATGCATACCAGCAAACAGGATCGCTTCTATTATTGTTGGTGTTGAGTACGATATCAATTCAATACACAATCGAGAAGCGAATTTAAATATTTTTTATTCAGATTACATTATATATGTAAATATGCGTACACATATGGATTTGCGTGTACGTATGTGTGTGTGCGAAAGTATACAATTTTTAAGGTTTTGCTTAGAAGTTGCCATTTAAATTAATAGGAGAAATCGTCTCAATGTTCAAAGCGAGTACACAAACAATTCGCAGTTAAGTGAGAAAACTTTACGAAGCAATCCTTTAGTGAGAAAGCGCAACTCTAACCTCTAATGGTGTTCTATTCCCGGTTTTCTTCTCTTAACGTTACGTTCTGATAGTTGCTTTAATGTCTCCTTTAATTTCAAGTCATTAAAGTTGAGCAAACGGCGGAGACCTGCACGCTTGATAACATCAAAAGCCGTTGATGACCTGCTGCACAGCCGATTAGATAAGAGTTGTGTCTGCTGGTATTTCCTAACTAACGTGTTGTAAGACTAGGGAACATTCCCTGGATTTTTGCGTATAGTTAAAGAAAGCTCCGTAGACACTAACGTAGACATATCAGCGAACGACCTTGATATAGATCTTGAAATTATTTCCCGAATTTATGGATAAATAAAATCTCTGAAATTTATTTGATATTGATTGCATCTAGTGAAGGCTCTTCGATGCATAGCTTACGCCAACGCCGCCAATAGGTTCTACATTTTCTTCTCCGTTGGGATGTCTATTTTCGACAGAAATTGGAAGAATTGTTTTTTCAGGAAACAGCGACACCGATTTGTTTAGAATTAATTTCCGTGAAAGATTTTTCTTGCAAAAAAAACCTAACGATCTTTTATTCAGTTATTCGGCAAAATAACTATAAACAGATATTTGAACAGATATCTCGAACTTATTCCGGTCTTGTTGTGGCTGTTCTGTTCGATTTGTTCTTGGAAAGATAAAAAAATATGATACAACTGTGATTGAGTTTCGCATCTGAAGCTTAAAAATAAACGTAAATTTCATCGAGCTAAACAACAAGAAAACTTAATAGACTTCGCCAACTTGCTTACTACAGTTATTGATATAACGAATTTTCAAGATAAGGCTATGTTATAGGTGATAGGTTAAGAAGAGAAATAACGGTGTAAGAGTTCAAATATCATAATTTCACATATAACTAACTGACTTTGTACTAGTAATAATTTAATTTCTTTTTGAAAATAAAAAAAATAAATAAATAAAAACTTTAAAGCATTACAGATTGTGGTGCTTACAGGGTATAAATAAACATGTATATAAGAACAGCAAAATTAAAAAAATTCCAAAAAAAACTGTAATTAAGAAAAACTATATTTTGAAAGGATAATTGGCAGGATTCAGGAAGTTCCTCTAAATCTATTCTTGTCTTGCCAAATAAGAGGGTACTTGAAATATTGGTTCTTGAATTTCTCTAAATTGATTTCATTTTTATCCGTTTTAGTGCAACGCCTCAGAAGTATATTTCTTCAAAGTTTCAAGTCTACACGAGAGAAGCAGAGATGGCTATTGCAAATTCCGGTTATCATGCTGGACGGACGGCTGCTTATTCGATTTTGTAAAAATTCAAATTTCAATTTCACCCAATAAAACTAATTTCTCTTGTTACAAAATACTCGTTCAGTCTTCCTCCTTTTCATGCCCTTGAAAGCTTGAATAAAATAATACTTTTATTATATATACATGTGTACATAAAAAAAGTGAGATCAAGTCTCTCCATCTAACATATCTAAAGAGCAAGTAGCGAGTCTTTTTAATCAGTTCGACCACAAACATATTCAGTTACTGTTCTATTGACACTTGATATATGAATGACAGGTGCAATTTTTTCGCCATTTTTAAAGAGAAGATATTTATATATACATATCAGATCCATTTGTCTATCAACGAGTTTTCGGTTTTTTTTTTGATCATTGATTTGCGTTACTACTTGGATGACTGATTGTTAGAAACTATTCAAGCTATAAAAGGACACAAACTTGTACATTTATGTTCTTACATCCGTACCTATGGCCACACGTAAAGCCTCTATATATATCCACACACGCACATATAATTAAAAAAAAAAAAAAAATCCAAATGCACGGAATCTCTATGACATATATATATAGTGGTTCAATTTATCTACCACTACTCGAAATCGAATCCAGTAAATATGCAAGGCTTAAGAGAAATATACGTGTAGTTGTATATATACATATATAGGTATGTAATAGGTGTGCTAATGAATTCCGTTAACTTTTCGATAAAGGTCAACTTTATTGAAAACACATTCATTGCAAAGAGTAAAAGTCAAAATAGACATTATACTTATCTATGGTCTTTGCCCTTTTAGCTTGCTCTTGCCCTCACGGTACTAACAGTCACCAATCCATTTTCGCACATCTTCGACTTTACAAAGCTGTTACTCTGCTAAGCTCTGAGAGCAGCCTCCAGCGCAAACCATTTCCCGACTGTATGGATACTTGACTGATACATTCTCAATACAAGCCACCTTAATTATTTTCGTAGCTTCAGCTGACTTTCTTCAGTTTAATACAGAATAGCATGCAGTGCCGTAAATGACATCATCCCTTCATACGTTGCTATGCACTGAACGACAGCTTGTAAGCAATTGATATTTATTTCGGAAAAATTGGACACGTCATGTACGTTTCATGAAGCCATCAATTTCAATTAACGGAATTTATTGGCAAACCTATTGTTTACATGCATAGGAATGCATATAAAATACATCGCTCAATAATATCATAGGATGGCATATATATGTTCATGGCAGTCCGATCTGACTTTCTCTTCTTTTAAACAAAATAAAAGTAGCGCTACTGCAAAAAAGAAAAATGTAAACTAATAGTCGAAATGTCGTGAAATTTCGACACAATCCATTTGAATATCATTTGGTACCGGAAGGCATTAGAAACGTGTATATTCGGATGTGACTGCATCGTTTATATGCGTCATCCTGATCCGAAAAGAAACTGAAGAAGAACTAAAGTTTCCCTCTCTTATTCTATGATATTGGTGGGTGGGTGTGGTCAATTTTTTCTATTTTCTGAATAAATGTGACCGTTCATAAGGTATATGTGTTGTCCTTTATGAGTAATAAGCAAAATAAGCGGAAAGCAAAAGTGTTTACAGTTCTCGTTATAAGGGCGTGTGCGAGCGTTGTAGTCGTCTTCTTTGAAAAGTTCGGGTCTTTTTCAAGTTCCTTCGCAAGTTTGCAAACGATATCCTCATTTTTGCGGAAAGGAGATCGCTTACCACACACACGTTCCCGCAAGCGGAGAAATGGACAGATAAACGGAAGGACGTGCTTAGCAGCATTTCAAATTTGAAATTGGCCAAGATTTTTATATATTTTACGGAGTTTTTGAAACCTCCTTCTATGTAGGTTCTCAAAAAAATGAAATTATGATACACACTACATACAATCTTGGCTAAGCGTGGTCATTTTTTCTCATCTCTTACAGGTACCATAGTATCGCGCGCAGCACATACGTTCAAATTTCTGTTGATAAAATCTGGTGTAATTTATGAGTAGTAAGCAAAAAATCAATTTTTTATTCCTTTTAAAAAAACAGAGACGTTTCACTTTACCTAGTGCTGTAGGCGTATCCTTCGACCTTCGGTTTAACCCGCTTGCTTTTTGCGGGCAACAGAATGTTCACAACAGATGTTACGCAGGTGCACAGATGGATAGAAATGTTTTTCACAAAATGAATATACCCTTCATCCTCCAATGATAGGCATAACCTAGTATTTTTTCTAAACTGTAGGTAACCGTTTAGTGTTAGATAGCTATATTTGCGTAATGTGTTTAGCAAAAGTCCTTTTTGCGCGTTATTGCTCCATGTTACACCTAAGTAAAGTTACAAATTGAAGGAAAAAAATTTTGCAATTTAAAATAACATCGTGTTCCCATGAACATGGCCTGTTCATCACAATGGGTGTAAAGAAGAAAAGAGGAAAATAAAAAAAAAATAAATAAAAAAAAAAATAAATAAAAAAAGAAGGAAACATCAACACTTTTATTGCATCGCAACTATTCAGTCCATTGTTTATACGATTTTCTGTCTTCTTATTTATTTATGTAGTGTACTAATGAAAAGAGTAGTGAACAACAACAGAATAAAGAATAAAGGAAAGGAAAACATAAAATATTGTATTCATCTCCAAGTTGCCAAGTTATGCCGTCAACCTGTTGCTTCCGAGTCTTTAACAATTTCTTCCTTTTTTTTTTTTTGCGTCATTCTTCCTCCGTGCTAAAGCAATTCAACACAATTTAATGAAGTAAAAATGTTAAAAAATATTGTGCTTTTTTCTCTTGTTTCGACATAGAAAAGTTTGTTTTTCTTTTTACAATTTTTTCCTCCCAATTCGAAGTGACCTTGAAACGTAATCATTATGTTACCCTCGTGCTTATTTTTTATTTTTTTTTTTTTCTTCTCTTTTTTCTCGCTTTATTTTTTTTTTATTTTTTTTTTTTTTCTATTAGATTGTTTCATTTTTATGAGTGAATAATTTATCCACGTCTGGCTTAAAAAGTGGGTATTGCGTCCCCATAGTCGGGCCAATTAGTTACTCATTACGTAATGATTACAGGCAGACAGCATGCAGACGCACACATAGACAAAAACACGTATATTTTATTAAAACACAAGGACGAACGAAAGGAAAATTAAACAGAAGCGGATTGAAAGAACAAATTCCGGTGTTTTCCCAACACAACTTTATGCGACAACGTAATTATCGAAGAATAGAAATATTCGTTAAACAAGAAAAAAATAAAAAAAAACTTGAGAAGAAATTTGCAGAAGAAGCATGAAAATAAAAATAAAAAAAAAATATATATATAAATAAATTAAAGCTCTTTCTTTACTCTCGCATAAATTTAAAGTAAAATGGAAAAAAAAATATATTATATATACACAGAGACGAAGAAAGCGCAAAAGTTGTTTCTTTTCGTTTCGCTTTTGCTATTTTATTTCTATTAAATTATTCCGTCAGTTTTTGCGTCAAATCTTAATTTTCCTTGTTCGATGGCATTTAATGGTATAAAATTGCATTGGGTACATACGCATAAACACATATATAACACACACACACACACACACACAACGTACAAACATAACTAAGCATAATACATTGTATCTAAATGCGTACACTAACACTATATATAATAGATGTAGGAACATGTTTATGTACCTGAATTTATTCGCATTTTGTCTGCATATACCTTTTTTTTTTTGTTGCTTTGCTTTTTTCACAAGTGTGAGGTAAGGACACTTGATACACACTGGGAGTTTGCTCGAATAATGTTTATATCCTTTGTTGCTTGTGCATCACATGGCGCTTTTGAATAAATTTGAAAAATTGATAAGAAAGTTAAGAGAAAAGAAAAAATTAACATTTGAACACAAATTTCGTACCACGTGTTGCATGCGGTCGCCATACGATGCCAAAATAGGGTGAGAGCTTATCAATTCCCGAAGGCGATCATCCGGAAATGATCAAGTGCCTAGATTGCGAGAAGCCAAACGTCAATATAGACCGGCTGCCGATGATAAATTTCGCTTAAAACATGCAATTCTTTTATGCATAAAATTATGAAAACAAAAATAGAAATACGCATTGGACAAATATATGTCGAAGAGATTTCGTTCAGAGAATCGACCAAATTGGACGTAGATCGAAACTATATAGGAGGTAAGACATGTATAAGTGTATTATTATATATCTTTGCAAATCGTTACATATGTATATATATATATATATATATATGCATGTGTGTGCGTGTGCGTGTGCGTGTGCGTGTGCGTGTACGTGTGACATATACATACGTAATAAATCCCTTGTGCACTAATCACTGATTATTATTGCTTGCTTACATTGGCCACTTCTTTCTACTATGTCACATGCTTGTAAGAGAAATGAAAAGCAATATTGCCTGTCATTGTTTTTACATTTGTAAGGGTGTGGTCATACAATTTATGCATTATCCTCGCATGTATGTCGGGGGTTGAAATACTTACTGTTCAAGTATTAGATATAGAAATTTTTTAATTATACATGAACAACAACAACAACAGCAATTCACTTGGACTTGGGTTTGCCATAGATATATATATATATATATATATATATATATGTATAGATTGATTTGCTTAAGAGTGGCTGACGTTTATTAAAATGGTGGACATCTTTCATTGAGTTATTCGATGAGGGAAAAGCAAAAATTTGCAATCTTCGCAATTATACCCAGAGTAACTCGTCGTTTATTGAATCAATAATAAGAAGTTGCTGAGGATGTTTGCCACAATTACGAGAGATTAAAAAATAAAGAAAGAGAAAAATCACAATTAATTATAGATTACATTGCTTGTGTCTTACTTGCAGTATACTAGATTTTAGGCGGACGCGTGTACATCATCCGCAAAGATTTAAAATGGAATCATCTTGTATTATATCGATCCTCATGCTGCATTGACATTCCCTTATCTTTACTAAGCCATATAATTTCTCGTTAACGTTCTTCGCCGTTTCCTTGATGTTACCGCCTTATGAATCCTGCATCACAATTATATAAAAGTAAGGAGGAATTTTAAATTCACTTCGGACTGAAATCTAAATATGCACCTTGGGTGTAGACCGCAATTTCTATATGGAAAATGCGCGTTCTTTACAAGGCAAGGATAGGCAATATTTTTTCACAGTATTTCCTATCGCCAGCTATACGTAGTGTCCTGTCCGACTATTTCGGGATGGCGTATAAGAATATTCTTGTTTTGGCGCGAACCATTTCGCCAGTCGCCTTTCGATATCCTCGTACGAAACAAAGCGATACTTGGGAAGTTGTTGAACGATAGATGCAAACTATGCGAATTGGGAATATTCGGTGAGTAAGCTGCATGGGTTAGCGCTTGCCAGTCGAGTGATTCCAAGATTTCGTGAGAATGACTTGCAATATGGATGGATGCTGTTGTGTTACTTTTTTTTCACATACTAGTCGGTTTTTGAACAGCGAACCCTTTAAATCGATTGATTGTTTTTAGAGGGGTTTGATATTAACGCTTCTTCTGATCGCCCATCAAACATGGATAATAGTTTTTTTGCCAAACCGATTCAGTTTTGCAGTCGATGTGGATGATGCGTCTGGATTTACCTATGACTTTTTATCGCCGAGGTCTTTAAAATAACGGCACGATACAAACGAATTTCTTTTATCTCGTTCGAGGAAAATGTAATATTGTCGGCGAACGCTCTTCACTTTTTGCCCAAAACTCAATAAACAACAACACTGTTACAAACTATTCCGTTGTATGAAACCTATACCTATGCCGTGAATTGAAAATCTTTGCCAGATGTTAACAAGAGAAAATAGCGTCAATAATATTAATTAATAGCGAGGGTCACCTATGGGTGAATTCCGGTTTCAAACTTACATGCCTGGTGCGTGCCAATAGAGGTGTTTTTTATTCACATTGGAGACTGTCGGCTGACAGTCGGTCCTGTGAATGTGCTCTGAATTTGTGCAAAGCCTTCACGTGGCATGTAATCTAAATATTTCGTAAGCCGCTTTATAGACTTTCATCAAGAGTATTTGCTGTCCATTGTTGAAAGAGGCTTGAGTTTAACTCTTTAACCGTTGTTTTTTTATTTTTATTTTTATTTTTTTCATTGTAATTATGCTGACGATTGATTTAGATAAAATATTACATGCCTGTCAGTAACCCATTTAAAGCTGGTTTATTGGTTGAAATCTTGTTCTAAGTTTCCATTCTCTATAGCGACGGCTTACAAGTGCAATTGCCTACCGCTAATTAGCCAGGATAGCCTGCTATAGTCATATCTTATTGCTTCTGGCGATGTTGCCTTTATGTAAAGTTACTCAATTTTTAAAGACCCCGATATTTATTTGAGTCAAACAAATTTGCGATATCTACCCTGCAGCTTTGAAATTCTTGCCGTCGTCAGACTGCTGCTTGCATCTAATAAATGCATTGGCGGACGGCTGAGCTTAAATTTGGAGTATATAAAATTGAGGTCTCCTCAGGATATATCCCGATCTACTGATAAAGATTACAAAATAAACTATGTTCAGATGTCTTGCTTTTACGGGAGATTCTCTTAAAATGATCTTGAGCTTTTATCGCAAGCAGTTTACGGCTGCAATTTTCTGGAGGAGATCTACTAATCCAATTACTGCTGGTGTGCTTTACAAATGAATTGACTCGTTTGTTGAATCCTGCTATAGTTTGGAATATCTTCGCTCTAATAACTGAAAATAACGGATCATATAATAGGTCATCGCGGTTTTTTCCCCACTATATAGTGTTGATGCCTATACATTGGGCAACACTTAGCTGATTGTCAGAAACGAACTTGTACAGCTAATATTTTTTGTGAAGATAGTTTTCTAATTCTTTGCTTTGATTTGAAAATGGGCGAAATATCTGAAGGAATGCGCTATGTAATGATATTCTACTATAAAATTAGGTAAAATATGTCGAAAAATTTGCGATATGTGCGGTCAGAATGGTGTGACTGAGCGAAGGACTCAAGAGTAGTTTGCTCGATTCCGTTTCCGAGAATTTCGATGTTATAGACGCAACGCGCTTTAGTCGTCCAGTCACTGAAAATGTTGATGAAATTTTGCAATTGGTGGAGCATGAGCAGCGCGCAAGCTATCAGGAAATAGCGAAGACACTTAACATCAACCACATGATAGCTTGGGGTCATTTGAAAAGAGCAGGCTACAAAAACAAGCTGAGAAGAAGATCAAAAAATCGCGGAGACCTTTCATATCACCCACCCATATGCAAGCAGGTTACTGTCTATACCATTACAGGAGAAATCGAATGTAGGGTGAATTGTTTTTTTTTTTTTTAATGGAAACTATTGTTAAGATATGCAAAAAAAAAAGTCTGTTAAAGTGCTCGTTTTATAAATCCGAACCCTGCTAAACTCTAGTTTGATTACTGCTAAAAACTTAGTACAAAGGATCCTAGTTAGGAGAGCTTTACAAACGCAGTCGATTCACAATATAATAATGTACAGCCAAATAAATTTTTCAGAGAAAGGAGCGACTTGTCACAGTTCCTATACGTACGTAAATATATAATACAATACATAAAAATATAAATATGCACTCGAATAATAAATGTACCTGCATTTGTATGTATTTGCGAATACTTTCCAATATATTGTATTATTCTTTTGCATGTTTTCTGATATATTTATAAATGCGTCCATTCGTATAACATCCCCAGATGTGAAAGTCATTAGAGAGTGTGAGAGATTTGTGAAAGTACAGTTGCACACACATTGACATGAGATGCCATTCGCCATGTGCGAATAAATATTTATATAAGTGTACGCGGCTGTGTATATCTGTCCTCCAGATGAAAAGTCTCTGTGACTTGAATACGTTGTTTCCCAACGTGATTTTACAAAACAAAAAAAAAAAAAAAAAAAAAAAAAAAAAGAAACAAATAAAAAAAATAAGTCTAAATAGGAAGCATAATATAAAATGAAAAAAAAAAAAAGAGGAAAAAACACCCCCGGTCACCCCCGACATCGATATACTTTTTCATACACTTACAAAACAGTAGTTATGCGAGGGCGGAGAGCGAATATATCGATGTGTGTGCATATGTATACGGTCTATAGAGTATAGCAATTTTATATTTTGGACTCTATTGTGAACCATACGTCCGAATGCAAAAATCGTTCATTTGGATTTCTTTCATACACGGGATGAGAGTTGAAGGAGTTTACTGGAAAACATTGTCAACAGAAACATTGGCTTGGCATTAAAATTATGTAGATGTATGCATACTAGGAACGAACGGAGAGTATCGTTTCGCTTACCAATAACACACAGAACAATGTAAGAGACGTCAACATTTGCCACAATAGATGGAGGCAAGAACCAAGTCATACATTCCTACGTACATACATGCCAACATACATACATACACACACACACACACACACACACACACACACACATACACAGACACACAGAGACACATACACACACATACCTTTGTCAATATTGAATGGTTGTTACACCACTTTAGCGTATAGCAAATAGTCAGTGAACCAGTCGGACGGATAGTGAGATAAACAGTCAGGATGGATGGTTTTGTCGTTGTTTTTATATACTTACACTATATATATATATATATATATATATATATGTGTGTGTGCGTTTCTGCGTATCTGGATATGTCAGTGTATGGCTGTGTATCTATGTATATGTAATATACTAGGTCTTTTGATATAACCAAACACTCGCTCAATGGAGGTGATATGGCTGTGTGGGAGTGGGTAAGAGGATAAATGAGCGGCATACACACAAGGGACGTTAGCATTAATGGTTTTATGGCAACATGTTAAATATCGTGTCCTTTTTGCAAACAACGAGGACGACGACGAGAACAACAACAACAACAACAACAACAACAACAACAACAACAACAACAACAAAAACAACATCAACGTCGAATGTAATATGTACAAGAGTTCAGCCATCATGATACTCCATGGACCAAGCATCACCATGAATTATTGCGAAGCCAGCTCAAATATTTATAGTAGATGCACATATTGCAAAAGCAGTCAAACTTGGCGACACATAAAAGCATTCTGTTAGGATATGTGTAGAAGATTTATGTACATATATATATATATATATATATATAAATAAATGTATATGTATATACAGCTTTTTGTATTCTGCTCCCGTACCGATTCAGTGAATGTCCCTTCGATGTGAATTTGTTTATTACCATATTCAAATTGTGAGCTCGTTAGTTCGTTAGTTCGGGTTTATTATGGCCGCCATAGCTCGGTCATGTATGTGTCTGCAATATATGAGAGATATATTCGCATACAAACATCTCTCAATAACACCCTCGCATCTCATGTGTTCATATGAAGGTGTCATAGGATAAGCTCCTTCGCATAGGACGACCACTCGCCCCTTCGCTGACAGCTTTTACATGTAAAATGTATTCGAGAGATTGATTCTAAGTATAGTAAGTGTTTACTCATACCTAAGTATTCGTAGAATTGCACACGAATGCGTTCTATTGATGTTTGTTTTTAATTTTTCGATATGAGACAATTGAAACGTGCACCATCGTACGTTGTAAGGTATCATTCTCTCAATCTAAATTTTCCTTGTTTTATATAAGAAAATTGACGTAGCGAACACATTCATTTATATCGATCTATCTGTCGATATGGAGTTTTAAAGTGAATACATTTATCGGCCATTTTTATAATATTTTCGAGCATTAAGTTTCTACTTTTGGTGAATAGGCAATCCACGTCTCCACGTCTCAGCCAATTTTTATGACTTTCTACAGTACAGTGTAACTTCAAGACTTGTGTTTTGCACACTTATACGTATTTTTGAAATATTTCTTTAAGTACGATAAGTTAAATTTAACAATTTCGAGGCTTCTTTCCGTTCCCATGTGAGTTTGTCCCCCGAGATGCTTTAACGATTTCAAATTAAATGTTTTAGGATTCAACATATGAACTATTAACCGTATAATGCGTGAAACAGCAGGAGCGTAAAGATGAACAGTATTTTCACTTTTTCCTTTTCGACAACTTCCACAGATAGTTGTAATGGTTAAAGTGCATGCAGACTTTCGTATATAATTTTTAATTGATGTGTTTTCCTTCTACAGTCATGTCGTTGTTCACTTCAACTTCCTTGTTGACTTAAAATTCTTTTGATCTTAAATCGGTTCTTCCATAATAATTGAGAATTGTTTTAATGTATGCAGAATTTCATCCTTTACTGTACATATGTCTATATATATATATATATATCGTTGTGAATTCGTTTGAAGCTGAAAACTTTGTGCGCATGTATGCGATACGCAGAGTTACTTGAGATAGACCCAGCCATTATTATACCAATCAAGTCAGAATTATTCTCTCAAGCAATTGAAACTTGTCTGTCCGTCTTGTGGTCAACCTAAATGTCGCAATTTTTGTGATATATTGATGAAATTTGGTACACCGACATGTTTGGGCCCACGGGTGAACGGTGCCGAAAACGGCTCGGATCAAACTACGTTTTCGAGCACTTCCCACGTACCACGCCTCGTTTTGAAAAGTCGTTATATGAATGGCTGTACTAGGCGCTATAATTTTATTATTTGTTTTTATCATTCATATCTAATGAAATGAATTAATTGCATAAACGAATTAATTAATATTTTTGAAAAATCTTTTTGTCATTACAAATAATCACAATATTATGATTTCTTTAGCTATCTATTGTATTAAATTACTAAGTAAATTAATACATTAAAAACTGTGTTGGTTTTCGAAACGCTAGCCTACCTACCGAACCCTTCAAATCAACTACGAATCGCGTCTACCTAGTCAATGTTCGCGCATTGAATTGAATATGCCACAGTTTGTGATCAAAAGAAGGCAATCGATTCTTAACAAAAACCGCTTAACCAATTTATCTAAGTTCTTAGGAAAAAAAGCACTAATATGCATTTAATTGCTGATTTTGTAGCTGGACGATGAAAACCATTTTCACGCTGGCCCAGTGTTGTTTAACTTTAAGTAAATTTTACATCGTGTTCTGTCTTTTTTTTGAACGTACAGACGACTTTGCTTTTAGTTGTGCTTTCTGCATGATTTTGCCAACGCGTTAATTTCATTTGTTAAAAATAAAAATAGGGAAAAACTCTATTCGACTCTATAAAGATTCTTGTTTGATTAATTTCTCACTGTTTTAAGTTGCCTGTTGATCTTAGGTTAGAGCTTACAAAACCCTCCAAAAAAACAGATATTTTCATTTCGTTTCCTTTTTTTTACTTTTCTGAGATGTTTTGAAATGTTTTTCCAAACTGTTTAACTTGTGACTTGTCACAAAACTCACTGCATTTGATGACTTGTTGGCTTATCATTTCTTATATTGCAACATTCGACACAACCTGCCGCACTCAGATATACTGATGATGTAAAAAATTTCTCCATTTCCGCGTAGCTTCTGACTGACTTACTTAACACAATTTGTCTGGACAAGAAGAAAGAGAAACTATATATCTTTTTTGTAGCTTTCTTTTTAACGGTAATAGATTCACTTACAAATAAAAGTAACAGTGTTTTATGCAAGGAATGAATGAATATTATGCTAGCTTCAGTAAAGTAACAGATTTTTTCTTGTTGATTAACATGAATATGCTGTAAAAAATAAACGGTGATAACGAGCAAAATGGACAATGGCATTCTGGCGGATTGGTTTTTTTTTGTCTTCTTCATAAGATTTTATAATAGTGGTAAAGCAAGCTTTTGCACACTTAGTTTAAATAGTTCTTTGTGTATGTGTGTGTTTGGCATTTTCTTTTTTATTTGTTAGATTTCTCTAAATTCAATTGAGGAAATTGCATGCATTTATAGAATTACAATAATATATTTACGAAATTGTGTGAACGTAAGAAGTTTTCTCTTTCTTTATTTTTATATCTTATCGTATTTCCTTCTCTTTCATTTTGCATACTAAGTAGCGAAGCAAGGAACTTTTTTGAAAGCGATATGTTATTTACTCCTTCAATATGATCGAGAATATTCTAAAGGAAAAAGTTAAAAGGTATAGTATACTTGTAGGCTTTAGTTGATAGTATGTAAAAATTATGACGAGATGTCATAGAAAAACTGTCGCATATTTTTGAGCTGCACTTGTAAATGCTATTTCTATGAAAAATAAATAAATGATTGCTGGTTAACGATAATCTTTCCATGAATTATTAAGAGAGGACGCTAATTAAATTTTGAAAATCGATAAAAGATTCAACTCATCTTAGGCACTTATCAGTCAATGTGTGTTCATAAAAGCAGTTAAAATTGAACAAAGATAAAGTGCAATCTATCGATTCGTACTCTACTCACGTTAGCAAAAATTCATAGAGAAATCTGTTTGGTGGCATACATATCCGTATATTTGCATTCACTGATGGATCTGAACGGCATGAAAATGAAAAATAAAATGGATTTAAAGCAGACGTCCATTTAAAATTTCAAATGAAAATATTTACCAGAGTCTGATGTCGTACGCCCGGAAGAGACGCTTTATTATATTTTGAGCGCAGTTTAATGCTTTTATATACAAGTTTATTGAATGGTAATTTAGCATCAAGTGAAGTGTACAAAGAAACTTTAATGTATGAGTTCGTTTTCAATGAGTAAAATCACGGCTGTCATCTTTTTTTTTGCACTGTCTACGTCGTTGTAAATGCGACAGGACAAGTTAAGGTGAATCATATCGTAAACGAAAGCGTTGCAAGATCTACAGCCAAAGCTAAAACTATTCGTGAAGCCACAATCCGTGCTCCCAAAATCAAGCTCAAAATGATTATCATCACAGATAGTTTTTCAATCGAAAAAGCGTTAACAATGCAAAGAATTTTAATCCCGAGCGAGCAGAGAATAGAAAGTCGAGAGTACTACTATCCACACTGCTCGCATATTAATCCTAATTCTGTTCTAGCGCTATATCTAAATCAACATCGAGAAAGTCGCCATTAAAACATTTGCAAGAATTTCGCCTTGGTTGCACTATAGCCACATACCGACGGATTCTTGAAAAACCGACTTCTCCCTATTTGCGGTTATGGACAAAATCTTACGATTCAATATATATACACTTTGTGGACGCAAAAAGGAAGAAAAGACTCCCTTCGTTAAACTTTTGTTTTATTTATTCAATTGTTTGGTTTGTTCAATATATTTATTTGTATTCGTTTCGAGACATTTTAAAAAAATTAACGCCAAAAATAATTTATTTCTGAAAGAATATATTACGTGGTATGATCGAAAATATCTTTTATATTACGATCGTTATTATTTAATAAAACCGTACCCTACCTTATAGCACGAGAGTGGAAGATATTTCAAGCATTGCTCTTAAGCAGAATATGAATGTCGCGCAGAAGGTACAACTGATCTGTGGAGGCCATCTATTCAAAGGAAACCATATTTTCTTTTTGGTTATCGCGGTATAATGAATCATTATTCAACCGTTTACATTCATTATTGTTATTAGTACCATTTACGGTCTGTACCATCGTAGCACAGATAATAATAAATAAGAAGAATTCGTAATAGATTGCACAACTACTATAACAAAGAGGCATAAGTCTCATTTTATGTATTTGTTCTTTCCCGGCATTCAGCCGACTTGAACAAACTTTTTAGGATTAAGCGTCTAATGGCGCTATGATGTCATGAGGAAGAATATAAACCAGAAGCAATGGCAAAATTTCAAGTGTAACAGCTAGAATAAGGCTAAGCAACTACGCATAACAAACATGGTATGCCGTACTGAGGTTCGTACCACCTTGGCAATCACGAGTTTTATTCCCTCGGCTATGCTCAAATTTAAATTATGTTAGGCGTTAACTGATATTTTCATATGAAGTGGTCATGAAATCAGTTGAACTCTTACGAGATAGACGCACGGGGCGAGTAATGGCTTGGATGGCTTTCGCTCCATGCGAAGCATAAACCGTTGAGTTCTTGATCTACGAGGGAATGTTTTTGCCAAGTTTTACCTGCCTATCTTCATTTTTGCTACTGTGGCAATTTGATAGCAAAAGGTGGGTTTACAATGATCCCTTTCGTTATCGACGTCTCGAAAACTACACTGGCTTGATAGCCACTGAAAACTGTTTGTAGGTGTGCAACTAAATCCGGATTCGTTCGGAACATGTCGGGCCTTATAAATATTTTTTTAACGATCGCAACTCAAAAAGGATCAAAATATTGTACTCGGTGGTTCTAGTGCTAGTAGAACAAGTCGACGTCGACGAGTTGAGAAGTATATTGAGAAATATTTGATGATATTTACTTAAACGCGGAAAAAGCGTGAATATGCGGATTATTTAACGATATTTGCTTTTATCATTTCCATTGGCTTCTGATCTTATTAGACTGCTATCATAATGTGTTTTTTTTTTTTTTTCATAATCGCTGGCGTCATCTATGGTATATTTTAAGCACATAAGTTCAACAATTATACAATAGATGGCCCTAGTATTCGGTCGTAATTTATCATTTTTACAATTGGCCAGCATAGCAAAACACACATTCCGTTCACTTTATAAGATTACCCTTACGAAAATTAGGGTGATTTTGTATTTCATATGCACATGTGTGTTCTCTTTCTATTTACACAAGCCAAGAGTTAACAATCATTTTACAAAATAAACTGGTCATGCGTTCCTCAGCGTATCTGTTTTTGTAATTTATGTGTTCTCTGCAAGCAAAAACGGTCTGTTAATTGGAATGAGTGCAACATGTATAGTAGCAGCCCACCGCACAATTCAAGTAGTAGTAGGCCTGTAAGTAAATGCTTCATATAACGCGTAACATTGAATATTTGAGGATATTGAGACAATTTTTGTTATCGCATTCGTAACAATCGAGCGCACACTTCAGGCTTATCCGGTCTTCTGTAGATTATCCGCAAAAGTGCAAAACGAATATATTTTCTGGATCGTGTTTATATACACAAGTTGAAACAGATGGGAAACCTATTACACCAAGCATAAGGTTTGAGACATGAATTGTCAACATTACATTATGACTGTTGGTAATTCCCGATTATTTCAAATTCAAATTATTCGAATTTGAAAAAATGACTTCTGAGAAGTACTTGAAAGAGTTACGAACTGAAATACAAATGCAGTTTAGCCAGTTTTCTACAGTGGGAGGTATAAAAGATACGAAATTTGAAAATGTTCTCAGCTGGCCGAGTGGCTTCTCACTTTACGACTTAACGTAGAGTGCAAGTAGCACTGCGGTTTGCTAAATAAAACTATGACTTCTTCATATGGTTCAAGTGGTAGGTATATAAGGTTCGTCTCATGCTCGCATGAATATACTTTGTTCTAATATCGTTACTTGCACGTTAGCGTTCTTTTGGATTTTTTTCCATTTTATGCTTATGTTTCTAAAGTCCGTCTCTGATCTTCCCTGTATCATGCAAAAGGGTTACACTCAACGCATGCAGCTGATGATGATGATGTTCGAGTCCCAATGAGAACGGGAGGAGAATATTGCTGGTTATCTCAATTTATCTGTGACACACCACATTACTCAATAGTGCACTAGGATAATATATTGATGTCTCCACTATGACTTAGTCTATGTGGTGCTTAGAGAGTGCCATATGAATTATATGGATTTGTCAGTGCGTTATCCTACGAACTTATTGAGTGTAATTTTATTTTCCATAAGGGCTTGAATTTACCTCTCGATAAGACATGTAGCATCACCATAAAGATGGTTTTAACTGCGAAACCGTAGTGACCAATGAAATGTAACTTTAGTTAAGTTCGTCCGCATTGGAAGCCAACATGCCACCTTTGATCAAGAAGCTTTAAATGAAAAGTAGAAATACGTTCAAAGGCCTGAGACTTGGGCAGATGCAATTATTGGTAATAGTATAATGTTGTTAGTTTTAGAAAGGATAGTATGTCTACTTGAAGTAGTTAGTAAGAGACGGAGCAATGCATTAAGCAAGCGGCAAAAGCAACAGTTCCTCTCGGGAGAGCATTTGATGAAACGCTTTAACTTTCCCGCCTGTGCGAAAGTAATGAAGATTTTCTTAATACGCACTTTCGTGATGGTTGTGGAAGTCAGCCCATCTTAGTGTCACGCCACGCAAGAGTACAAACTATTTTTTAAATAGAGAGAGCAAGAGAGAGAGAGAGATAGATAGAGAGAGAGAGAGAGAGAGAGAGAGAAAGGGAGAGAATAACACCGCCAGTGAGGTAGTGAAAAAGAAGTAGATCAACATGAATGCAATTTCTCTCGGGCTATGCAATTACTTTCAAGCTGAAGCCAATGTTCATTGACAATTTCACTCGAATATAGATGAAATCCGTGAAAAAATATTTAAAAGCTGCCCCTTCATCGTCCTTCGGCTTAAGGTGCGAAGGAAATTAAGAAGATTTTTTTTGTTTTGTTTTAAAAATGATTAGAATTTAATTAAATGACATAAGGATATCGTTGCAAATGTGTTCAAGATTGTTACCGAAAATCGAGCAGATCGAACGGCCATCGCATATGTGCACAGATTATGCGAACAATTTGTTTTAAGGGCGTATTACACTTCATTGTACAAGTTATTATTAATATCTGCAAATATTTTTTGTATTTTTTCCATTTATCATGCAATTCGGATTAGATTATAAGACTGCAGATGGTTCCTTGTGTCTTGTTTCTTGCCAAAAGTGTTTTTTATTCGATCAAACCTAAAAGGCTAAGAACGTGATTATGACGAAAAATTAGAAAATTGACTTTACGCAGGTGTGGTCGGAGTGTGTTTCATTTTAAAAGGAAAGCATAAAAAATGCCCAAAATCGCAAAACAGTTATTACAACATTTTTCAACGCATAGAAGAGAGACATGGGATTAAATTTTTACGCTTGAGAAAAAAGAGAAAAAAAACTCGAAAAGACTAAAATGTACATTGTTCTCCGTTCAATTCAAATCGAATATCATCGAATGGCCATAACGGGTGCTTGCGGTTGGATTGCACGGTCACAAAGCCATTATTTTATTGCTTATTGTCTGAAGAGAATCGCAACATATACATCACATGGCATATGCGATATGTCCCCGCAATGTTCATGTTTTTCCATTCGCATTACGGGCATTTGGCTCTCTCTCTCTCTCTCTCTCTTCTCTGTCAAGATTATTGTGTAAACGAGTCTTTCTCAACAGCTTTTTCCGATATGGGTTTCTTTTTTTTTTTTTCTCTATGAAATATTAATATAATAACAGCTGATGAACAGCAATTTAGTGGCGATGTCTCGCTGTCTGTGTATTTCGCTAGAAATTACATTGCCGATCTCGTTTGAGCTTTTTTGAGCTTTTGCTGCAGTTTTCCTGCTTATTCACTGTCCACACATTGAGTTGAAAAGCAAAAGCAAAACAAACAGGATAGTTATATTCGGCTGGGACCGAATCTCGCCTGTCCACGACCATTACAATCTTTGGCGCCCATGCTTTCATATATTGGCGTAAAAACGTGAACGGAATAAAATTTACCTACGACTTTTCACCTCGCGAAAAAGTATTGTTAAGAAAAATTAATCTATCACGTCGTGACGTCCACCACAATTAATTTAGAGTTAATACACTTAGCTTTTCGCATTCTACCCTCCAAGCCCTTTCATTTAATACCCACATTGGACGGTATTGTCAACAACAAAATTAATCCTCCAGGTCGTGGTGTCGTGACCGACAGATGATATAACTTCATTTGAGGAAAGTACAAAATAGCTTTAACCATTATATAGTAACTTGTCTACCTTATGACTGATAAGCGTAAATTTTCAAAAATAGAAAAAAAGTTGGAAAAAGTCAAATCCCTTGTAACTTTGTTTGTGGGTAAATCATTTTCGTAAATCGAATGTGGATAACTTCAGTCTTCTATCAATTATAATTTGTGAGTAATGAGCAAAAACTGAACTCAATTTTTCATTTAGAAAAACGGAGTTGCGCACAGTTTGCACTTCGCTGCGGACTTGTGCTCCGGCCAATTTGGTCCATTCTCAATACCAACCGTGCGTGTAAAAGCTTCTAACGCTTCTTACCGAGTCAAGAGAGCGTCAACGACAACACAGACAACAGAGACACACAGACGGACAGACATTGCTTAATCAATTTAAAATTTCATGCTAATCAAGAATGTATATAATGTATGGGGTCTCTGAAGCTTCGTTTTGGGCGATGCAAACATTACACCTCCATCCTTCAGTGGCGGATATAATAACGAAATCTGGTCACAGCTTCCTTTGTAATCGTTAATAATTATCTGAAAACTATTATCTCGCCAATGGTGATGATAGTTCCTATGATCACATTTTTTACATACTTAGCATGCATGATATACGTATGTCTGTTGCAATTACTTCCATAATATAAAATAAATTTATGCTACGCTTTGAGTAAATTGTGTTACGTTTTTCAAAAAACTCTTGCAAAATATATCTGCTGCATGGTAACATATATTCGAGTTATCATTGAGTACGCACAGAGGCGAATGTAAAGACCGAATGCAAAATCGCAACATGAATCTTCCTATATAAGAGGCATACGAGAATTACAATAAATGCAGAGATTCTTGAAGCGGTAAAGTCGACTTTCACTCCCCAGAAAAGGCTAATTGGTCATATGATGATCAAACAAACGGCCAAAATTCTTCAACTTTCTTATGGGCGAACAATCCGTATACTGCGAAATGAAAGATTTAGTCTCCTCTACTTTTCAGGGTAAGTTTTCATATTTTCAGCTTGCTTTATAAAGTTTTGCAGTTGCGTGATATTTATGAAGCCCGTTGACGGTCTTAATGACCGCTTTCATGTTAGCAGCCAACGACTACAGTCGTAATGAGAACTCATTAACGTGGAAGGATTTCTTTTTTCGTCAAATTTGTCGTTTTGCTCTAAAGAAGCTGTTAGGCTGACCACTCTCCGTCTTAGTGTCAAATTTTCGACACTAAACGAGCTCTGTCGAGAGAATAAGTCACCTTTTCTTTTAACATCGTCATCGTTTTGAATATTGTTTTGGATATACCGACCGGGACGGTCAAGGGCTGCCCGGTTTGGCTGATTTTCAATGCAAACCGAGCTTTTTCCGAATTTTAGATCGATGTCTCGAGTAATCTCGAAGAGAGCGAACACCCTTGCCACAACCATTATACAGGTGGGAAGCCTTACCACTACTTAACCACCTGCCGTCTTGCAAGGAAATGACAAGACAAATAGACAGATGCCTAACCTTCGTGATGGGAATGAAAATACAATCCAAGCATGAGTTCCATGAAACTTATGATGATATTGGTAACACCCAGAGAATTTGAACTTGATACTGGAATCTATTTAATGAGTGCGCGTATGGTCGTGCGTGCGCCTATCTATAGCAGAATTTGAGATATTACTGGGGACGCAGGCTCGAAACGTAATCGCAGTATGGATTACCTTAATATTATTATATATTATTATAATTTGCTATAAACATTACTAATAGTTTATTATAAGGGGAAACAGTTTCGCTTTAAAAAAAAATCACATAGCAACACGTATCAGTTCTGATCATTATTTCGAAGGTATATTTGTCTCTTCGTCTTCCTGTTCGTCGTCGTCGTCGTCGTCGTCTCCTTCGTCTTCTTATCCTTTAAATAGATAGAAATTAAAAATTGAGTCGCCCGGCATAAGCGATATCACCTTTGGGTTTTGCTAAAGATAAAATATTATTCGAAATACATTCGTTATGTTCGTTCATGTTGCATCGGTCTTCCGCGAACTCAAAACATTACTTGCAATAGCAAATCTGAACTTTACCTCTTCATCCCTGTCATAGCTTGCGTTAAAGAAAAATCGGATAAAGACGTCTATGAGAGCAATCACATAAAAGTCTCAACAAATGCAAAGCATAAGCTTTTTGTCGTAGCAGATCAAAGGAGAATTTTGCGATTTGGCTCCCAATACAAGATTTCAGAGTCACGCGACACTGGATAGATGATTTTCATTTGTTAATTCTGTCGAAAGTATTTGCGTTTTGAAAATGAGCTGGGAGTCCGAACAAATTTGTCATACATGTTTCGTAAAATCGTTGAGGGTAAAGCGAATCGTTGAAGAGACAAAACGACAAAAACGTATAGAACGAAAGATTGCGGTTCAAAGGGAAGGAAACTGGCCAAATGGCAGAAGCACGAGCTTACGTTGCTTTTTTGTAGTGAGATTCAAAGAATATCTTGCTTCATATGCTGTTCGAACAGAGTCAGAGATTTGATTAGAATCCCCGTCGTGTTAACAATTAATCAAAACTGATCAAAGCTGATTGAAAATCAAAAGTGAATTTGAAGGGGTTTTTCGCAACCGTTTGATGCAGTTCTTTGTACAAAAATCGCAGCAGGACCCCCCCACTGATGTCGTCATAATGATGCGTATATTTGATTTAATTGGGTTTCGATGAAAAAATCCGAACAAACATTTTTTTTGGCTCAATTCGAGGTCGAGGTTCGTTTAAGATCCAGATCCAATAAAAGCTCAATACATTTTAGATAAATAAAGTGTATCGATCGCATGTTTTACTTTACTTTCATTTTTCTTCTTCTTTAATTTATTGAGTTACGACTCGTTAATGATTAAGTTCCAATTTGATTTGATTTCATCCAAATAATGATAGATTAGCAAATACACCTATACACACATTCCTATACATTTTTAGATAATTCCTGACTAGATCAAATAGTTGAACTTGACTTTGACTTCATTTGTATTTTATATATAAAATTTTAGTGTTTTTTTTTTTTTTTTTTAAATTTACATATACACATATATTTAAGTATAGACATAAGTTTTTCTTCTTTTTTTTTTTTAATTCTCACACATGTGCACAGACAAGTAAATTTATATTTAGAACTTGATGGTTTGTTGATGCTTCACGCAATCCATCGCTGTCGAATGAAAAGAACACATGTGCAATCATACCATAACAAATGCATGTTTTCAATGCCGTCCCCACACTATGCCGTCCTATATAACTGAAATCAGTTCGAAAAATAGCAACATCCTCAAAATTTTCATTCCGTTTTCAAGGCTCGGAGATCTTTTACACCCTATGCTCGCCTAATACGACTGCCACTCGAAACGCATTATGGTTGTAGAGGCTCTTAAAATTTCTTTACAAAATAGTCCAAGACCGCGACCGCATAAATTATCGCCACTATTCGATTAGTGTTGATCACGGTTGTTTGGGAAAAAGTGTTACCACATAGTTAAGCCACTTAAACATATCTATTCAGATTTTATTGCAGTTTTTATTGCAATTGCGGACTCTTATCTAATTCGTGCTTAAGGTATAATTTTCATATCTATCTATCTTAAGCTAGAAGGAAGGGCTTAAATCAATTATACATCAAATTTCTTGCCTGAAACTTAATGTATTCACTGAGTTCATAAAGTCCATGGTAGCATTATCGTGTTGTTTTATTCGAATTATATCGACATTAATGCACACCGACACAAGTGTCTGTGTGCACGCGTGTATTTGTGTGTATATATATCTCATTCATGCTAACACTATTTTTTTTTTTAGCGGCCGTAAGCAAGATGCTCCTACTTCTCCGCATTATGAGTGCGTGAATACAGTTGACATTGACATGGTTGCCTTCGATATTCTCACTGTTTGCTTTGGCCTTTTCATGTCAGCTCGTTTTCAGTGGTAGTCAGCTTTACTATCTGCTACTCTATATGATGCTTTTTAACGAACGGTACAATATGTCCATTCGCCTTTTACCGAGGGTGGCTATTTTTAGTGTCCGCTATTCTGTCTGCTGATCCCCGCAAAGAATTTGTTTTTCATTTCATTAAAATTAATTCTTACATGTGTGTACTATGGTCTCTTTCTAAAAGTAACGGAAAGCCAGAGTTTTTATACACTTTGCTCGTCTAAATATGTATGTATGTACATATTGCATTTGTATTTCTTGTACTTTATTCTTTCTTTGCTTTTTTTTTTATTATTATATTTATTTTCTTTTTTTCTCTTTTGTTGAAGATCATTTTGAAAATATTTTCCTCTTTGAAGTCGACTGGACGAATAAAATCGACATCGAAAAAAACGGGAAAAAATCAAAATGCTCTTAAGCCGAAAATACATAAAAATTGGACATAACAATGTGTGTATGTGTGTGTGTGTGTGTGTGTGTGTGTATCTATCTCCATAATATGTGTACCACTATAGCAACTATAAACATCCGCATAAAAATTGCAAAAGTGAAAAATATTATATATATATATATATGTTCCTTTTTTTTATTTTTTTAATTAAATAATTTCAGCAACATCTGTGTACAAGTAAATGGGTTCTTGCCCCGATCAAATTTATTGAAATATTAACCCGTATAAAGAAGTACTTATTTGGAGCATTGCACAAACATATCCGTGCAAGTATTTCTATAATAAAAGTTGAGAATGGACTAACAGTAAACTTATGCTATATAGAAATTTATTTGTTAGGAAAAGGGAAAATGGCGAATGTGGTGATATATATTCATTTATAAATTTCACTTGACTTGAAATATTTTTGTTTTCTGCGTTACATGCGATCCACGTTATCCTCGTGTTCGTTTTCTGAACTTCCCTTCCACGGTATGTGAATACGAAACCTAGGATTTGCTCACAGCTGACCCGAACACTAAGTGCAGTGATAAGACGTAAATGTCTCAAATTGTGTTTTTGTTTCGCCGTTTCGTAGCAATGCGCAGTCATAGTAGGTTTTGTGGCGAAAAAAAGACAGAATTTTTTCTTTGCCCGAACGATGCAAAGGACTTTTTTTTTCAAGAAAGATGCAAGGAAGTCGTTTGCATCGATTTCGAGCATCCCAAGCATCAAAATTCTGTGTTTAATACCACACGCTGGCAGGGGCCTTTGCCGATTTGATTCGTCTCTGTCCAAAAAAATGACCGCATTATTAAAAAAAAAGGCAACACAATATCACACAATAAATTTGTGTGTGCTGTGTATACGTGCTCCTGTAGCAGGTGCGCGGAAATGGAAAGGGTAAGCCAAGTACACCTAGTACTATGGAATATTGAAATTTTATTGTTTTGTTGAAGCGTCTGCAACGTGCAACGTACTGAAGGAACCACACATTTACAGAGATCCCATAAAGTGTGCATGCTCTTGACCGGCATCAAAGACTGGCTGCATCTAGGCACCTCTACGCCTAATCTTCCATCTGTCAGCTTCTGTAGTCTTGTAAGATATACATTCATCTGATAGTGATAAAAGTCCTTGAAAGTGATCACAGGCAGATTCCTATTAAAAGTCAAGCAAGTTCCGAAAAAAAATCGAAGGACACTTCCACAATGCGATATAAGTCGAGAGCTCTCTCAACGGCTCTGTTTTCAAAAGGGAAAAATCGACTTTTTGTTCCTCACTCGTAAGCTGCGGCATTACAAACTTTTTTATATTTTATTTTGAGAAAGCGATGGCGGGTGTAGAAAATTCGGCCAGTGTCAAATATAATTTTCTACGTATTTTCAATCATCTATGAATTGTCATTTTCCAAATGCGCTACACTATAGCTTGATAAGGTTAGTATAAGCAAAGTTACGCGACCCTAGATCCATTTATTAATAGAAATGCCTTCACTTTTCCCTGCGCTATTACATGAGCGCAAGCCTCAATATGGCAAAATTCCATGATAGATCTGTGTATGTCCAGCTTCAAGCAGTCGTCGACAATAAAGACAGTTGTTTTTTTATTTCGGTACGTCGAGTATAGAACGATTATCGCATACAATGTAGAGACTAGACAGATGATCGTTTTGGAGGTTTGTTAATCGCTACAGTTTCTCTTTAAACTAAACATTACAGAGGAATAGATGCCATCCACCCTTGGCTCGGACTTATGCTTAAATACTTTCTATGCTGTCTCGACCCTATTTAAAAAAGCAACAAAAACGCATAAATGTAAATATATGCGGCATGTATTCGGGTAAATGGCTGCGTATACGTTCAGTGACGCATCAAATCTTTCCCAATTTTCAATGCAAATATTCAGACAAACATCAGAGACAGAGAGAGAACCGCAAAGTTACGCCTAAATAAATAAATGTTATCCGCATCAAAAATGATATTTAACAGTCAATAAACAACAAAAGAAAGAGGAAAACAAAAAAAAAAAAAAGAGCAGGAATCGTCAGTTTTTCGTCATATGATTACAATTTTGCATTTCCTTATTCGCTCCCTTTTTTTTTTTACGAAAGAGTCTAGTCAAGTCATTTTAATTGGCAAAAATATTCATTTGTTATTTGTGTTATTGTTATACAAAATCAATAGTTTGCCTCGACACAGATAGAGAGATAGATGCTTTTGCTCATTTCTTCACCATGTTAGAGATGAATAATTTTGTTTTTGTCTGCTGACTTTAATTTCAACACCAACAATAGGGCAACAAATGAAACAGTCCAGAAAACCAATCAATGCAAATAAGAGAAGTCATATAAGAAGGTCAAAGGAAACCCAAGAGGTCAACTTTGTGCATAAATAGCATGTGGTCACTAGCACTGGCACTGTACTGCACAAAAAAAAATAAATAAATAAATAAATAAAATAAAGCCAAACTAAAGATATATTTGCAGCACTTGCATTGCGGTATGTATTGACGCATGGTTGAGCGTGAAAAGCGACCAGTAATTCTGTGAGTGTTTGACTTGGAGGCGTTTTGTTATTATGTAATTGTTTTTGCATCTGCCCTGTTCATATAACGGTAATCCTGTTTAGTCCTACAATGAATTGCCTGCATTGCCTGCATATGCAAATAAGTAAAATGCCACGTAAAGGCGAAAAAAAAAGGAGGGAAATATGTAACGGAAATATATTTGTGGCTTAAGGGCGAATTTTGATTACCCGGAGGTTATGCAAATATTTGCATTCATAATGCATCGAAATCGAAAAACATTTTGCCCGGAGTGTTCAAATATGTTCAGTCCAAACAACGTTCCTCACAGATCATCGATTCGTCAGAAAATTTTCTTTAGCAGACTATTGACAGACTATTTCCGCTTTCCAATTTATGCTCTAAGCCCCGATAGCTGGAAACATATCAACTTTCAACAACTCAATTTTCTGTCAACATCAATAAGGAGAAATATATATGAATGAATATGTGTGAATATGTGTGGTTAAATCAATTGATGATCTCGGTTTAATCAAAAATTCTACTCATAGGAGGTTTTGATTTGTTAGAGAGGAATTTCGGACATTCATTGCACTATAAGTACACCTGCCGATTGAGCGGACGTAAGTGACACCATGGAATCCATGGAATCCCATTTTATAAAAGACATCCTTCGAAGAAATGATGAAAACCGAACAAAAATATAATTTATTAACTACGCTACACGACTTCATCGACCATAATTTCTTGTACGTGGTCTAAAATCAGACGAAAAAGGTGGTCGAAAAAGCGCGAAATACATATCAAAAATATTGGCATCTAAGTTGAACACAAATATAGAAAGCTGGGCATATGGACAGACAAACAAACTTAAGTCGATTTGGAAGATGATTTTGAATCGATCTGTCTAGCCTAAGCCCGTCTGGGTGTTGGACAAATCGCCACAAATTTAATATAGTCTAGGCTACAAGTAGTACAGATTATAACACAGGTCCAATTTCTAATAAATTATGATAGGAAATGGATCAAAACAAGTAGCTTATACTATAGGTGCTAGATTTCTCTTCTATGCTAGGCTAAGTTTCGACTAAGTAGATCTACTTATTTATTTAGCCTCTTGCACAAAACGGATCTCATGAAAGGTAAGCCTGCCAAGAATATCTTACCATGGACGGATACACAGACGGATCTGTCTGGGTTCGGCATCTTACATTGACCAGTATAAGTATACTTGGTCAGGTCTATAAACGGTATTGTTAAATATTAGACACACACTATAAAAAATTACATATGCTTTTATCCTTTATTGACGGATCGTAAAAGTGAATAAAATGTGCTAAAGCATAGAATGCATTCTTATGATATGTATTTATAATGGACATCAATGCAATAAAGATCAATATGATATTATTCGCACGTACAAAGCTATTTAGCAATCTTTTACGCAACTCAGTCCGAGGAGTGTTCCTTTTCGCGGCGCAGGTAAAAAGAAATGAAATTATTTGAAATTTCTCGAACCCTTTCCCTTACACAGCTGCCTTTCAGGCGGCAGATTGATTGCATTAGTAATCTTTTGCAAACTTATCATGCTCATGAGACAATAGCCGGTAACTACGTATAAAACATATAAAAGCAATTCATGCAAGATTGCAACGAGTAGGTGCCAATGTTTTCTCTTTTACGTAAAAGTGGACGGATAATGATGAGCATTTCTAAAGGGGTTGATGTTTGTTAAGATTTTAATACGTTTTTCTTGTTAAAGAGCACATAATCTTCATTTGGTTTTTTTCTTATGTTTTTGTTCTTCCTTTTTTTTGCTTTTGTTTTTTTTTTTTTTTTTAGCCATGCTCAGATGCATCTGTGCATGGGCTTAATATGTTACAAGAAAATTGTTGTCATGTATCGGAAAAATCTTTTCTTTTTTTTCTCTTTAACTTTGTACACATCTGTTTCCAGTGGGGTCAACAAACCCTTCAATATTTCGTTTCAATACATATTTGTATATATATATTTGTATATATGTGAATAGCGCAGGGAATATATCAATTACGTTTGTCAAGTGCTTAAAACGCATAGAGCTGTGCATCGGGAAATGCATAATTTATATGTGCTCGCGATTAGGGTAAGCAGCGCAATTGTTAAACTAGCGTCCGTTTATAACAACGCTTCTCTTGTCTCTTGCAAGGATAAATGCAACTTCATAGTTCTGCCCAACATATCAAACGTAGTTTTTGTTTCGCTTTGGATTATGTAAAAAAGGTTAGTTAGTATGGCACCCGAAAGAGGCTTTCGGAGGTTGCCATCCTGTATTCCCCACCACACTTAGCAACAAAAGCAACAAAATTCGTATCTTCACTTTAAACCTTGAAAACCAACATTGAAGTCGATCCTACTAACATTTGATGGAGAAAGGAGAAACGATTGAAAACGAATCTCGTTCGGGTAGAACGTCAACTTTAATTACTGATACTGAGAAATCACTAAATATTAGAGATCTTGTAAATGAAGTTGCAACATAAGTTATAACGATTCAATCAACTTTCATAAACGATTAACAGTTTGCAGTTGTTTGTGTTTGCATGAAAGCAATGCTCCTCCCCTTGTTGCGATAACGTCTTTATCAATTTTTAAACAATAATCGGACTAATATCGCATCCCAGATCCCATTAGCATCATATGCATCTGATCTGACTACGAGCGACTATTTTCTTTTTTCGCGTTTACAAAAACTCGTTTTCGCGTCAACAAACGCCAGCCAAGCTTATACGCTGGCGGTTTTAAGAGATCTACTGCCGAAACGATTAGGAATCTAAATGATATCAAATTTCTGTTGCAAAGACGTGCATATATCTAAAATAAAATGATCAGCAGTTGGCTGAAGTGTCGTCCCAGATTGTTCGCGATAATCGGTGCTATCGCAAATAGAAGCGGAATCGGTTTGTCAAAATCTCTGTCTACATTTCGCTCAACACTATTTAATAATGTTGTTAAACGAAATTATAGAATATATATTGGCGTAAAGTTAGTCCAGCGTGTGTAGTCCACATTTTTGTCCATCTGCACGCTTGGTTCGCGCCCTTGTTAATGCAATTAGTAATTGGGTGGTATTAAAAAAAATAACAAAATGATTATAAAAATTGAACAAAAATAACAAGAAAGAAAGTTATGTTAGACGAGGGCTAATTCTCGCATACTCACCACTATGCTTTTAGCATTCTGCTCTCCAAGTGCTTTAATTTGATACCCATATCGCTGGTATTATTATTATTAAGGAAAAACTAACCGCGATGTCGGCCATCTTCATTTTGAAATGAACTCATGTTTGGGTAGATAATATATCTTCATTTGGGGCGTGTACAACATAGTTTTCAACGTTTTGTCTTATTTACCTTATGATAAACAAGCATTAAACCTCAAAAAAGTGAACAAATTAAATTTAATTACTCGTAACCTTCTGTGGAAAGGGCCGATGATATCCACTTTTTTGACCTAGAGAGTACAGTGTCTCGTAAAGCAAATGTGAAAAGTCTCAGCCTTTTAACTTTAATAACTTCCTAGTAACGAGCAAAAATCCAAAAAAAAAGACTAACTTGCGTTCAGTTTACGCTCCACTGGGCGCTTCTGCTCTGACCAATTTGACCCATCTTGACCCAGGTTGTGACTGGCAATGAAAAGTGGCGACAATTCCAAACGCACAAAGTCATGGGTTAGTGCAGGAGAGCCATCCGCAGCGGCACCGAAGTGGAATATTCATTGGTATAAAGTTTTGTTGCGGATATTGAGAGATTAGCAACGTCTAATATATTACGAGTCGCTAAAATATATTTTTATTGTTGCAAAAAAGAGCAGCAAATATAGCGTCGTGTGATTATCACTTGCTCGGATTGATGTAACACGGCTTGGCTGGCACGCGGTTTCGAAATGCTGTAGAAGTGAGAAAATGGATCCAAGATTTAATGGCCGCCAAACTAATATCGTTCTCTCGACACGCTATCGCCATGAAAATTATGGAAAATATTTTTATTACATTTATATATATACATTATATACATTATATATATATATATATATATATATATATAATATACCAATTTTGTCAATAAATAAATACCCTTTTCAAGTGAAAATATGATCAAAATACTTGCAATAACCTAATATATAACGAAAAGATAAAGAATGAAAGAAAAACACAAAACTATTAAAATATTGTTGTAATCTTTGTTCTTGTTTCAAGTCAAGTCACCCCCAAGCGACACATATCTGCCGATCGCAAAGAGCTCATCGCGTCATAAACACACGTTACAATTTGTTTGGAATTTATGCGTGAATTGTATATTTGTGTACGCAATATGAAATAGTGCAGTACCGGTGTGAAACAACGTTGAGTTTGGTGCCTTGAAGAGGTTGTCGCAGGATGATAATTTCCGCTTCAGCCGTTTATTTTTATCATTATAGAATGTTTTAAATAAATCATGGACTTGACGTATACGGCCCAGCTTAAAATGATTCTTTGCGACACACATACACACATACATACACACACTCACACGCATCCATATGTATATATATATATATAATAATTAGTGCACGGTGCAATAGTCCACTTTGGGGATGTGTGACATGAATGAATGCATCCTATGCCGTTGTATATTGTAATTTTATTTATATATGTACGTTTGATCCCTTCAACGGTGGAGGGGAGGGGGGGAACTCATCAATGATTTAGAATGCAGTACGTTACGGTGTTTTTTGTGCATTTCCGTTCATATGTTATTAAGGAAGATATTACTTGAGTTTGTTTAGATGATGCTCGAATGGAAGTAGTGGCCGTCTTAATGTATAATATAAACAGAAATACATGCACTCGTGTAAACAAACCGGCCCACTAATACATATAAACCCATATTTATATGACATATTCGACCGCGAATTACGTAATGGTCGTAATGATTTTGTTTGATA
Organism: Glossina fuscipes; assembly: GCF_014805625.2. Taxonomy (NCBI): domain Eukaryota; kingdom Metazoa; phylum Arthropoda; class Insecta; order Diptera; family Glossinidae; genus Glossina; species Glossina fuscipes. The sequence goes on along the minus strand of NW_023998414.1, from coordinate 17,101,379 downwards.
CCTTATGTAAACCAATTGATAAGAAGATATACATAAGCAAACATATATACATACCAAACTGTATACTTATAAATGCAAGCATAGTATAAACACATATCGTCTCCAGTTAACATCCCGGAAATAGTTTTTTGAGGCCTGCGTGATATACTTCAAAAATCTTCCAATTTGCTTTAAGTTAATCAATAAGCAGCAAAACATTTTCTGGGAGCATCGCTTCTAGTACTATATAGGCTTTTTCGTAAAGAACGAAATATTGCCAAATTAGGATTAATCCTATCTGTCACCGACTGGCTGCGGTACGAGAAATTTTCTCCAATCTATTTCAAGTTAGCCATAGGGTGGAGACAATTCATTGTATTATGATGAAGCGGTTCCTGAAACGGACACTTTTCTCAACCGATTAGACACAGAACAGACAGAAGAGCAACACGATGTTTTTCACGCAAAGTTTTCCGCAATCTATGAACGCGGATCATTTCTCTGTTGCGCGAACTAAGATCGCTGAAGCATTCGTATTACACCTAATTTCCACATCAGTCTGTACCCATTTTTCGTCGTCTCCAAGTATTTGAAGATATTACTACCATTAATCGCACATCCGCAATACATTCTTCTCTACTTGGACCCTTGGTTAAGAAAAAAAAGATATTTGATCGATTCTTCTCATAATTCATTTAGTGAAACGTTCACATTATAATAGGCTGAGCGATCTGCTTTTTAGCTTAAATAAGCAGAGATGAGTATCTTTTTTCTCCTTGATAATTCATGCTTGACTTTACTCTTACCTCATCTTCCGGCGTTGCCGTAAGTGAAGAGCGGTGTAAAATGGAGAAAATCCTCCCAAACGACGAAAAGGGGAGCTCATTAATTTTGAGAGAATGATTTTATTTTTTTTTTCATTAATTCGTAGACGAAGCCCATACTATTCCGTAACCGTTAAGAAAGTGCAGATATTATATTCTAGTAAAGGCGACCATTAAAAATCCTACGCGATTTCGTGTACTATAAATTTTCGCTTGGCTTCATCATAAAACATCCGAAATTAGATCTAGTGAAGGCTCACTATGGACGGATATGTAAAATGTAGATGAATATGGTCCATGTTCTAGTCACTAGTTTTAGACTATTTTTCATCATAAATTACTAGAAACTACATTTTGTTCTACATAAGGGTTGATTTTGTTCTTTTTATTTTTCAATTTTATATGAAAAGAGGTCTAAAAATTGTTATAAACTTTTCAGAATAGGACTTTTAATGGGCATTGGCTTTAATGGAAGTGATCTAATCAAGCCCTTGCTCTAAATACAATATAAAATATTTCATTGAACTATCTAGAACATTGCCACACGTATGGGCAGATAGCTTGCCACGAGAAAAGATGGTCTTAACATATCCTTACGAAAATGACGTTGGATATATAATGATAAACTTTGAAAGGTCGAAAAAAAAGTAACGCAGATTGCCATCACATAACCTCAAATGAAACAAACGAAAATGGGAAGCATTTATGAAGAGAGCTTGTGTCTCATCTCCCGCCCTTCTATTTATATTTCACTATAGGCTCTGTTTTATCCTATAAAATTTAATTAAGCATTATTTATGGTGCTACCTAAGTACTAAGTACACTTTGTAGGATCTTTGCAACGTGGCTAAAGTTATTTGGTACATCCTGTATATTATGGTTTAGTTTTAAGTTGTAATTTATATATTAATTATCATATTAGTGATAGTAATTTAAGACAACTTTTAATCAGCTGATAATTACGAAATTTGTAGCTGAATATTGAATAAATGAAAAAAAAAACAAATCTCGGACATAGAGGTTCGGTATAATAAAGAAAGAGCAATTGAAACTTATTTGTTCCGGGTCAAGGAAGATATTACCTTCCGTCCCTCTGCTTGTATTTGGTTGAAGGCTCTGAATCGTTCTGTATCTCTCAGACATAGTTATTGTATGTAAAGAGAAGCGAACAAACGAAATTTTTTTTGTCTATACCAAGAGAACAACTCCGTGTTGTTTCCTTATTTCTGATTATTACGAATTATATCCGACAGGTACAGTGAACCGTTTACCGAAATATGTTTATACATACATACATACATACATACATATATACATGAATACACATATATGTTTATTTAATTTTTTAAGTTCACACTTTCGTGTTTTGTCTAAGGGTTTACTGTATTGTGTTCCTATTAAAAGCGAGACTAATAATGAATATATCTCATCAAAATGTGTAAGCATATGAAGAAAAGGATAATTTCCACACACACACACACAACTTTTTTTAGGAAAATTTGCTATAGAACGTAATTTTTTTTAAAGGTTCTTCGCTTGTCCCTTCTTTAAATTGTTGTTATTGTTGTTATAGTATGAATATATTGATGAAAATTAAAAAAATAATTCCAAAATCTATCTTCGGGGTTGAATTATTGGCGTATCATGATCAATATTTGCGAAATGTGGATAAGCGCGTGCATGTGTTTGTTTGCATTTTAATATGCAAAAGGGTTGCGTGCATATTGAATACCTTAAAAATCGCAGTCGGCCACAGTAGGTTGCGATTGCACGGAAGTCTAAAATATTCCATAAATGATTTATTTTCCGCACGGCTGTTAGCGATCAAATTTTAATTTATGATATTTTTCTCTTTGTGTTTTTTTTTTCTTTGTTTCTTTTAATATTAATGAATTCAAAAAAAAATGAACTGACTGTACTTTCTTTCCAGCGATTCTTGGGTTATATTGTATGTGTCGTTGCAAACGTAGATATGTGAATAGTTTTGTAATTATATTATAGATAATAGATTGCCTATCGGCCTGTGGAGGATTTATAAAAGGCGTGTTAATAAAAATCCACCTTCGATGCTGATTATGTGCAGATGAAACCAGGACATATAACTTATAAATATTGTTTTTTTTTCCTTTCATTAACTTGAGTAAATTAAATCAAAGTATCAATGAAACTTTCTACTTTCTCTTCCTAAAAGCAGTTAATGTTATCGGTCAAAAGAAGAAATTTGCTGCATTTTGTAGATATGGATACCATATAACAGATCGCTCTGTGGATTTAACGTCTGCACCTGGCTTGATGCCTTAATCAGACGGGTTGCCTACAACCATAGGCACTCAATTAAGTTGAGTGATCACCCCCCGGGGGGAGAGACAATCCCCTAATAAGGGGAGCCTTTCTTACTCCGTGGTGTGCAGATGGTTCATCGTGTATGGCCGTATGAACCGCCACTCTGGTATGTGGTGAGGCCTATCATCACCCCGGATTTATTCCAATGGATATGGAATGGTGAAAACCACAGCCATCACGATACTCCCCGAAGGGCCGTACCCAGCAGTCAGGGCTCGCAATCATGATGTACCTTTCAGCGAACTTTCCTGGTACATCACAACCCCTGTGAGCGGGATCCTAACCCCCGTAGTGCTTAAAATTAGTCTACAAAGCCTTTAGCCTTACTTTGCGCTTTGTACTACTAAAAATGTAATACGCCACTCTTGCCTATAGACACTACCATACCGTCAAGGTTAGCCAGTACCGGACTATCTTTTTTCAAAATATATAGTTATCGGGCGTATCAACTGGAATGACCAGATTACCATGCTCTCAGCAATTACTATATTGTAGTACTTCTACTAATCAGCTACCATTGAGTCCAGTTAGATGTTCCTCTGCAGTAATGGCTTCTGAGAAGATATATAAAAAACTATATCCCAGTGAACCCCTAAAACCATCTATTAGAAAACTCGTCGCCGAGTTATAATAGTCCTTTGCCTTAAACTCGAACCATTTCCCGGGATCACCACTTGGAGGTGAGAGTTTCGGCATTTCTATGCTCCCTACGAAGCATAGTTTATCACCCCACCATATAAACATTAAGAATATTTCATACAGCTGACAATACATATCCACTTCACATTAGATAGCGATATATGTGGTAGCATATTTGCGCCGAGGATTTTCATAGCACAACATATACCAAATGCACGACACAGACTGTTATAGAAGTTATATAAAAATCTCGCATTAGAGTCCTGACCAAGAACTGATCATTAACATAAGGTGATGACAAACAGTTTCGTGCAAGCTTTGCCCCACAGTTTGAAGTACTCAGATTGCAATGCATCACAAATACAACACATTCGTTAATAACATCGGGATCAAGTAAGGAAACAACCTATTTTTCGACTTTATTCATTACCCCGGTTCACCTCAAACGTTATGTCGCTTTTATTGCACGACCTTAAAAATACGCTGCAATTTCCGCGATAATCTATCTTATCATATGTTAGAAATCTTTTTCCGCAGGACATTTTTTTGAGAATAGTAGAATAGGGCGAACAGATGTGAACGGCGTAATAAAATTGCTTGATTGTGAGTAAAAGCGCTACAGATTTGGAAGACAATGCCTTCACGTCCAAATTTCCATGCAAAAAAGTGTATACAATGCCTCGTGATGTCTTTGACACACCAACTATCACTTGAAACTTAACTTTCCGATTTCCGACAATAAATTTCAGATAGCAGTATTGCTAGACTGCTGTTTAAAAAAATTGTTATTTTGGAAATATATTCAAAGGCGGCAACATTGCAGCCATTGTCAAGAGGTATATTGTGCTCAATGAACTTTGCAGCACGCAGTTGGACTGCGTCCAAATGTAGTTAATAAATTTTTACTTCGAAAGAATGACATAAGACTTTTGAGATATATTGATCTTTGCATGATTGGCGAGCATTTGAGTGAGAAAAGTAAATCATTTTTTATTATTTTCTTCACACACCAACCCGGTGTAGGTATATGTAGACGTGAGGGCCATATGCATAAGTAACATTATCTGCTTAAAATTCTATGGGAATTAGAATCATGTAAGAGAATACGGTTATATTTAAAAAGATTACTTTCAGAGATTTTTTGCACTCCATTGCATGATGTCTGAGTGTCAGATGTTAATGCAACTAATTAAGGCTCTTAATGCTTTAATCTCTTCCGGTTTCCTTTGAGATGTCTAACTTTAACACCCATAGAGTAAGTAAAGAAAAATCTTTTTAAATGCGTTCGAAGCAGCGACCGCAACACAAAACTGAACAATTACACGCTATGAAGAACACTGACTGACGACGAATACAATAAAAATCGAAGGTGCAATGATCAATTAACCAAACGGTGAAGCAAACGTCCAGTTAAATTTATTTAAAACAGGTAACTGTGTGTGCCTGCATACGGAAATGCGGTCATCAAAATTGTTTATCATATAGTATATATAACATAAATAGAAGATCGAGGAAGGAAAGAAAAGACGAAGAAACAATTTGTTTATAATTACGCACACAGCGGGACCCTATGTTTATACTTGTTGCATCAACACATCATTTAGCTTGAATTACAAATCTATATGCACGGGCCATTCATGTATTCGGATACATCCAAGTCCATCATATTGTAAAACTAAAAAAAAAAAAAATTAGAAATCAAGCTAAAGCGAATTTTCACTAGCCGCCACCATAAATCGATCCGCGTCAGACTAGCAAAGTATTTACGCGGTTAGTGTACCGGGCACCACTAAATACTGGATCTTTATGGAATATTTGCAACACGTTTTATATATTTAATTCGTATGGGCCGTATGCGATATCGGCTTCGGTTTAAGATAATGTACATCAATGTGTGGAACGGACTCCAGACTAAAGTTTATTGCGGGCTGATAGTTACAGTCTTTTTGCTAAGTGAGCTAAGCGCGCATATGCCAAGCTTTCAATCGCGGACGTTCTCTAAATAGATGGGTAGAGAAAGAATCTGTCAGCCAGAACTAAATAGGCTAAGTGAGAATCATGTACAACGTTGTTGAAGAGAGCATAATAAATTTTCCGGTATAAAGGTATCTGATGTGCGCTTAATGTTACAAATAGAATGATAGATCATGAATACTGCTTATTGTGCGGCGATAGGCAGATAGAAATGAACGCAACGTGAATTAGGTTACAAGCGGAAATGAACGGATTTTTCGAAGACAAAACCGTAAAAAATTGAAATTTGTCAAACACATGTTTCTCAATTAAATAACGTGCTGGAAACAATCAATGCCTATGAAAATGATGACTGTCCAGTTGAAAGCACAAATTTTTCAAAAATTTTTTATACAAATTTACATTCAAAGATATATAGGAGAAATTATTTTATTTATTTATAATCGATTACGTGTTTAAGGCACAATAGCTAAGAAATCCCTTAGAAAAAAAAAAAAAAAAATTTATATTTAAGTGAATGTTTGAAATCTTTGCGAAGTGCTTCTTGCTTCTCTTTAAAATTTTAAAACAATACAGTCTACACACATGTATACACATATTCACATACTTATTGTATGTACATTTTTTTTTTTTTTTGTCTTCTTTTTCATTGTTAATTGATCATTTTGTAATATAAGATTATATAGTATATTTTATAGCGGTACCAACATCCTGCCTACGCATATAATAAAAAACACTGCTTAAAAGAGAACAGTATATGATAACTTTAGGTATGTGTGATTATGTTCGTGTTTGCTTTTGCTTTTGCGTTTACGTTTACGTTTACATAAAAAAACCAAAAAAAAAAAAAAAAGAAAGAAAGAAAAAAGTATTTGTAAACTGTTCAAGGACTTAACATAGCCACTCAATGCAAAGACATTAAACAAAGAAAATCTAGCGGTATTTCACTCGTCAGTGTTGTTGTTAAGCAAGACGTAGAAAGAAGTCTTTCTCTACTTGGGTTACTTATATTTTCTGCTGTTGTTTTTTCCTTTTAATATCAAATACATCAATCCAAACAAAAATGCGATCCTGGGAAACGGTCGAATTTGTTAATCTAGATCAGATGCTTTCAAATTGATTATTATTACCAACCATGTGTCGTAATATTATTACGCCCCTTTCAAACAAATACTTCTTTTTTTTTTCAATTTTATTTTCTTTTTTATTATTAAGATGAGAATGCGTATGTGTGTGCCTTTTGTGTTTTGAATCGAGCAGCAGGTATTTATCTAATAGTATTTCTGCAGAAAAATTCCTAACCGTTGTTGATATTATTATTATTATTATTATTGTGTAGAAAATAATGGCCGTTAGCATCTACTTCAGTTTCAGGTTACCCCAGTGATTGTATGCTTGGAAAAGTGAAAGCTACCGACAAAACTGCCAAAAAAAGAAAAGAAGAGAAAGATGTGATGGCTTTTAAATGAAGGTGCCAAAGATCCATAATAGATTAACAGTCGAATCTTATTAATACCATGTTATGTTATATAAACTTTTAGCGGGACTACGTGTGATTTAGTTAAAATCCAATTCTTACTTATATTCAATTGCTTCCCTGTGATACCTAGGAACACGTGGCGGATGCTTATAAATCCTTAACACTGAACTTAACTTATTCATCTATGTCTGTCGAAGACGCAAGAAGTTATCCGCAAGAACGGCGAGAAGTTGCATCATACATCTCCGACCTAACATTTGTGTACACATTTCATATCAAACCGATTAGTTAACTAACACATGCAATATCAGCAATATTTATACATATTTCGGAGATGAGTTCATACAAATTCAGCTCCAGGTGTATACAGCTTTTATACCTTACCTATCACTGGGGTGGTGCTGGATAACTAAAGTTTGTACAGATGATCGCAGCACCCGACAGACACCCTTTCGTTATAATGACCGACTCAAATTGATGATTTCTGTATTGATCTAAGCTTGTCAGACTGTCTGTCTGTCTATCCGTCTACCCGTCCGGTCAGATCATGATAGAAGTTTTAAGATAGTTTGTTTCACAAATCCCAACTCCATTGCAAATAAATTGAATCGGACCGTTTGTCGACGACCTTCTATATAATGCCCGTACTTTGAAAAAGACGTAATTGTAGTTTTTAAAGGTTCCCGATGAAAATTGCTATGTAATAGTATTTGCTCATTCCGAATTGATGTGAAAAATTTCGACCGAATGGAGCAATTTGTTCGACACGATCTCATGTTAACAAAAGCTAAACTTTCATATGGTAAAAATGGTTTAACTTTGAATATTTGATGACGAGCGTTGGTCCACTATGCCCACTTTTAATCATGTCCTGTTTACAAGGGCTCTCATGAAAACTAAGCTTGCTAACGGCCGCAAAATTTAATTTGCAGCTTGTTATGACGAAAACAGCTGAGTAATAATAAGATCTTTAAGCAGAAAATTTTATTTGCTAATCTTCAACCACATGGGCCTGTTCTGATATAATAGCAATTGTATGAGGCGAAGTGATGTGGGATATCTAATGGTCGGTCTAGTGTATTAAGGGGGTTTCACCACCGAATGTTGGCTTGCATAAGACCGACTTTTCTTTCTTCGAAAGCGTATACCATACCTTTTCAGTCCTCTCAGCGTTGTAAGTAATTGTACCTTTCTTCATCTTTTATCTTTCATAAGATTATGATGCCATCAGGTAGGATTAATAGTGTCGCGTCCAATTTTCATCGTGCCTTACGGTTCTGCAATTAATTGAAAAACTTCGATTATCGTTGGGTTCAAGTATTGGATTTCTTTACCGAACCATTATATAAATTATCGAAATAATTTATTTTCCAATTCAATAAGAATTAAAAGATTTAACTCAAGACCGCTTCTTTTCCTATAAGGGCACAGATTCATGTTTGCTATGTATTTTTTGTTGTTATTTTGTTTCTTTTGTTTTACCAGTCAGTCACTGCATAAGATGGTATTGAGATTTCAAACCAAAATGAAAATTTAACTTGTCTTGTGGTAAAAAATGAAACTTATATTTATTTTAGCAAATTACATAAAAACGGAGTCGCTATAGTGACGATTTAACAAAAGACGACCTATACACTGACAAAATTTGTTTTTTTTTTTTTTTTTGTAACCCTATCGGGATATTTTTTATATATATTTTTTTTATTAGAATTGATTATGCAGTTATTTAAAAGTTATCAACTGCACGTTATTTAGTAGAAACGTAATTAGTCAAATATATATGAAAATTATATTACTATATACTATATTAAGTGTATGTTTTTAATAATTTCAGAGAGGTCGTTAAGTTTGATTTATGCACTGAAGAGATAAAAGTGCATCACATCATTAAACTACTGTTCAGAAAATTTATGCCACTTGTCATACACTAGCTGTAACTTATGTATGAGATATGAGGATACCAACAACAATGAATATATATGTGATTGCATTTATGAAGAATAGTGCACGCTGTATAACATTATCCCCATCACAAATTAGTCGGCCTTCAACCAATACCTACACCATTTGGTTATTTTGGTCATGATTCATTTTTAATTCTTTTATTAATTTACCTCAATTTTTTAGCTTTTTTTCGTCACCGCCCAAAGGAGAAGAAGGCTGCTTGTTATTACAATAAGCCTTACTACTGCTTACACGTTTGGTAATTTGAAAATTTCTATTTGCCTCAGCAGAGGGTGAGAAAATTTTTGAAGCTTAAAATCAGCTTAAACTCTCCAAGTCTCATTATTCTTCAGCTGAATTTGCAAGTTTTCAAATGAATGTTGACCAAATCGCGTTCACCTCCAAGGACCACATATGAAAACTTATTTGCAAATAAAAATTCCTCAATTTCAAGGTATACATAATAAATGTAACGTTTTTCCAGCTAGTCACGCCAATACTTATTATTATACGTATGATAGGACCACGTCTGACTTTCGATCATTCTCGCACTAAACGAGATAGTAACGTTGTTTGTTGTTGATCAATGAATATACTTGTATTCATTTATTTTCCCTATAATACATCAAAAATTGCATTTAATTTCCATGTAAAGGTAGACTGTACAGGTGAACACCCTTATATTGGCGGATCGTTAAGCCGTGAACTAACGTGATCAAAATTTCGGAAATTTAATTTTCTTTTCTAACATTTTCATTTACTTCAGCGATTGTCATCATTAAAAAGCTGCAAATTACTTATTGTCGCCTTCCATGAGAATGTGTATAGGGAATGAGGTTCAAAAAATAGACCCATATGTTTCAAATTTCGTTCAGTAACTTTTATGCGCAGTTGTCGTTACGAATCGACTTCCATCCTAAACTATTAAATATTATGGGAGAAAAGTTTGCCCATACGATTCAAATTGTTTGGAATGTGAACGTGAACCTACTACTACTACTACTCAGCGATTTTTAGACTTCAATAGAGAGCTCGGGCGAAAAAAATCTCAAATATGGTGAAAAGTTGAACACAAAAATAGATGAGCAGACATAAAACAGACGAACGGATGGACAGATATACTTAAATCGATTCATTAAATCCTTATGAATTCGATGCATATGTACCTCTCTCCCTGCACCTAGGCTGATGTGAGGTATAATGAAGCGTTTGAACTCGCGCGAAGTAAATCTGGAGAGCCAATATTCTATTATATTAAGGTATAATTAAACAAATGTGACTGATCAGGACATTGAAGCTGAGTTTATTTGACGCATACTGTAAACATTGCAGCAAGAAGACTTACCTTTCAAATGCAGCATAAGTCAACTTGTAACAAGTTACTAAATGTGAAACTTGGCGCAATCAGTGAATGCAAGAAGGTATTACTCGAAAAGAAAATAAACTTTCTCAAATAACTTGTCCTTGCTAATCCAATCGAAACTACTTTGAAGGGCCAAGTCTGTAGTGATTATCAGAAAAGCGAAATAAAAGAAAATTGATAATTGAAGAGAGAAATACAAACAAATTATTAAATAAATTAAATCAATTTCTTTGCAAAAACAAACACTGATTCGAAGTGCATGTGTCTGCACATGCGCGTTAAGTCGAATATTTCTCTCTTCCAAGCTCGCCATAAGAGCTCAGGAAATATTATGCAATTTTTTTTATTATATTAAGTGATTGGTTGGTTCATTAACTTGTTTGGGTGTAATTAAGTTTAGGGAAATGTACATGAAATAAATAAAATAAGACTTTTTCTACATTTTTACATATAGTTTGTGAGATGGTGATTAACATACATTAATACACATGTTTGCATATGTATGAAATACTTACGTAAATGACTGACTGACTGCACAGTGTCAAATATTGAAACAAACGCCTCCGTTAGTTTTTAATCGACTCAATATTTAAATGAAATAAAATAAAAAAAATAAATAAATACATAAATAAAACGAAACAAGAACAAACATATGTATAAACATACATATATATATATATATATATAAAGCATGCAATTGAAGTTCCAAATATAAACTTATGAAGGCAACGGTTAACAACCGAAGTAATAAACTTGGCATAAATGTTAATAATATTCAGCTTGTCAACGGGAGCGGTCGCGCTTGCTAAACAAATTTTTGCCATTTGTGTAAAATAATGGCTAAGGTCCACGTTGACTTTCTGAGACGAGCTGATGTACCAAATGGATGTCGCCGCTCCTCTTGGGCTCCGGAGTTGTCGCCTCTCCTAAATGCTGCAAAATAGCGTGGTATGCTATCGCTATGGATTATTGCACCGCTATTGCATTTGCTATTGCTTTCAGTAGCATTTTTTCTACTGTTGTATACGTATGTAGGCATGTTGCTTGCTAGTTGCTTGCTTGACTTGAGGTTGGTCGATTGTTCGCTCGTTTGGACGTTTGGCGTTGTTTTATTTTTTTCGCTTTTGGGTTTAAAACCATCTCATTTTGTTTCGTTTGCCTTAAATGCCAAGATGAGCTTAAAGCAAGACTCATCATCATCATCGTCATCATCAGCACAACCGCAGCTTGTTTGATGATGTTATTGTTGTATTTGTCGCTGTCGTCATCGTCATTTCCTACTACCTCACGTTTCTGTTAGCCACCTGAGATTTTGACTTTTGATTAGACGTAGAAAATCTAAAGCGAAAATTTTCTTACTTCAAAAAAAAAAAATAAAAATAAATAAATAAATAAAACAAAAAAACCAAAAAAAAAAAGTAAAAACCAAACAAAAACAAAAAAAAAAAAATAAAAACGTTACAGAATATTTACTATCTATCTATGGCAGTCACAAACCGCTGGAGCTCACCATAAGAACTGAACATACAAATTCAAGAAATATCGGAAGACTCACAATCATTGAACCACTAACAAACAACACACTTCTAAAAATGCACAAAGTGCAACTAACGGCCGTTCGCTAGCTAAAGTCAATTTTAAATGTTGGCGTTTTTTTTTTTTTTATCGCTATTATTATTATTGTTGTTGTTGTTGTTGTTGTTATTGTTGGTGTTGTCGTTGCTGCTATTTAACGTGATTTGTGCTCTTTTGAATGCACTGACAACGACGGCGATTGGTAAGTGGTCTTTGGCCGTTTTCACTAGAAAAGGGACACTCTCTGTGTGTGAATAAAGTTCAACCTCTTTGAACTTTCTGCCAGAATGCAATAAAAAAAAAGACATAGAAAAGAAATATTCAAAGTGTCGTCATTCACTGTAGACATTCAGTCAGTCAGTCAGTCAGTCAGTCAGGTAAGTCAGCCACTAACTCGCTCGTCTTGTTCGTTTAATATTTTATTTATCATATATTGTTACAATAAGAATGCAATTCCTTTACTAGACTATGCCATAATTCCATTTAGAAATCAAGACGAATTAACAATTAATGCCCTTATCTCTCTTTCTCTCTCCCTTTGTTTTTTTTTTTTCTCACAGAATGTCTCTCTGTCTTTTTTTTCTCTAGCTCTCTCGCTCCTCGCATTACACATTCAAATTTGAATGTTATCGGTCAGTCAGTCTATTGTCTTCTTACGGAAAATGCTTGCTTGCTTGCTTGCTTGCTTTGTATTATGTGAACGTGAATCAAAAGTTTACAAACAAACGGGAGGAATGAAAAAAAAAAGAAAAGAATTGACGACAACGAAAGAGATGTCGTTAGAAATTTACACCATTAAAGTCCATCGAGCGTCCATGTGGCAAGCTTAACTTGCCATTTCACGCAAAACTTAAATATTCTCTCAAACCGAAACGAATAGTATAAGCAGCGTTTAACCGCGCTAGACTAGGTCTTTGTAAGTTTTTGAACGATTTGTTAGCAGTTTTCAAGTTGCTGCTGTCGTTGCTTGAATAAATGCTGCTTATGCTCATGCTAATGTTGATTTGCATTTATAAACACATCTATGTATGTTTATAGACATTTATATAAAACGGGCGTTCAAAAATAAACAAACAAACTAACAAACAAAGGAACAGAATCGCAACCAAGACAATAAGAAATGATGCGATCGTGGCAACACCACAGCACATAACACACAACAAAATACAACACAACTTAACACAAACCAAAACGAAGCAGCGCACTGCACAATACTCGTACAAAGCAACACTTGGCGATCCACTCCTTAAATCTTTGAATGAATGTCTCGATTGGTCTTGTCATCTGTGGCTATTCCTCTTTCTTGGGAAACGGCTTCCGCAAGAGCAAACCGTATAAACATAACTACATAAATATTGAGTCTTTCTTATTCTTTGTTTTACTCAACATTTTGAGATGGTGAACTCGTACATGTACAAGTGTGGGTTGTGACACGACATCTAGTTGACCCTCAACAAAATTATTCCATGCTTTTAACTAGATATGCAGTATACTTTTGTAAACAAATATTTTTATACATGAATTCATGTATATATATACAATATATATACTTATATATATATATATATATATATATATGCACGTTCATTCTAAAGTTTACGTATTATTGGGCTTTGCCAACGAATTCTAAAGGCGCCATAGTAGAAGTTTGTGTATGTATGTATGTATGTGTTTGTATGTATGTAACATCAATTTTTTACATTTCGTTAAAATTTATTATTAGGTCCACCGATATATTATGTCATTCTTTTCGTCCCTTTATGAGGAACTAATTAATTTTTGCCATTTTTTTGTTTATTTGATAAAATTTGTATATATTGAAAAGTCGAAAAAGTTTTGAGCTTTAGTCCTTTAATCCATGCATTATGAAAGAATCATATATGTCATTATGAGAGGATCATATCAAGCTATCGAAAATGTATTGAGCCTAATCTACAAGGCACAACATTATTGTTCGAAATGTCAATTCTTGGTTTTCCTTGCAGCGATTCCATTCTATAATATAAAATGCTGTTTCTCGAATAGGCGATCCATCAGAAAACGAGTAGAAGGCCTTCTGGATATGCGAATCTAGAATTAAAATCTGTTGATGACCTTCTCTGTGATACTTTCAATTAATGAGGTAAGTAGTTGACTAAGTACCGATGTTCAGAATTTCGTTTGACTTATTGTAATCATGTTAGCAGGTCAGCCTTACATTGTTGATACCACGATGAACAAGGGGTATTTAACATGGAAGCTCCACACATGCCCGAGCAGAGTACAATTTACGGTCTACGGCAGCAGGAATCGAACCTAATTCTTCAGTCCCTACCGGGACAGCATATACGGCATATACTGAAAAGAGCAACTTGGATACCCAATAACTGAAGCAAATTCAATGAAAAGCGTAAATTGTGGTGACGATAATCGACTAACTGGAATTGTTTTACCGTATATCGTTTGTACTGCAAATTTGTACAGATATATATATCACCCAGAATAACTCCGATCGATAGACTCACTTTTTATTGCAGCGATCAATGCAAAATCAGTTACTGTATCGATAAGTCTGTCAACAGATCTGTCTGTCCGTATGCCTGTGTGTAATGTCTGTGCATGAATTTGAATATTTTGATGAAATTTATTACACTGATGTTCTTTGACATACGAACAGACAACGCAAGTTACATGGAAGACACAAGAACAGACGATGGTGAAACTTAATTGGACTGCCTCCTGTCAACATATGAATGCAGTCGTTAATTAAAATTTCGAACTTTCAAATTTATTTTCTCACTAAAAGTCGCTCAGTAAGAGTTTTTTGGCGGACTTAGAATCGTGACCGCAAAAGGGAAGCCTTTATATGGCTAAAAGATCTAATTTTCCACATTTTGTGATGAAAATTGATCCATCGCAGTAATTTGCTACCACAAGTCAACTATATGCACCTATTTTTTATACTCCATTTTATACAAGACTTCTCATGAAAGGTAAACTTTCATATGGCGACAAAGTCTATATTAGGGCTTTTAATCGCGAAAATACGACGACGAAAAATGCGATTTTTTAAAAGAAATACAATTTTGCACCAAATCAGTTAACGTTTTGGGCTCCTTCCCACATAAGGGCCCTCCGTGAAAAGTATACCTTTAGACAGAAACAATGTATAGTTTTTAGTATGTAATCAGCAAAATAAATAAAGATTTGTAGGAGGTGCCTTCAATGGTCGGTCTTGTCCGACTATAATATCTTTAATTGTGTTGCATATGGGTTTGTTCTAGCATTTATAAACTAATAGAAATACATGTGAAAGAAACCTTGAGCTATACATATTTTTTGTTACGGTCTATGGATATTTCGGTGATTTCGTTTGTTCTGTTGTGGTTTGGTGTTCGATGGCTAACGAAAGAAAGATGAAATCTAGCAAATATAGGATTAAAAAGGCATGATCCGTCCACAAGGCCGAAGATAACAAGCAAACAATTCATAGCAGCAAACGATATACAATGTGATCTAAAACTTGAGACGGGGCTATCTAGAAATTAAATATAATTCATAGCTTGATCAATTCAGAAGCTGATCTTAATTAAGCGGGAAATTCTCCGGCAGGATTTGTAGCATATATTGGCTTAAAACTGTGTGCCGTTACTTCGAAGGTCTATTCGGAGGATTAACATGAGCATGTTACCCATTGATGAAACGTCCTCAGCAAATGCTTTAAAATTTATTTATAAAATTTACTTTCCTTGGCTAGACTAAGTGTGCTAAAGTGATTCAGTTGAGGCGAACTTTTCTACGGGGATATAAACAAACGATGATGTGTACAATTAAGTCAAATGATCGATCGTTAAGTTCAAATTTGAATTCGGACCGAAAAATGCTCATCGTTTTACGATATTGACGAGAGTATAACAAAATGTTCACATTTTCTTCTTTTTTTTTTTTCTGCTGAGTATGCAGGCAAATCACGATAATTTTCAATGTACTGAGGACGACTGAAGTGAACTACAATACAAGAGGATTTGATTAAAACTGTGCATGACATGATTGTAAATAATAAAGAATTGGCTTTGAAAAAAATTTTGAAGGACATTGTTGTTATCGAGTAGATAAGAGTCGCGACTAGTAACTCGATGTTCGCGCCTTCAAGTATCAGTGTCGTTTATCATAATCGGTTGAAAATATAGTGAGTGTTCAGTTGGTGAAAGCATAACAGTCGTCGATTTCAACACAGACACACATGCACCTTTTTATTTGTGCACTTCTTTCTGACACTCGCAACGTTACACGAATAGAGGATATCTCCTGATTACGAAACGTTTATGGTTTCAGTATTTCCAGATGGGCCACATAAAGTGGGTCATGTCCGTCTCTATGTTCGCTCATCCGTCGGCGTGCGTGCCGATCTCTCGTCTGCTTCTCACAAAGGTTGAGATACATGGATGACACTTCTAACATATATACATTTAATTAACGGCCATTAATCCAATTGAAACGTGAGCATAATCTGCCCTCAGCGATGTTAACATTATCTAAAAATTTTTTACTTACGGGCCGTTTAAATTTCTTACGGCTACAGCCACAATTAGAAAAAATTCTTCATAATATTTTATGTATTGACGTGAGGTTGAGAAAGAGAATACATTAGAAGAGCCTCTGTATACAAGTTTCACCTATTTGGACATCGAAAGTACGAAAGAAAATTTTTGGTTATAGTGGAGAAAGAGAATATATCTCTTTCGTAGATAAAATACATACAACGGGGAACTGTTGCAAAAAATCTTTCCATGGCAGCTAGTGATGGAGGCAGAAAAAAATCCGTTGTGTCAATTACAAGCATTTTTTGCGAGTTGTACCCCTCGAATTAGCAAATTGAGTCTAACATATGCAATGCGAGATGAATATTACAAGCGGGATAGCAACAATTATTATCAATGTTAGAAATCGATTGAAATATTAAACGAAAATTTATTGCTTACTATAGTTAGCAGGAAATTTCGCCGTCCTGGTCGTAGGCGGAAGTTTTAAGTGTAAACAAACATAAAATGAAGGTGAATTTGATTTAAGGTCCAAACACGCAACAATGCACTATACTTTTCAGTTAACAGAATTTAAACGAAGAAAGTGCTTATCTACATATTCACACATATTACAACATATGAACATATGAATGCATGTTGGGATAATTTCGATTTCAAAAAATTATGCAGTAATTGTTAAATTTTACAGTAAATGATGATCGAATGTGACTTTTGCTCCTGTGACAACATTCATGCCTGTTTGTATGTATTCGTGACCTAAAATTTACGTCTATTACAGTTATAACTAAAGAATAGTTGTTTATGTTCATGTGCATCTATAGATATGTATATCTGCACACACATGCATATAAGATATATACACACTCATATCTATATGTATATAAATATATATATATATATATATATAAATATATATGATAGTTATGTGAGTGAATGGGACGCTGACGCCGACGACAGACCATCACATCACATGGTTGTGAATTACTCACGATCGCTTAAAAATTGTGTTCATGTCGAGACATTTGTGAGTTGTTGTGATGCTGTGCACGTCAAGCATGTATCTTCTTCTTCTTTTTCTGCATCAAATTTAGCCCTAGCGTTATTTAGCCCCAGTACGCCGACATTTAGTGTTCAGTGCTCCTCTTTACTTTGGGATCAGTGGCACAGTTGCAACACAGCAACAAAACCAACAACAAATAACATTAACAGCAATGAAAAATAGTAACATCAACAAAAACGAGATGTGTCCAAAAATTAAGTAATGAATGGATTGAAGAGAGAAGGTTAAACAAACATCCATCTATCCGCATAAACATGAACACATATGTGTGTACATATAAGCATACACACACACATACGTACATACGTACATAGCGTAAACAACATAATCATGACTAAATTTTCCAAATTGTCTAACGATCGCTTAGTTTAAATGCGATCATATATATATATATATATATATATATATATATATGCGCTTATGCTTAAACATGTATATATATATATATATATATATATATATATATTGTGTATATTTGTATAGGTATTTGTGTGAATTTGAATGTTTGGATATTTGTTTTGCACCACTACTACAAACGAAATTTGTTGATTTGTGTTCGCAAGTATGTACACATGTGCATAATGCCAGCAGATAACATCTAACGCCAGTTCTAACGTATCTTTGTACATCCATAAAAAATACTCGCGAAAACTACCGCCGCAACGCAAATACATACATAAATGAACATATATATATATATATATATATATATATTCAAGTACGTACAACGATATTACAGCTAACCGATGTTTGAGACATTTTAAATACATTTTGAGATGAATACCTTTTCGGAGTTGATGATGATCGTGTTGTGGTAAAATAAAAAATTTTTGGCTGCCTGGCTCACTGGCCGTTTGGCTGTTGTACTCGCGAAAAAAAAGGTTTAAAATTCCACTAGTGCTGCTGATGCCTGCAAAATGATTATGACGATGTAAGGATTTTTGCCAGTCACCACTTATTGCTCAATACTGGATAGATGGATGTATGGGAAGGGTGATGGTACTACTGCTGTTTCTTTTTTTTTTTTTTTTCTTTAATTTTTACATAAATACAAACGATATCTGGTTGTCGTGCTAAATACATTTCATAATAATACCGATGAAGCGACTAACATCTAAACATCGCGAGCGAGAAAACTGAAAAAAATGAATTATCGAAAAATCGAAATTGAAATTGAAAAAAGAATTCATTAACTGTGCAATATTTTTCAGCGAGCAATGAAAAACCTTGAAATTTCAAAACTGATCTCCATTCGTATTCGATACAAATGAATTTTTAGTATTTGGATAGCGGAGAAACAGATGTGCGATATTCGCTGTTTTACGCTTACTAATGTTTCAAGTTTGCTTTCAATCAAAATCTCTAATAAACTCACGCATATACTTACGTTCACAAAGTATCGTAACGTATAGAAGCGTTAAGTCCAGAAACTCAAAATAACTATTCACATCCTTATATCTACACAATCCGATGCATATATAGACATACATACATACACACACACACACACACACACACACACACACACACCCAAACACACATGTTATTTATATTTGATGGCATTCGAGTGCTTCTCAGTTTTGCTGCCTGCTCCGCTTGCTGAACTGCTTGTTTGCATGTGAGTTATTACAGATGTTTAATGTTCGGCGCAATTTGCCAGATTTTAAAGTGACAAAAAGCGAAAACCTTGCTTGGCGCTCATGTTTACAGATAACATTCTCCTACGGAATGGAATTAGGGTAACCAACTTTTGCTTGCGGGCTATGGCTGTTGACGGTTTCTACATTAAAAGACAAAAACCTTTCCAAAAAAAAAAAAAAAATTAAATAAATTTATTATGAAAGTTTTCAACAAAATCATTCCCAGTGCAGGATCTCATTTTCATTCCTCTGTTCCTGTCACGGTGTCTGTGCAAACCCAAGAGAAATAGCAATCAAGCAACAACGTGCGATAATTTGCTACGATCAGCTACGCGTCTTCGACAATTCCGGACTATCTTAACTCATTCCTTTTTGGCCTGAAATTGGTTCCTGTGGAACAACAGGTCCGTTACGTGATTGAAAACGGAATTTTTTTATGGGAAATATATGCGAAATGATGTACTATGTGAATGAAATATTGTCGGTCCCGGTGCCTATACTTTTTCCACCTTTCTGGACCAATTTATGGATGCTATAAACGTCTTCACGCTTCTTCTATTCGGAATTCATGAACTAGATGTGAATTTGTGACGAATAAGTAATGAAGAAAGAGATAATTCTCTCTCTCTCTCTCTCTCTCTCTCTCTCTCTCTCGCTTTACCAATTATTTATGTAAAATGAATATAAAAAACGAGTGTATAGAGGATTGCACTCATCTCGGAAAAAATTTAAATAATTCTTTTGAGAATGTGGATGCATGGGTAATTCTGGAAACCGATTGATATCTAATTGCTTCAAGTTCTATCTTGCGCCGATCAAATTATGCCGAAATTTTCACATTGGACGCGCTTTTTTTTGCTCATTAACAGGCAATATTTAGTTAGCAAGCGAAACTGGGACTTTTGCTCTTAATTCGGGTTGAAATTAACTAAAGACGTGTCATTAGAACCACCAGTAACTCATTAACAGATGATCGAAATGAGCTGAATGTTTGCGTAATGGCAGCTTTCAGAAATTATATAGATGATTATATGTTAAAAACACTATTCATGTGTCAGTCCCGGGAATTATTGACTGACTTGTTAGAAATTGATGACTATTTGCTTTGAGATGGGCCTAGTTTTGCAGCGCTTCTCAGAGCTTAGCGTCAATTAAATTTGCAAATAACTCCAGCCCGGCATCAAGCACGTTCGGTCTCCTTAGAATAAGGGAAAGTTCAATTTCTGCCAACAATATAAAACTTATAGTAATGTATCCGTTAGTACAAACATGAAATGTTTCTATATACATACAAAAATAGTCGCAATCAGTCATTTGAAAGACTTGAAATATATGTAGCGTGGAAGAATGAAGTTCGATTGGGTCTATTATTACGAAATATATATCGCTTGGAAGTACGCACTAAAAACTTTACAAAAACCGTAAAGAGTATTCTTGCAATGGTCAATGCAAGATGAAGAATTGGTACATTTTTTGTCGTAGCAGGAAAGTATTGAGAATCTTAATATGCGGAATTTTAAAACATAAAATTTAGATTTGAGTCAGATTGCACGTCCTCCTCCTGACTCCACCTTAATTAAGTATTCTCTCACGGTTTCTATCGCCCATAAATGCTGAGAGCACATGTCTGAAAAATTGAACTGATTACGCTATTAGTAGGCACGAAGGTAAAATTTGACAAAAGATGGTACCGATTAGCCAGTGGACTAACTAACAAAATTGCGCTTGCGGTTATTGAGACTAGCATATTAGTATATACGAAGATGGTATCCATTTTAACAACAAGAATTCGAAAAATCTTTCATCTACTAAATGCTTTAATATCAAGACAAAGTCTTTTGTACGTACGACGTTTTAGTGAAAAAAAAACCCGATAAGACTTCAATATGATTGGACTAACTTTTTCATTCCGTGTTCTTACGGAAATTCCACAAGTAAGGATCGAGTTTAACGATAGACTCCTTCGTGATTAATTTGCGAGGACTGTGCAATTCGTTCAGATACGTTGCTCGACTCCATGAATTGAACCCTATATTGAAATCCAAGTAAATAAAGCCGAGTAAATTAACGGCACCGTTTCCAGGCGGCGCTGAGATTGTACATAAAAAAAAGTTCCCCTTTATGCTCGCTACGGGACACAATCGGCCTCCAAAATGCCTCCACAAAAGTAGTACGGTGTACTTATAACGGAATAAGCCCAAAGAAATATAAATAAAAAGGGATCCAAGAAATTTTGGGTAAACAGACTGAAGTTTTTCCTTTTCGAATTTTGTTTTTGTATTTTTATATTTTCGTAATCTTTGTGTGTGAGAAAAGTAAATGACGTTTCTACTAAATCTACTTAACTAATTTGAGTTCAGATTAATGGCTTGGCAACACTAAATACTTTCGAAGCAGGCAAAAGAAAAACCGAAAAACTAGAAACAAAAAGCAAAAAACTACATCGACCTGCGGCAGCAGCATCAACATATTGTGTGATGCAGTTACACGATTGTGTTGTGAGTGCTTAAAATGTTTTTGTTTATGTTCATGCATTCATGTGTTTATATTATGCAGCTTAGACGGCTATACAATCTCATCCAAGACCAGACAAGGCCGCCCGTCCGTCTATTGAGCGTAGAAATTCAAATTTAGTTCGTCTGCCTGTAGTGTCATCTTATTGTAATAGAAGTGTAAATCTGTTAACTCCAGGTGAACAATACGAAATTTGCATATTACATGTAACAAATGGAAAACACCGTCACACCAACAGTCATAATTTATGTTTTGCTGTTTGCATTCAAAGCTTTGCAATTCCACAACTGTTATTGTTGTACTTCATTCGATTAATAAACAGTTTAAATTTAAGCATTATGTTGTTCACCATTACGTGCACTACGTATACACTTATGCGGTGTATAACAATTTGACTTTGGTAACTCAGTAATTGTTTCTTGATATTGTCATATACGGAAGTATTTACTAGAAATTAGAGCTCAAAGGAACCTTGTTCACAACTGAGACAAAAAAAAAAAAAAAAAAAAAAAAAGAAACTTTCACACAACAATAAAGCAAATTTTACATATACATATATATATCTTATGTAAAGATATCGAGAGATTAGCGATTACAATTCTAACAGTCAATGCCCTATTCACCGCACTTAATCAAACGAGCTGATGACTTGCCTTTAATTAATTACTAAATATATACATGTCAAATTTAAAACTGATTCTGTGCACCCTATCGGCATATATATACAAAAGACCAAAAAAAAAAAAAAAAAAAAGCAGAAAATTTTACGAATTTCACGTAGGTTTCATCACTTTTTTTACCTTTCTCGCCTTGGCGTTATATTAGCCTTTCATTCGCGGGCATATTGAATTTCTCGAACGCAAGGCGTAGAGTATCGCACTCTTGCATATAAACTCTGACCAACAACGAGAATGGCTGCAAATAAAATGTATACAGATATATTATATATATCTGTAAATGTCCGTCTCTCTGTCCATTGTGTGTATTCTAAAAATTTTGATTTTTACTTTTCTTTTGGCTTAGTCAATGCCGACCAATAGAATAGTAAAAAACTGTTTGACTAAAATGTCTTCCGTATTGAAGCGATTTCTGCTCTTTGGAGCCTATGAAATAAGGTATGAATTTTTGGTTACAGAATGGTTGGGTTAGCAGAATGGACGCGCTATGCAAATAGATAATAAGTTATCGATTTTGAAAAAGCTCTTATTCGAAACCAGAAATGTTAGACAAAGACAGCAGAGGGGGTAGCAAAACAAACAAGCGAACGATATAAGGGATGAAATAACCCCATGTCGAGATACTGTCAATTACATATTTGTTGTGGCGTTACGGTATAGGTCCATAAATCCCTTTTTTGTCAACTAGCAGCAGGCGTTACCATTCCCAATTGCCGTAATTGCCGCCAGGCTATTTCGCGCAACTGATCAAGCAAAAAATCTTTATTATATTATCGAACACATAAAACCAATTTTTTGCGAGTTTAAGCGAACTTTTATTGTAAACTGCGGTTTTTCCTTTCACTTTGCCAAAGATCTTCGTTGCACGTTGTTTCTATTACGCGTTATCAGGCTTTCGTAAGTATTGTTAAATGGAATCAATTGGGTAGAGTAAGACACCGGATCTTCTACTTGTTTCTTTTTATGGCTAGTTTTGATTATTTAACGCCTTGGCCGGCTAGACCTCACCAAACGGAGATAGTTCGTGCAACTGAGCTGAAACATTCACTGTACTACAAAACTTCTTAGGTGCTAAAGTAATATATATGTCTTTTTATAGAAATGTAGTTTTACTTTGGATAGAGTTCGTTGATCTTTAAGTCTCACATCTTCAACATTTTACTACGTGAAGTACAAGAATTTGAACACTTTTTGCTCATTTGTTAATGTTATAAGTGGACTATGAAATGATATTCGACTCGAAGTGTTGTGAGTTTAGAAGAGCTCAGTACTTTTTATACATGATATAATATTACGCTGTAGCTATGTTCAAAGAGTATGTACGCTATGTTGTTGATATAATTTATAAAAATGCATTTGTGTCTATGTCTAGGCTTAGGTGTGAAATGGCATACAGACGACCACTCATCCCTATATTACGTAATTATTCTACATTGCAGTTGTCTTGGAGAATATTTATTCATTTTTTTTTTTTTTTTTTGCAAATTTGTGAATACAATCAAAAGGTAATAATTTTCAATGAATGCATTTTTGTCATCTTTTGTTATATTCCGTGTCAGTAAAGAGAAACGAGTAAAAGAAGCTCGAGTCGGGTATTAAAATATTCGATATCAGCTAAATATAATTTCATTGTTATTTTTATTTGCACTCGAGTTAAGAGCATCATCGACACAATTTTCAAAATAATGCAACATTTATTTCGTGATTTGTAGGTGACCTCGGGTGACCATCACTTTATTTGTACGTATTAATGTAATATTAGTTTAATACTAACTGGGCATCATACGGAGGAAAGTGCATTTTTTTTCTACGCTTTACCTAAGCTTTTGTTTTTCCTTTAATATATATATATATATATTTTTAAGCCGTGTCTGAAATCGTGTGATAGCTCTGTTTAAAATGGTCAGAGTATCAAACAGAGAGTCAACTTTGCAAACTTTAAATGTTACAAATGAAAATATTTTCGTATTGTCAGAAATTCTTGGAAACGTTGTGTGTGCAAATTTATGTTAACGAAACTATTTTTTATTTTTCTATTTTTTATTTATTGTTGTTGTTATTGTTGTTGTTGTTGTTGTATTATTGATTTTAATCGTTGAAAAAAGTAATCGTTTTTAACGTTGTTTTTATGAATGATATTAAAATAAAAGTTGGGAGAAAAACATAAAATTTTCAAGAAAATTAGGAGCGCCATAGATCAAAAAATAAAACATTGAAAAATAGCCAATTGCTTTATGCCTTAATTCTTTTTTTTTTTTTTTTTTTTTTTTTTGTTTTTTTTTTGTTTTAAGAGTTATATAAAACGCACATATGCACGTCTGATGATTTACAACTCAGCCATTCATATATTGCCAGTTGAACAACATCATAGTGATCTCGAAGAGTTCATTCAGATGCACATATGTAAGCATACACGTTGAAAAATTTATTTGCTTCAAATTCCTCATCTAACCTTTCCCTTGCCATCGAGCGACGGACAGCAGAGTTGGTGAACAAGCTTAATCGACGTACAGTCTTACGTTGTTCATTCAGCAACTTCGAATACATGATTAAGTGCACTATGAACGTAAAGAGAAATCCAATATGAAATATAGGTAATCCACGTAGAAGTTCGTTATATTATCTGTTAGGCAGTCAGCGTTGCGATTAAAGTGGATGATCGTCAAACGATGTCTGCCACGAAGACCAACTCTAAAATTTAGTATAGGGTGGGTTGGCTACTTCTTGAAGGCAAAATATTCTATAGACTGAAAATAAAAAAAAACAAAAAAAAAACAAACGATAAATGACATTAATATTTGCCCTTGCGTATGAGAAATTTAAAAGTCGGAACAATTAAGGCCGAAACTGTAAGTTTATTTATATGAAAATCGAAGCGAATAAGCAAAATATAGTCGATGTGGGACAAATATTGGACGAATGCAGGAGTTGCTATATTCTTTGTTCGCACGTTCAAATCTCAGTGCGAGAAAGCGTTTGTGGTTGTAGCTATAATAAGGCCTCACTTGACAAAAGCAAAATACTTACCGATTGGGCGCGCACCCACTGTGATGCGGTCACTTTTCCTATCTCTTTCTCTCTTCCGTGACTCCTTTTTGCCTGTCACAGCGTTACGTGCTATTGAAAAAAATAAGTAAAAAAATAAGTACAAAAATTAAATTCGGTTGAGGCCAAATCAAATCCCTCTTCATTTACCCGGCTGCGTATCACTATATCAAGTTGTCCCGTTTTAAATATTGACTTGCATGCAAGAATTTCTAATGTTTCTACCGAATTTGAATTTGACATCTTCATTTTTGCGAGCAGAGATTCAGAATTTCATACTCATCAAAAATATATACACTTTATAATGTATGTGCCCGCATCCTTCAGTAGTGGATACAAAAGGAAACCTACGAATTATTCTAAAGATCAGTTAGGTTTTCCCAAATTCTGATATTTCTAAATTAAAATTAAATTTTTAAGCCCATCACTAGAGAAGGCCGAAGTAAAGTATTTATACCGCTAATCTTAAGTTGCTTGTTCAATATTCGAATAAATAAAGAGTCAAACGGAGCTTATTGGTTGGTATATTGGTAATATATTATATGTCCAGTTCAAAATGCCCTGCAATTGAGTCAAGAATAATCTTTCTATAGCTGGAAATCGGAATTTAAAAATTTTTTTATTAACATTTTAAAGATACGGCCGAATAAGTTTTTTGTGAATATGTACAGATCAGCGCGCATCAGCCTTACAGCTTCTTACATAATTTCATCCCTATTTATTTTAATTTTAATTCTAATCCTTATCCAATAAGTTTATTATATGGAAATTAAAAAAAACCTTCAAAAGATCAGAAAAAGTCTATTAATCGATGCAAGAGTTCTTTCTGCATAGACTTTTGTTCCGCTTACAGATTATAAACAAGTTATTAAATGTGATATCTGGTTTATAGTTCTGAAATGCTGTGCACCTCTGCCTCTCTGTTATGCATATCTGTCAAAATTGCGGGTCGAACAAGTTCTTCAAGGTAGTTCAAGGTGAGGGACTACCCGCCGTCTGTGACCCTATGAAGCGCATGCTGCGCATGATTCGTTATAAAAAAATACATGTACGGCTTGGACTTAAACTGGGAATTATGGAAAGCTCGATGGTTCGCTTGATTCAAATTTTTCTAATTTTGTTCGTTGCCTCAGGATAGCTAGCTTTCTTATATGTTTCCCGTTATGATAGGGAAAATTTAGAAAGCTCTCTGTTTATTTTTCTTTCAGTGCATTTAAGCCTCTGCCTGTGGGGCGATTGTAATGCGTCCAAACGGTATCGTGATGTGCCGGCTGACATAAATTGAACAAATCTAACAGGTACACATATTCGAACCTCTATCCAATGCTTTGAAGCATGTGTGCATGGATATGTTATTTAAGATTGAATGCGTGTGCATCAACATAAATATTTTGTACCTATGCTCGTATGCTACACAAATGATTATACACATAATAATGATTCACGAATTCAACCTGTTAGTTTACCAAGTGGATAGCGCGGATATATATATATATACTTACATATAGACTGTACGTGCATATGCACATGCATATGCATGCACTTGAGAAAGCATCCCACGAAATTTCGCTAATTCCACATTATTTCAAGTCGTAAATTCTAAAATCGCTGCTGCGTTAGATAATGAAGAAATATTGTGTGCCGTGTAACCGTCTCTAATTATGACTCATTCATCAAACAAATTGATTTACACGTAATGCACTGCACTGCACTATAAACGCTTAGATGTGGAACAACGCTTAAATGACGGGCGAACGGGATAACTAAAGGATTTAGTGTATCATATATGATATGTGGGCTGTGCTTGCGTTAGCAATCGAGGGACCGTAATGTGTCAATAATCAACTTAAATTTAGCAAATAAAACAACAGCAACAACAACAACAACAACAACAACAAAAGTAAGCCCAATACGCAATTAATAGAATTTGTGGCCAGACAAACAATTTCTCGCCCGTGCCCTATACCCGATGCCCGATGCCCGATGCGCTTTTCACGTTTAAATGCTACGTGAGCTGTTACTACTTTTTATTATATGATATATATGTTATTTTCTTAATTGTTTGAATACGTTTATCTGCGCTTAAAGTCGGTGTTACGGTCAGTGGCGCTAGTTAAGCGCATATAGGAAAAGCTCTCGGCACTTCTTTTAATGCGTGAAATGGGCACAACAACAATCAACCACTAAGAAAATTATGGTTATTCAGACCGAATCGACATAAGTGTTTGACATTAAAGAAGTCAATCGTTAACGTGCTGGGAGCATATACTTGTTTTTGTTGTTGTTGTTATTGTTTGTCTTACATTTTTATTTCTCTTTTTTGTTTCATAAAATAAAATGCAAAAGCGCGCTGCTTCTAGTATTAGGCAGATTCCAATGACAAATACATATAAATAAAAAATTTCTGCATTTAAATATATACATATAAGCATAGCATATTGTATATACATACATATATATACATGTATCCTTCTGTAAATGTTCGTTTACTTATATGCAAGACATTTTATTACTTATACTCACTTTGTTGTACATTATTTTCGTTATTGTTGTCTTCAGCCCAGTTAACTTAGCTACTGTGACTTTGTATGAACAACGAAGAAACGAACAGTAAACGCAGGCAGACAGAGTGACAGACAGGCTGGCAATTGTCCATAGTATGGTAGTGCAATGCGAACCCAACATCTCTAGTAAGTATAGTAAAGCACCTCAGAATGATATGCTGGTTGACATTCGATTGTAAGCACGCGTCATTATTATTGTTGTAGCAATTGTTCAGCTTTCGTATTCGTTGCGGACAATGATTTCGTTTTATGATGTTTATCAACAATAAAATTACACACTGAATGCATGGGTCTATGCTTTCATGGATTCATTCGGTTTATTGCATGCGCAATCCCTTAAGTTATATTAAATTTGTCATTTCATTAGCAACCGCTTACACAATTCCAATTACAATTTCGAACATTCGTTCTCATTCATTATACACGTTTGCCAAAAAATTGTTAATTTTTTTTTTTTTTCCAAATGTTAGTAAAGAGGACGTTTAATCGATTATCAATTGATGGCCATAAAACGGTTACATGTTTTAATGAGAGCGAGAGAAACAAATGCAAATACAATTTTTTAGCATCAAAGCTATACTTATTGCAAATCCAATTAGGCGGGAAGTCTAGCGTAAGTAATATACCTGTAATGTGTTACAGTGTTTACACCTAATCAACAAAAAAGTAAATCAATAAAGGGCACATTTTGAAACACCTCATTATCATCTATCTACTGGAAATCGTTTAAAAAAGTAAAACACTTTCAAGTTTCTTCGCTTCGTTGTATTATAAATCAAAAAAGAATTCATTTACCAAATAATACGCATAGCCAGACGCTTATTACAGTTTCGACTCGAGTCGACATTTGAAATACATTGTGTTATGGTTAAGAAAACCGTACATTTGTAGCACATTTGCAGCACCCACATACCATATGGATGTGCAAATGTAAGTAAGTGTACAGATATATTCAACCGTATATCAATAATTGACATCAATTTTGTCACGGTCAATTAGCTGTTCTTAGGCGGACAGATATTTTTGCATATATAACATCCACACTTACGCACAAATGTGATATATTAAATAACATTGAATTGGTTATCAAGCCAATGGCGACTTAAGACGAGCGGAAATCTTCAGTTGACCATTCCCTATACAATAAATTCAATAGATTTTAAATTGAGCTATAATACCCACATACAATGTGAAAAATCTGTCGCTTTGAAAGCAGCAGCAATGAGCTTAAAACAAGGGCAAACCCTATAGTGTGACACGGCCCATTATTAAACACATTACACAATTTCACGTAATACATACAGATAGTTATTCATATAATTAGTTTTCAAAATAGAGCGTTGTATTGCAAGTGATCGAAAAAGTGATTCGATCCATCCCATTTGCAATAGCGCTCTTTCGTGGGCGCAAACACGTAGGCATACCAAATTTTATCAAAATATCTTGAAAATTGCGATGCGTAGGCTGAAAGCACGAAAACAAGGCGACCAGGCGTACAAAGCAGCTGAGTACGTTTCCGAAAGTAACTCTGAATCGATCGATATAATAACACGTGGTCTATTTCAAATCTTTCTGAGTGTTGCATATATTCGCACAAACTTAATATACTCTTACACAATAAGTAGTGTAGGGGGGTAATGAACGCATTGTCGAATTTCCAATATCTCCTGCATAAACACTTCATATATCTAAAGCATTCCTAATTCCGGTAAAACGTTGCCGCTTCTACATACGATATTTCCGTAAATTTCACTTCCGAAATTTTCAAATCGATGCCAATAGACAAAATTCGGTTTTATTAATACAAAACTACGTTTACGTGACAGGCGTTATTTTAACTCTCGACTTTCTTTGTATGAATTGTAAACCAATTTGCTTAAGTTAGGATGTCTGTATATTGAATTTGAGTGAATGAGTTAAGTTTTGATTGAAATTAAAGTCTATGTCGCTGTAAAGGCTGCCTTCTCACAGGAAGAGGAGTCCGAAAAATAGACTTATACAATCTAAGCTTCCCACAGCACATTTATATGTCAACTCACTCTTGTCGAATTAAGGTTCCAAACATTCCAAAACACGATTTATATGGAGGCTTTCAAAAGATGCATCTTATCTCATCTAAACTTTTTCAACTCTCTTTGGTGCAACTAACTCCTATCTTTTATCGAATTAAATTGAGAATTATTGAGAAGTGCCTTTTTCGAAATGGGGTACTATGTGCGAAATGGTGGAGAAACGATTCGATTCGAAGCATACACAATAGGATTCGCTGTTGGTTCAAAACTAGTCAATGCACTTAAACTTAATCAAAATGTTTCGAAAGTTACGACTTGTGAGGTTGAATATAAATATATACACAGACAGGTAGGCAGCGTAGAGCATAGTAAAATTTGGGTTTATCTCAAGTCGTTCAAGCCGCTGTTTCGTGCATCCACATAAACTTCATATATTCTTACCACGTTCATATGATATCATTTCGTTTATTATTCGGTGATGGATTCGGTAAACAGAAACTAAGGATTCCGAGCAACTTTTATTCACCCTATATTCTAATGGTGAAACTGATCTCCACTATTTATGTACGTATAGGAAGACATTCGAAAACAATGACAGCCAGGCTTGGCAGCGATTGCAGTCATAAGCTTTCCCCTTATTTTCATAGTTTTGTCCATTGCTCAAACACTGCTTAATGTTATTGTAATGGCTTTGAATTTTTTGCTTTTCAAAATATCAATTGTCAGTCTAGGGGCTCTATTCGTCTGTCGACATTCTCTCAGGATAGATGATAGACAAAGTAATGCCGTAGTACAGTACCGTCTTCGGGGCAAGACAGACATTTGGTATACAAAAAACTTTTATTGTATTGAAAGGCTTACCGAAGGCTGTTCGTGTTATCGAATACCAGATCAAATAGTAAAGTTATAGGCATTTATATGGTTGTATACGCTTGCGTAAGAAACTTCTCAAACAAGCCAGTCAATATACTTATTTCAATGCGTGTGTATATATATATATATATATATATATATATATATATATATAAATATATATATATTTATGTATTGGTATGATGCATACAACCAGCCTGGCATTTGGTTCTTTTTAAATGAGTTTAGAGAGTTTTCAATCACAAAAAACTTGACAACAGTGTCAGCCAATTATTCGGTTATGCCCTCAAATAACTTTATTGTCGTCAAATTGTACTCTTGGAGTATTACGAAAAGAAGAAAAAAAAAGAAGTTAAAGTAAAGATTTAAAATAACAAAAACTGAAATATATCACGATCAACTAACTTATAAAAATACCCACACGATGTATACGTATATGCATCCCCGTACACAGATACTTGGGTTGATATTTGCGTCTCTTCATCATATCAGTTATTTGGCAGAGCGATCCGTGGTTTATTTTGCAAAACGAATGAAAACAACAATTATTGTCAAAAAGTGTTTGAATGCTCGCGCGTGAAAGTGAAATATGTTCCAATTATGTGCGGAGATGTCACCTCGGCAAATTCAAATTGGTTGTTGGCTGACTTGAATTGTGCGGTAAATGAAAAACTTAACAAAACAAATACCAAAAAGAGACAAACAAAACCGAAATTATTGTTCGTTCAGCTTTTGCCATTGTCAACATCAAGATGTTGTTAAATTTGTTCATATTAACGACGGATGAATAATGGATAACTTTTGTTGCACTTCATTGGCTGTTAAGCCGCTGTCTCGTATGTGGTTTAGCTGGCTGGCTGGCTGGCTGGCTGACTGCTTGGCTGACTAGTTGGCTCGCTGGTTGACTGGATGCCTGGTTGGTTGGCTGTTAGCCTGGCTGCCTGGCTGGCTTACTCGATGATCGTGCAGGAAGATAACGTTGGATGGATTCGTGATTTCGGCAAAAGTCGAAAGTAAATCATTTTTGTTTTTTTTTTTTTTTTTTTCATTCATTCATTTATTTATTATTTCGATAACGCCAACGCGAACGCTCGAGGTGATGATTGTGCTGTGACAATGACGATGACAATGCCACCAAACATAAATTTCGGACCTTTCGTAAATGAGGAAGGTAGCGGTAAACTTCCGGTAGCTGAGAATACGTTATTGGTGTGATATGTGCATGAAAGACACGTATAAGAAAATAATCATAACTGATGATGAATTGTAAGGAGGAACGGGAAGAGGCGATAGCAAGATGAGTGAATGTGCATTGGTTTGTTTTCTATTACTTTATCTTAGAAAACTATAGAGCGCACACATCATGTTAATGTTCGTGATTTATTTCTAACCAAATTGTCGCCACTGTGT
Organism: Glossina fuscipes; assembly: GCF_014805625.2. Lineage (NCBI taxonomy): Eukaryota > Metazoa > Arthropoda > Insecta > Diptera > Glossinidae > Glossina > Glossina fuscipes. The sequence continues at coordinate 17,068,940 of NW_023998414.1, read as the reverse complement.
CGTGTATTAGAGATGTCAGAAAACGGCTAAAATGTAACGCTTTGTGCTTCCCACACATGGACTCAACGGCTCGATGCTGCTGTAAATGTCGCATGTTGTTTTCAAACTGTTTCCACGCTTACTACCCACAAAATCACACTAAAGAAGACGATTGCACTGATGAATGCTACAGAAACTTATTGTTACCTCTACATTTGTCTATATATACATATACATACATACATACATACATACATACATACATACATATTTACATCGGTATACCGATCATTATCTGGGAAAATCGCTTTTTGCGAAAGCACTCGCGGAGAAATATTATAAATAAAGATAAAGATGGGCCCGCGAAAGCATGCGAATGCGCATGTCATGCGTTTATTCATTTCTTTAATTTTCTTCTTTTTTTTTTTTTTTTTGTTTTTTTCTCTTTTCTTATGTTAGCTACTGAAACGAAATTAAAGTCCAAGTGAAAAAATAAAATAAAACTCTAAATAACGTAAGTTAAGTATAAATTGTAAGGAAAGCGTACCTAACCGTTGTTGCATTGCGGAATTTTACGATGACGGCAATTAAAAAGAGTTTAACCATAGCAATCAGGGTACTGGTGAAATCATAAAAGCACTGTTATGCTAATTGCTGGATACGCATCTTAATCTCAGGCACAAGATCCCAGTTAAAAGCTTAGCTTAAATAGGTTCAATAACATTTTATAGGCAAACCTTTATTATTGTAAGATAAACACATCCGCTTATATTCTACACATGCGAAAGAAGCTTTCGTCATACATTCATAGCTTGATTACATTGAAATTGGATTATCGAAAGGCAGGAACGAACCTTGCCTTGATTCCTGTTGATCGAAAACTTTCTTTGCTCAGGCATGGAAAAGCATTGATTTTGGCTCCGAACCGAAACCATAAGAAATGGATAATAAAACATTCACTTTGTGTGTGTTTGATCTTATATCAAATAATTTACAATTCATTGGGCCCGTTACTGTGTGATACTTGAAATAGACAAATAATTTCGATTTTGTTCTTTCAAATAATTATAATCAGTCATAATATTTTGCTTCGTCCAATGACGTCTTGCTATTCTTGCAATAAGTACTCATTATCCACATAAATTACAAACGTAGAGAAAGATAAGACTTTCTACACATTTATTGTATGCGTATGGAGTAAAAAGAGATAACTAACTTATGGTCTTAGCTAAATGTTCTTATGTCTGACCTGAATAAGAAGTGGATTGCACCATTATACGTATTATATACGTTCAATGGTAAATAAGATGGAGTCTAGTTTAATACAAATAGTTCCAAGACAACTTGTTGTATATTAATGAATAAAAACAACTAGAAGAGATAAGTGCTGTTAACGGGCCAACCTGGGTCTTCGACGCATATGTCGGACACCCTAAGCACTAGACCAATTGCAATTGGATAAATTTTTTATACCAAGGATTACTATGATCTTTTATAGAAGAATATGTTACTCTTATGTAAGTTAAAAATAGTATAATTCGTAGACCAGTTTCGAACCCGTAACCCCAATTATATTTAGTAATCTATGATAGATAAAAAGTTCGCATGAACACACAGGCAGTTGTTTAAGGGGTTCGGTAATCCCGTTTCGGTGCATCTCGTTTCCTTTGCAAACGCTTCATATATTCCACTTACTGCCTTTGAAGCAATGAAAAACCATATCGATGATATGAAAAATTTTTTAGTTTATGTTTATATTTAGTTAGTAGTGTTTAGTTTAAGTTTATGTATTAATACTTATAACACTTGTACATAGAAAAAAAAACTAAAAAGTTAATATATTACAACCAAGAGTTGTATTTAGCTAAGGTCGAGTTATTCATATCTACACAATCCTTATCTTAAAAAAAAAAATTCAAGAAAGTAAAATTTTGTTACGCTTCAATATTTGATGGACGTGACTGATCATTCGATTTTTGTATAGGTACTGTAGGATTATCCATAGCATAGACAAGAAACAGTTTTAGTGTCGTATCTGTGGTAGTTTAGGTTTATGGGTAATGAACAAAAAATCAAATTTCTTCCATCTTAAAACAGAGACATCCTGAGGTGTCTCGGTATACGAGGCGAACCCTTTGACGTTTAAGAACATCCAAGATTCAAGTACCAAATTTCAAGGCGATATCGCCAAGAGATAAATTACGGTAAATGAAAATTTATGTGTTTCATAGGGCCGCTGAATCTCTCCTTTTAATCAAATTCGAATGTTTTGACATAATGACACGAATATACTCAGATCCTTTGACGGTGGGTATATAAAAAGTATGATCTATATATCGAGAATGATAATATTTTTTAATATACTACATTTTCCCCTCCTACTGAGAACACATCAACAGATAACTAGTTGTACCCAATTAATGGTTCCATGTGTTTGAAAATTATCGATATTGATATACATAAGACATAAGAAAATGCTAGACTCTCCGGAAGCAATCAAGCTGAGACAATCAATTTATTTTCTCTATTTCAGTCTTTACGGTGCGGTGCTCATGTGGTTGCGACCTCATTTCCTGTCAGAAAGCCTGCTTATCATGTAGGGAGGGGAAGCAGTCAAGTACGAGACCGATGTCAAATTCTTTTTCCCACTTTACTGATACAATGCGGCTTTCAATGGAACTTGTGCTGGTTCACCATGCCTAAGGACTCACCCCTAATAATTTCGGGCTAATTATCGATGTGAGTTTCTTTGTGACTTATGCAACACTCAACTAAATTCGCTATATTCTACAGCTTTGAAAAGGAACGCGAAAGTAATTGAACCTAGCGGCTACGTTTTCAGAAAGAAAGATACTTATATGATACGATTATTATATATGATTATATTTATTGTAAAGGTCTTTGCACACTAGCAAGGATTTACAGTCGACCCATCCTTTATTTTGCCGATCATTCTAGAATCATTTCCTGGGTCGATTTAAGCTTTTCTGTCTCGCTTATGTCTGGCCATGTATTTGTCCTTTTAACCTACAAATCACAATTTTTGAAATGTTTTCTGCTCCAGAAATTAGTCGTAACGAAAACACGTAGAATAGGAGTGTCAGTATCAGAATACAGAATTATTTTCTGAGTTAACGTAATCTTGCTTATTCGCCTATCTATCTGAGGTTTGTCCATTTATTTTCTGCTCAACCTGGAGATCGAGATTTTTGCGTGTTTTGACTTAGAACGGACACTGTTAACACCGAATTACATCGTATGCTTCTCACGACCACTCACTATTTAACACTAACTGGACGAATGTCCATCAATTAAATCGTATCTACACAATGCTTATGAAGTCAACTTCAAATGTTTTACACAGGCAGGCATTAGATAGATAATTACAATCCAAATTCATTTATCATAACTTCAATACGGCCGCTGTAATAACTACAACATTTCTTCTTAACCGTATTGAAACGAGCTACGCTTGTATACACATTCATATATTTAATTATTCTATTCTACTTATTTCTATTCATTTAATCAAAAAAAAAAAGAAGAAGAAGAAGAAGAAGAAGAAGAGAAGAAAAAGAGAAAAAAAAAAAAAAAGATCAAATATGAAAGTGAAAATCTTCGGAAATAAAATGCAAAGTCATTTAACACATTAATCAGCAAATGATGTCCGATTACACGCATTGATCGCCTTCGCAGTAACATTACGAAAAACTTTAATTTAGTAAAGAATTAATTTAACATAGTATTCTTCCTATGGGAATATGCATGATTTTACAGATATAGATGAAGGGACAAAATCTATTTGCAGAAATTTGCAGTGGTCATGTGAAATTTTTAAATACTCTTTTGTTGCCGCGATGACTTTCATATATTTTTACATTCTTTCAGGTCAAATTCATTCGAAACATCTGGCAGATAAGCAAGCAATTGTGAGAGTTAAGCAACAAAATGTTTATCGATGATTATCAGTCGAAAAATCTTACCTTATTTCATTTAAGATCTGCTTGGCATTAATTAGTTATGTAATTTCGTTTTTCTTTTCGCTGGAAAAACTTGTTGACTGAAGTCGAGAGGCGGAGACTGTTTAATTGTTATATGTGTTATAAGCCCTTTACGAGTATCACCCGGAATAGGATTAAATATTCACGAGACATCTTTTCGAGGAAGCTTCCTGTCACAGCATTAATTAAGTCAAAATAACAAGATCGCGAGTTTGCGGAGAATGGTAAGGCAGAGCATTGCCAGGTATTCTTAAGATATTTTTTAATTGGACACATATTAAGTTTTTAAAATGGTCGTAATAAGTGCCCTAAATTCCGCTCACAATAAAAGCAAGTCTTCCATTCTTGTACATTTTAATGCAAATAATTATCAACGACTTGCCACCAATAACTGCAAAGATTTCGATCGATTAAGTGACACCACACATACAAACAACGAAAGTGAGTAGTAAGTGTGCTTTGTTATTTCGCAATTCCAAGCAATCGAAGAGTCATCAGAGATCATTTTACCATATAAACGATTTGCTCCGATCGAACCAAAATTTACATAGCAATTTAGAATGGCAATGTACCAATGTACTCTCCGGCTTTTGTCGAGAAATATTGAAAATATCATTTTTTTCCCCACCTAACAACTTCTCATTCGTTCATTCATATCATTTTAGCTGCTGGGTAGCTGTGTCGAAAATGTGGACCAATCCGAAACATTTTCAAGAGCGTTCGTCACCATTTCACGTCACCATCAAATTTCGCCAAAATATCTCAAAAATTGCAACCTGTAGGCTGAACACGACAGGTACATGCTATCCCATTCTTTCATAATCGCGGTAAGTCGCAGCCGCTGCCGTTCTCGCCCCTAACTCTTTTTTCAGTTCACCCCATAGGTGCTTAACGGGTTTGGCATTTAGCAAGCATTCGAGCAAGCGATACCATAACTGCCATCATAATATTTGCCGAGGTTTTCAGTGCAGAAAAAATTGCGGTAACAATAATTGTATTTAATTGATCATTATATCGAAACGGAAGGGAATGACCATGACTCGGTGACTATTAATCGCAAATCGCAACTCCAATCAAATGGACACGAACGGATAGTAAGACTTTGGGATAGTTTAAAATAATCGTTTTATCATTCGTTACCTTATTTTTGAGCTTGACGAGTAAGCGCTTAGGGGAGATGGAATCTCGAATGTATTGAATGAAACGGGATGAGGAGAATAGTATGGATATATTTTTTTTTTTGTTTTCTTTGTTCCTTAATCACATAGTTTCCCATAATAGCGTATTAATGTAGTTGATCGAATCCCATTACCGCGATAATTTGTCGATTGTATTATGTATTTTCACAATGATTTAATTTTTATATTTCCGATCATTATGTATAATGTATTTCTATTAACATTTACATAAATATCGTAGAGACTTGTGAGTACGTTTGAGAGGTTAAGTATGTTTGTACAACTTCATTGAGGTATTCATATATGCTTACGTCTCTACGTTTAATACTCAATAAAACTGTTATTGTATAAAATTAGAGAAGAGACGCACCTTCAGATACCGATTCCATTGCGTTGTCTTTTGCTATTTTATCTTCGAGTTGTTGGTGTTGTTGCTGTTTGTTAGTTTGCCTCAAGGTGTGTCACATTTCATAATTCATCAATATATATATATATATGTATATATATATAAACATACATAGGCACACAGTTAAGGTTACTTACTAAACATACAATAAAGCCAACACAAAAGACGGACACTTTTTGGTCGCGGTCGCCTTACGTCTCCAATAAGTAAAACTATTTATACGATGATCGCAACGATTGTAATGGCGTTGGAGACGTATTATTGACGTTGGCAACGATGTTATTCTATGTATATGTAAATATGTAAATATATATATATATCTATATATATATATATATATATGTGTGTGTGTATATATAAAAGGTTTATATATATGATAGTGCGTTTTTGTTTGTCTGTTATTGGAAATCTTGATACATAATCTTTGTTTCTGTCAGATACTGATCATTACAAAAGCTTAGTAACAAAATTTTAGTGATATCTAGCGATATCTTTTGCCTTTATCGCTTGCCCTACAAAATTACACAATTCTTTTTGTTCATTCATCTGATATTGGAATCATTCGAAAATATGATTTACATTTTATAAAATATATGGCATTTACCAAAAAATTATTAACAAATAAATAAAAAATCAACGAACATCTATGTTGAACTTGTTTTTGTTTTTCTATTACATATCCAGTTTTCCGGGCAGCTAATAAGCAAAAAACTGCAAAATTTTACAACCAAGCATTATGCTAATTTACAAGGAAGGCGCCTTGAAATAAAAATTGAACTGACAGCGTAATAGTATGTCCCAAAAGGAGCTGCCGACAAGCAAGAGTAATGCAGTATAAGGTATTATTTGTATGACTCTTTACGATTTTAAGATATAGTTAAGCCCAGTTTGACAAAGCTATGCTGCGGCCACTTCAAATTTTCAAATTCTTTTTACTATCAAAATATGAGAGGATTTGAAATATAGACGAGACATAAAGACCAGAATTTTTAAATAAAGTGTTGCTTCGATGAACTAAGAGGTGGAAAATGTATTTTTCCCATCCCCAAAATGACTTTCATAAGATGCGCTTAAAAATTTTGGGCGGTTGCTGCTTTAATATACAAGAAATCATTTTACTAAAATAAAATGTTATTTAAAAGAATTTCTTTTTTGTTTTTTTTTTTGTACTTTTGCTTTAAATTTTTATTCAACTATAATTCTCACTCCGTTCTCCAAGCCGGTTTATTTGATATCCTCATTAAGTGGGTTCAGCAACGAGAAATTAATCCCTTAAGTCCTGCCGTCCGATATATTTCGTTTCGAGTGACAAAACTCAGCATGTCGCGTTCTCCTTAGCTCTCAGTTCCTTCATTTGATTGTTAAGTCAAAGTAAAGATCTACCATTTTGGCGACGTCAAGTTTTTTAAATATATAAAAAAAAATTAATTGCAACAAATTGTATGCGAAATTAATATAATCAATCAACGGTCAGAAAGTACTGATGAAAGATGTAAATATGTGTCAAGGGAGATTTGCACCTGCGAACACTGAGTTGGTAATCGCGATACTTATTTACTCGCTTTCCCATACGAACAATTAAATAATAAGAGTTTGTAAAATTGTGTGTGTTCACAAAAAAATTTCACTTTTTGTTTTACTCATAAAACATTCACTTAAGCATCAATACTATGTTTTGTCCCCTTCAAGGTAATCCCCCTTTGATATAAGGCACTTGTGCCATCGCTTTATCCAATCATCGAAATGCTTCTGATATGCGATTTCCGTTATGGCATTAAACTTTTCCATCGTTGCGACCTTTATCTTGCTAATTGTGGCAACACTCTGTCGTTTCATGGATCCTTTCAGTTTTGATAGCAAGAAAATGGCGTAGGTGCCCAAGTGGAAGACTGCGGTGCTTGAGGTATGGCGTTGCTTCTGGCCAGAAACTTACGAAACAAAAACAATGAAAAGATTTTGCATTTTCGAAACTAGGATCGCTGCCACATCCTTAGCAACGACGCTACGAGTGATTCGACGGTTCTTCATAACAATTTTCACAACACACAAACTTCACCGTTTTTGTTGGTTTTTGACGGGCTGGGGCATCCAGGGGCATCCAAATTAGCATCCTCCTCTTAGGTCCTCTGCGAAATTCTCGTACCACTTATAAATATTTCTTTGGTTAAAGTAAAAAAGTTTAACAAAAATTCTTTGATGGACTTTTTTCGATTGCAAAAAATTGCGAAGCGAACCAAAACACGTCTAATTTTATATTTTTTACAAAACAAGCTAAAAATGCAAAATGGCTGAAAATCAAATGTACGCGGTTAACAAAATTTGAAAAGTAACCTTTGCATACAAAAGTCATCGGCACATGTCGAATATCATGCATTATCGGCGTATGGGAAGGGAAAAGTTTATATTAAGCATTTTGGGCTCATCATCACGTCCCTGTATGCAGTTAAAACTTTAATTATATCTTTTATTAGATCGATATAGTCTGACTTTTCAGGCGTATGATCTATTCACGGCTGTTCACTTAAGAAAAAATAGCACCAATATTAACATATACATGTACATGTTTTTCTTTGGTATACGAGTACGAATACATATACAACTTTATATATTATTTAAGAAGAAGAAGAGGATTGATGCTTTCGATTTATTTAAGTGGGCACGAACTGTATGCAAGTAAAAGAATACATTTCCACTCGTACCTTGGAAAATTTAAGCAAAATCATCACATACTCAGCATAGGTTAACTGCCTTCCCATGGTGCAACAGGCTGGAGACAACACACCAAAGTAAATAAATTCATTTTTTTGAGCTTTTAATTATGCGAATTTGAACAGTTTTTCATTTTACAATGGGAAGTTTTCAAATCGTTTCCACAATTTCGTTTCTTGTTTATCTGTACGTGGATCGTGAAATCATAAAAGATTTGTAAAGCAAGGCCAACAGGATAACAATTTATACACGGTTGCACGAAGTGATTTATTTTATCAAAAGTTGGCAAAAGCGTTGTCGGAAAGAATGGATAGGACAAACACTAACACATACTCTAAGCTGAATTATGGATTAATGGGCGTCCAACAGATCGGTCAACTTGATGTCGTAGATTGGAAATACATTCATGTTTTATATCTTTTACGTGGATGATGAAAGTAACTAGATTTTGTGTTAATGGCAAATCTTTACTGTTTTACATTCGCCTCTTCCTTGTGTTGTTAATATGCTCCCCTAGAAAAGTGCTAGTGATACGACTTTCATTTCTGCCAGAGAGCAGATATATATTCACAAGTTGAAAACGATTAGACATTTGATGACAACGCAACGATTCTAACTAGTGCGTCTTCGTGGTTGCAAATGCCACTACGATTTAACCAGACTAAGCGGCTCGGACACGTTCCTTCTCTTTGTCTCTTTCCTCACTCAGCATTGTTGCGTGTAACATTTTAAAAATGACATTCTCTAAATGATTGTTTGTATTGAATGAAAAAAAAAAAAAAATTAAAATAAACAAGAAACGCGTAATACACACATGCCACACTTAAAGTGAAGCAGGCAACGAAAACATGCCTAACCTTATGATATTTTTTCTAAGAAAAACCCTAATAGAGATATCAAAAAATTCGATTCTAGCGGAAACTAATGTTTTTTTTCTTTTTCTTTTTCAATTAATATTTTTATTCTCTTAACAATATTTAGTCCGGCTTTTTAACATCTTAATAAATTGTAATAAAATTGCAGAAATATTCAATGAAATTTTTATAAAAAAAAAGTAATATGAGCGTATGTTATATGCACATACACATATACAATTGTCTTTAAACATACCAAAGATATGTAAATACTTACTTGTAAATATTTCTATATATGTAAGTAAGTAAGACTTGGCTCAATGAATATCGAATGAGTTTTGCTCAGTGTGGTGATTGTCTTCTCGATATGAATAAGTTTTAAAGTTGCAGGCGTGGGTAGACACAATTTAGCTGAACGTAGAAGGCATAAACATATTAAAATTAATTTGTTTTTGTTTTTATTTACCCTTCCTATTTACAAATGCACACACACACACACACACACAAACAGACATGAACGCATATATACATTGCCACAGAGAGAGAGAGAGAGAGAGAGAGGGAAAGAGATGAGGAGTTAGACAAAGAAGGAGAGAGAGAGATAGAGAGAGGGAGAGAGAAAGAGAGAGCGTTACACAGACACACATATACCTAAATGTGACCGCAACCCATCCCAAGAGCAGCGCAAATCAGATCGGTAAACTTGTATTCAATGACCGACCCGAACGCTCACATATATTCGCAAGTATGCCATGTATGCGATACATATATATTTATATATGAATGACTGACGGACTTGGTTGATCAGTGGCACACGTCCTCATAAATCTTTACGTGACACATTTGCATAACCTTCATACTTATGTATAGATGAGCTTATATACATACATATCTATTCACTCATTAGAGTTGCTCATGTCTTCAGGCATAAATAATATTTCGTTACTTTGTTTATACATTACGTTGCATTACGCTATAAAAAATAAAAATTAAAATTGAAATCAAACTGAAAATGAAATTTATTCAATCTCTAACACAACATCTCACACAAAAGCTTTACATACTATTTTTTAGTTCTAAAACAAAAATATTTCATCAGGACAAAAGATATGCTGGGAACATGTCCTTTTCAATTCCTTATTGGAAGGAGTGATTTGTGATTTTTAAATTGTTCTACATAAATTAAAATTTTTCCAAATGAGTTGCAAGCAATTTGGGCAGAGAAAAAGTCTGATCATTTAATATGTGTAATATGTGTAATGTGTATTGCATTTTCCATTAAAATGGAATCATTTTCATAACGATCTCTAAAGCAGTTAATGGCAACATATGTCGGTTTACTCTCAATCAAGAAAATTGCATTTACAGTAATTTTGTCGTTCTTTTCGTGTTTTCAACAGAGTCAAAATGACATCTCAGGAACAATTTTGTGAGCTTCAACAAGAATCAGAAAGCACACAAATGGACGAATAGGTTGAGATCGAAGAATAATGTAAGTTGATTTTCTGGTTCAAAAATCTGGCGAAAAAGTCTAAGAAGACTTTGGCATTGTGTGAGATGCCAAAAGCAAAAGTTGTCTGCCAATATTTCTGTTGAATAATTTTACATAAGCGCTCCGGTATAAGGAATTTCGTTAATAATGACATCAAAGATATGTTCTTGCATTGTAACCTGGTCATAAAAGCAAAGCAAGCTCAGCTTGCATTGTGCGGTTCTGAGGCATACGTCAACGTGTCACAAACACCTGTTTACTATTCAAAATATTTTTGCTTTTTTACTAATACTCCAACCTGGAAAACTTCAAATCAAGCTACGAAACGTCAATTGAATACATTTAACATTTTAAGCTCTACCATGAAAAGTAAGACATATTCATAATAATAAAAGTAAAATAAGTAAAAATTTTATAGTAGGAGACGGTCCACTGTTAAAATTCCTTACCGCCTACTCTGTTACTGTTATATATATAAAGACTTTTCCAAATGAAGCGTTGTGTGGAAAGTGGCCACTTGTACCCTCGTATAGGTGGAGTAGAGTATAAAGAGTATAAAGAAAAAGTCTTACAAAATAGGTAAAAAGTTCATTGATATCGAGAGTACATAATCCGAGAAGAGAGAGTTAAGATCTTACCACGTTTTGAAAATTTGGTCTCACAGAAAGTATTAATAGAAAATGTTCGCACGTCACTACCATATCGGTGTAACTGAGGGATTTTAAAGGAATGCTGCTAAATGTTTCCAACGTTGATTTAAAAATTAAAAAAGTGTTTGTTATTTGATTTTCTCTTTCTGTATATCTGGAAGGATACTTTCTGAAAAGGAAACAAAAATAATTTAGAAGAAATCTCTTTATTTCTGAACGTAGTTTCTATTCCGATTGATACTAATTGATAATAGCGTCGACGCAACGTAACACCCCAAAATTTACGAAGTCGGATGCGCGGGACAGTATTTTTAATTCATTTATTTGCTTTTTCGTTTTTCCAAACTCCGCTGATCACGAGTTTATTAACAATTTTTTGATATATTGTGAAGCAACATCTTAGGTAATTGATATGTGCTTTACCTGATCTACTCTAATGAATCATACAAACATATCTATATATCTACACATATGTTGCATATATATATATATACATTCCATTATACAAATAAACATAAACTGTGAAGCATGTTGAGTGATTAAAGATCATTTGTTAAAATTAGTTTGATAAATGTGAACTCAATTTATCTTGATTTTGAAGGTAACAATTTAGCTAAAGATGAGTTAATGGTCCTCTGATTGGTTAAACTTAACGTCAAAGCTAGTTAATGTAATAAATCTGAGCAAAAAGTATTTCCCTCTTCTTAAAGATGAAAAAAAAGAGCAAAGAACTTTCTATCTACGAACTTTATTATGCTCTACTTACGAAATCATCTAAAACATATGCTACATATTCCTGGCTAAGGTTGTGCCGGGTGATTGCCTATAACCGAACCTTTATGCCAAATATTAAAAGCAACGTTTTAAAAACCCTAACAGATTTGCATGTCAAACTCACTCTGCTCACTCGTTGAAAACAATAATGAACTTTTTTGGTGGCTTTGTTGATTTCATGAGGCCTACTTAGTTTCCCATAGCGGGATATTGCATATTTGTACTAATGTCAAAAGTCTCTTGAACTAGGCGATGAAAAGTTTTGGCATAATGAAAAATTTATCTTATTTTCGGCTCGCTTCTAAGTTCTTAAGCAAATTGTTCGTTGGATTAGGCGTAGACGTCTGAAATCCTTTCCATTAACTATCTGTGACATTGTATGGATCTTTTCAACTTCGTAACTCCCAGAGCAGCCCTCAATACGCATGGGTTATGCAGCTTAAAAAATGAAGACAGTGCTGCCTAAATATTTTTTACAGACCAAAAACAACCAAAACTACTATAATAGACCAGGGCCCAACATTACATATTTTATACCATCCTACAGTTACTTATATAACGAATTTTAAAAATAACTCATTCTACGGGAAGCGATCGAAGAGAATGTTCGATCAAAGCCATACCCGCCCTTGGTCTAGAACACGTCATTGCACCAAATTACTTCAAATTGTACCAAAAATTGCGGACTGTAAGTCACAAGACGTACGAAAATGAGACGGACAGATGGATACATGGACAGGTAAACAGACGGACACAGCGATAAAGGCTATAATCAGCCAAAATTAGGCAAAAGTTTGTTTATCTAGTTCTCAGTATAGTTCTTTTTGGGTCCAAAATCGTTAGTAGTTTTGTTTTGGAGAGATCTGGATATGGTGTGTAGTATTATGTCATGTTTGGAATGTCATGAAATGTTGATATGTTTTGTTTGAAGGTTTGAAGGCACGCACTATCTAAAGTCTCATATGGAGTCATATGGAGTTGTCCGAGACGTGTATGCCATCCCACGAACTTATTGAATGATGGATTATATAGTTAGTCGCTTTTCTTCAAACACCTATAATTTTAATTAATGAGCAGGTTAACGAACGTCTCACTAAAGTTAAACGTCCGAAGAGTTAATGCCTGAAAGGTGTCGTGTATCTAAATAAATAAATAAATAAATAAATAAATAAATAAATAAAATCAAACCACGTCATGTCTTACAACTCGAAAGCAATCTTCAACATCTGTAAAGCAATAAGGGCCTGTAGCGTAACCATAACAAATTAATTCAATAAATTAGGGTTAGAATGACCTTAAATAGTCATCAGCTTGTACTACTACGTTATGCAACAATATCTGAGAATGACACAAAAGGAGAAAACCACAAATATCTAATATTATTTGTAAAACACACACACACACACACACACACACACACGCGCTTTTGCTCCATTAAGTGTAGACGAAAAGAACTCAAGTGGATAGAAACATAAATCCAATGACAATCTGAAGAAATGCATAATGCGAAGAAATGCACGTAAATGTTTTGTTTTATTTAAAATTAACATCATCCTAATGCCGACACAGTATGTTAAATATGGGTTTTATTTTTCAGTGCAATGTTTGAAAGAGAAAAAAAAAGGAGAAAAGAAAACACAATTCAAAACTATTGAGAATAATTGAAGATGAAACGGAATCAGTAGCAACTTGCTAAAGTAGTCGAAATGATCGTAAAGGAGATACCGACATAAACATTTCACTTTAATGGGAAAATTGCTTGTTTCAAGAGTGTCCAAAAATGTCATTATAGCAGCGACTAGATAGAGAATCTCCCCTGAATCAATCTTGTTGTGGTTATTTTTAAGAATATTGAATATTGAGATACTTTTCAAGGCTTATACAGCATATGGTGCACATATGTGGACTTTTTGTTGCTTTTATTTCAACGCATATGCATAGTACGTAGATCAGAACTTCTGTGTGTGAAGTTATGGTCTCATGATTACTGAAAAAAGTTATCATAAATATTTAAATACATTTCATATGTGTGCGCATACAATGCATGTATAAATTAGCGCCCATGCGAATATAAAACAAATACGCTTGTCTTGGGGCGAATTTCGAATACCCACCACAACCGCAATCGTCACCACGACACGAGCTAATAATCGAAATAATTACTATCAATTTTGCGATTTTTCAAATTAAAAAAAAAAAAAAAAGAAAAGGAAATAAAAAAGAGTCATAACCTCGTAATAAAAAAACCTATTCTCAATCCAGAATAGGAGAGATCAAAAACATTCATGCTTTTTACATAATCTCCGGAGGATATTTCCAAGTATTACATAGGGCTTTTATCGCACGATCATATGCCCGTTCGCGTTGACGGCTGAAAAGTTCTCTACTTAAGTGATTGACTACGAGAAAAACATATTAAGAACGAAAAAACAAAAATGTATTTCTCTGTTTCCACTTTACTTGTGACCACTAATGTAGGGGGTAATAACGCCATTCAGCCATTTGCTTGCATATATTCCCGTTCATATGGTTTTCTTAACGAGAACGTATCTTTGAAAGCGGATCTTAAGCAGCTAAACTCCATTACATTCGTCGAATTGTCTCGTTTAACGCTATTTCTGGTTGAGATATTACGCTCAAATAATCGTAAGAGCCTAAGGTTGCAGTTACTTATGCAAAAACATGTGGCTTTTTATTTTTATTTTTTTTTTTCTTAAAGCAGAAGCAGATTCTGTCCGAATAATGTTCGAGTTGGCATCAAAGAAAAACCAATTCAGTTGACTGAAATTAATCGCTTACTATATTTCAGTCTATAAAATATTTTAGTCGCTCAGTAAGCTATAATAACAGACGATTACAGGCAGAAAAGCCAGAGTTCAAATACAATAATGAATCGATCAATAACTACATGAATAGCAGGATACACCCAAGAATGCTGCGAGTTGTAACGATGATAGTAGAGTTGCAGACGAAAGGTAAATTGAGATTTCACTCCCACTGGTAGGAGCTGCACGGTTCGTCTGCAACACTGAATATACTGAAATTGTGTAAAAACTTGCGAACTGCGACTTTGGACTTTGTGAGGTGCGCTCGGGCTTTAACTTGATTGGGATTTTCAATATTATTTTTAATGTAGATTTTCCTAATACGCCTTTTAAAGGAAAGACATTAAACACTTGTATCTTTAAATGGCAAAACTTCAACTAGATTTTTCTAAAATTATTACAATATTCACAATTGAATATAGAACAGAAGTACCATATATAGTTTGTTGCAAGCATGTATTTGAGTGTATGAGATGGATGTATCTAGTAAGTCTTTAAACAAAAGCTGCCATTTTAAATTTAACGTATTTTTTGACTGTTCATACTCAACGGATATCGTGATGACATTTAACAAGCAACAGTAGCAAAACTATCAGAACTGGAGCTACGAAAATTCGAGAAGGAATAGCCGAACAGCACGTCTGACCACAAAGAAGGGATAATTTGCTGCAGTCTTCGGTCTGCCGATTTAATGTATGCGCGCATACACGCACGTACGTACCGAATCCGGGAATAGACATAATATTATAATATGAATATCTAACGTATATACACAATATTTATTATATGTATATGCATATGTCTCTACATTTATAAGGCCTTCAATCTCAGCATCGATAAATGTACGAAAATAGTCCAAGAGGAGGTCCAATTTACCCAGAAACGTTTTATAGCGCCAAAAGTCACGCACATGGAGATTGATCTTCCAGTTGAAATCTTTTGGGTGCAACGAGCAACAATAAGCCACATCTCTCGTGAAGAAATTTATTCAGATGGATGATGTTTATCAAACTACTGCACCTAAAAAATCGTTTGGTTTTGCGGTCAAGGCTTGTAGCTTGGAAGCCGTTTATCATGGCACATAGTTTGTCGAAGGCAAATAGAGAGAGACTTTAAGTGGGAGAAACCGTGAACTAAATTTGATCATTTCTAAAAGCGGCGTATTAGAAGTTTTTAAGGTCGCTAAAATGCAGTTATGCGCCAGGACCTGATGGCGTTCCGTAATATATACTGAAATCATGGCCTGACGACAATGTGATGTTATCGCGCAGATGTTTAATCTTCCTTTGAAGACAGGGGTTACCTTTCGTGTTAGAAGAGCAGCTTTCTAATTCCTATTCATTAAAAATGGAAACAGACATCTTATCGAGAACTATAGAAGCACTGCCAAGTTGAGTGCCTTGCCTAATCTGTTCGAACGAATTATTACTCTGCAAATAGCTGTCGCTATCAAGTGTTCTTTCTCTCCATATCAGTATTGGTTCTTAAAAGGCAGATCAACCGCTACGACCGTGTTAGGGCTTACTTGTCACATACTCAAAGCTTTATCCAATGGCTCTCACATTGATGTTGTATATACAAATTTCAGTCAAGTTTTTGATTTTTTGTGATAAATACCCATAAATTAGTTAAAGTTCAAGCTATGGGTTTTCCTTTCCAGATTATTGCCTCAATCGAGTCAAAAACAATTTTTGCTTTTTATCCTACAAAATTCTTCCTCTTTGCCTCCTTATCGGAATCGACTGATTTTTTTGGCCTTGCATCCTTTAGAAAAACGTTTCGTTAAGTTAATCAATGATACTATTGAGTCGGCGGGCCTATTATAAACCTCAATTCTACTAGTCCTTCTGCTTTATTTTCATAGAGCTCAGTCAACGCCGATATAGCTATAACAACTCATATAGGTGTCTTTGCAAGAATTTAAATAATATCTATAACTTAATCTCAATATCCGATTCGTTAAGCTCTATCATCGCCTCTATAATGAGTGAACTCTATCTATGTCGTATTTGAGCTAACTAACGTGTGGTTCGTAGATAGAACTAAATATGTTTACTGTAATTGATTGCCAAGCTTCTGTATGTTGGGTTCAGAGTTTTAGTCCCTACTTGCAACCATAGTCCAGTTAGGAGTGTGCCTCTGTACTACATTTGTACTCGTTTCTTTTTCCTTTTCCTTTTTACATCCATCACCGAAGGATGAATGGAAAAAAATGGCCAACGCATAGTCAATCTTACAGTGTGTCATAGTTTAATTTATTTTATATCTGTAAAATGGGCCTTTGACTTTCCAAAGAACATACTTACAAAGTCCACTAGTCCATGTAACAAGGAGCACTGTGAGCACTTATGTGTCCGTCATAGAGTACAACATATCAAGTAAAAAAATTAAGCGATTTTTTTTTCTTTTGGGATTACGGTGATGAGTATAAAGGATGCGGTCGCGGTCGCGGTCTTGTTACTATTACTAAAGAAATTTATAAAATATAGACATGAATACAATAGGATGTGAAGTCCTATTTCTGGTGAATTAACCATAATTGCGTTCAAAACGTTTCGAGAAACTTTCCAATCGCTAGTGAAGGTCCTTTCGTGAGAGTTGTTCTCATACCAGTTTACACTTTACTTTATATATAAATATATATATGAATACTCAAGGTCATATGGTTGTGAAATAAGATACAATTTCCTTATGGATCGAGTGAATACGATTTTGCGTTCAACGCGCAAGTCAATATGAATAACAATAAAAGTTGCTTTGAGAATTCTTTTCAACTGTACAGCAAATACTATATTGGATCAGTTTGGGAATTGTTGTAAAATCATGCCAAAGAATGTTCACAGACTTTTCTTTGCCCCAAAGTTGATGTTATGAATACGAATGACGTTCGCTTTCAGAAGAGCGATGTCACTTGTCATGCGGATCCTGGAACAAGGGCTCTTGATGCAAAATGACACAGTGTTCAAAACTTCAATAGTTTTTTCTTTCCCGCATGTTTTTTTATAAGGTGCAATGATGTGTTACATTTTTGCGGTATTAACATTTTAATTAGATGGAAATGGTGTAAAAAAGGAGGAAAGCTTAGAAAAGGAAAATACAAAAAAAAAGATTAGAATAAAATATAAGGAATAAACATTTCACCCATTTTTGCGCTTATGTTGAATAGATTTTAAATATCTACCGTTTAACGATCTTATGTAATGGTTTAATGTGGCGTTGAACTAGGGCTATTACGGAATCGCCACACCGAACTGAAATAAACTGTAATTTTAAGAATCACAGCTATTTGCGTAAATGCTGCTGCAGAAGCTGACGAAGTTCAACAATCACGAACGGTGCTTGGCATGAATGAATCAATGGATGGCAGCATCCTTCATTGTATAGTGATTATACGGCCAAGGGCATTGCATGATATTCATGCTAATGAAAATGCTTACGCTGTTCACTCTCTTCAATATTGTAAGCGATAAAGCAAACCAGCGATTGATCGATCAATCGCCAGTAGTTTAAAAACTTTATATACGCTGCCTTGTCGAAGGTGCTGCAAAGTACACTTGTAAAAAGCGATATGGTAAGCGATTGCCGATTTAACAACCTGATGATGGCCATACGCAAAACCTATATTTTATATTTAATATATTTCATATTAATTTGAGAAATTATTCAGATCTTTTTTTCTTTTTTTTTTTGCTATGTAAAAGTTGTAATTAAGTATTTCTTTTACTGCCTTCTTTGTACGCATTTCAATGTTTTTTTGTTTTTGTTTTTTTTTGTTTTGTTTTTGTTGTTTTATTTCTTTTATTTCAAGTGTATTGTCTTGCAAAGTCCGGCATTGCAAGTGTCGATAAATTGGCAGTTTAGATTTTGTTTGCCTGCTTGTCTGCTTGACTTTCTAGCCGTTCGATTGCTTTGCTATGCAATAGTTAGTTGGCTTGCTATCGGCACGCGGCCATACACCTTTTTGCTTACTTACATAAAATGAAATGTATAAACTGTAGGCGATAGGTGCTTAAATTGTTCTTATGTTCTCGCTCTCACTTAACGTCTGTGTGGTGTATAATTTGAGATCATGAAAGCGCGATCTCTATCAAACATCATCGCCTCGTACTATCAGTTCAATTTCCATCACACAAATGCTACGGCCACATGCGGCGGCCCGTATTACCCTTACAATGAATTCATCGAATCAAGGAATGAACGTAGAATACACATGTATGTATGTGTGTGTGTGTGTGTGTGTGCATTTAAATTTCTATATATGTTGGTAAATGCGTGCTGCATTGAAGACATCATTTAAGACGCCAAAGTCATTGTAAACGCTATTGTTGTTGCTACTGCAGTTGGTGTTTAGTGCGGCATTCGGTCACGAGTCAAACGCGCGAATACATTTACAAATACTTATTATTATTTTATTTTCCGTTGACTGCACTGTACCAATCACTGCTGGCCGCCAAAATGAATTTGTATGCATGTTAACAAACACTCTCATAGATATGTTGTTATTGTTGTTGATGTTGTTGTTATTGCTGGCATTGACGTTATATATCGCGAATGCTGCTGGTGCCTTACTGGGTCTACGTTCCTGCTTATTGCCATCATTATAGGTATCTATATATATATATATATATATATATATCTATTTATATATATATATCTATTTATATATATATATATATATATTTATATATATATGCTTGTGGAGTTGATTGTCGCTCTAGTACAATAACAATAATAACACTATAGACCGGCTGCTTGGTTGCGCAGCTTAGCAATTAATTGTACTAACAAACAATTTTGTTAGATCGATTATGGTCACATTATTCGACAAACAAAATATTTTTCTCCTATTGCTGGCCCAAAATAGACGGTATGGTATACTGGCACAAATTTCCAATGCCAATGTTTAATGTGATTGTGATCGATAAAACTTTTCTCAAACAAAAAAGAAGAAAAAGGAAAAAAGAAGCGCAACAAAATAAAACTTGATCCTTTTGTCATAGAATAATTTTGCATTTACAGTACAGTACCCTTTAATTAGCCGAAATGCATCATACGATTTTCACATTCGATTTTAATTTTTAATTAATTTAGAGACACCTAAATGTACGATTGGGTGGAGCCGATTTTCGAATACATCATACCACGTCGTCTATTGCAATTTCCAATTGATTCAGCGAAAAAATATTGGCGTCAAACTTGAACCGACTTATTCCAAATTCACGCTCTTGCCAAAGTTCTTATTATTCTTCATCTGTTTTTATCATAAATTTTTAAAAAACTACATTTTTTTGTTATATGAAATGGTCCACAGTTAATTCTTATATCAACCTACTATTATCGATCGCTTGTCATCATATCATATTAAAAATGTAATCTTGTTGCCATACAAAGGTTTACCTTTTGTAGAAAGGGTTATATGATTATATGAGCTCCAAACATTAGTCCATTCCATCCAAATTTTGCTCATCAATTTTACATTTCGAAATTACTATTATTAAGTGATTTTGTTGGATAATTTTGGAGACTACAAATTTTTCTCATATAATAGAAGAAATTCTCTATGGGGACTCTTCATCCTATTCGTATTCGTGCTTGGGCCAAAACACATGTCAGAAATTGTGATCTGTCACTTGGAAAGACAAATGTATGGTCAAACATTAAAAAGACGGACAATCAATCCTAAATCAATTGAAAAAACGAATCTGAATCGATCGATATAATAAAAGTTGTATGCACCGCAAGTTCGTCTGGATATTGCATAAGTCCAAGAACAAACTTAATATATCTTGCACCAATTGTGATGGAATCAGAAAGTATTTTTTATTGTATTAAAGAAGAAACTCCTCATATTTGATCGCTTTGATACAGAGGTCTCTTAAGTAAAAAGTACTGTATACAATACTGGGACATAAGTATTACATGGCCGTTGATGGTTAATATAAATGAATGCAATTTGAAAGCGAGGTCTTATTTACATCCGCCATTGGAAGAGGAGAATTCATTTTGGTATTCATTTTGTGGAAACCTAGAAAAGTAGTAAGTATACAGTCTGATCAAACAATATGAGAATGCATTTCATTTCATATTTCAGATTTTATTGAATTAAAATTTTATGGCCCGTCAAAATACCCTACACCACACCACATTAAATACCCTACACCATTTCGTCTAACACCATTTCGTTCCACTCCCATCTTCGTAATATTATTATCAGACATTACATATTTTCCGTATACGAGTATATGAGTCTAATTTTCACCCTAATATACGACGGGTGAGATATTAAACATCTGATAAATGTAAAAAAGGTAAGTTTTGTTGCCATAAAAAATTTATATATATTTCTTAAGTACATTTAGATGAGGGGATGTCAGAAAAATAGTGCCATTCACATTTATTTACGGTCTTATATGCGAAATGGTTATAAAATCGCTTTGATCAAATCCGTACTCAATAGGGGTTTTCTTTAGGCTAAAACATGGTAGTGTACATGTAAAGTTATCGGACAGACAAATAGATGTACAGACGGACAGATGGATTTAAATTGATCCATACAACATAAATAAGCAATATACATATTTATATATATGACAGGTGACGTAGGGTAAAAAAATTGCAAAAAATGTATTAAAACACTTTACGGCATTCTGAGCGTCTTCCCGCATAAAACACTGGCAAAAAAATACCAATAAAATGTGAAAAATTATTCCAGTAGATCGTCATGTGGTCCATCAAAACGGTTGCTAGTAGAATATACAGTTTATATATATACACATATATAAGTTGAGTCAAGTGCCTAAAGATATTCAATACATATCTACGTATATATATATATATAAAATATAAATATTATGTATATATATATATATAAAATATAAATATATATATATATATATAAATATTAGACATGAAATGCTTCTAATTACGACTTATACAAAAAATTTATGAATATGAGAAAAGGTTGGGAAGGAAACGAATTGCTCTAAAGACTATAAATTGTTCAATCTTTATAAAGAACATCACATGATGATGAGATTCTAATGTACAACGCTTTACGAGGCGCATGAAAAATATGCTTAAAACTAAAAGTTAAAGAATCGAAAACAATATTAACATCGCTTTGAACAAACAGTAGCTGCATACAAGTTAAAGGTCCACAAATGTTGATGAATTTAAACGTAGACGTCTACTAAAGTTTTAGTAACTTAAGAACAAATAGTGGCTTCGTGCATTAATTCGTAGTACAACTTGTTAAGAGGATATGCGCTTAACTACAGTGATATTTAGAATCGATTTAACTGTTGCCGTTTGTTTGACCTTTCGTCTGCCTGTCTATTATATGAACATTCAAAGTCGTAAAAATTTAAACAGAAAAATTAAACTTTATACCATTTGCACAGATCAAGAACGATACCGAGATAGCGATGCAAAGCAGCTGAAAAACTGAAACAACTTTTAAAAGAAATATTGGGAAAATTTAAAATATTCCTGTCAATTACATGCTAAACTATCTGATATTTGTAATAACTGATTAACTGGAGTCTTCTCCAGTTGTCAGAGAAAGTAACCGAAATTTAAATCAAAAAACTGAGCGCGTGTTTTTTTTTTTATTTGGTTAGATTTGTGAAAATCAAGACAAGAAAACGGCACAAGGCTCCTGCACACAAGCCAGCAACGTAAAAGATAAACGAAAGAGATCTCAGGCAGCCAATAATTCAATAATTTATTTTACAAAGTATATCAGATATTGATATCGAATATGGAATAAACTTGATGCAGTTACCTATCATCCTATTGTATCCAATCCATAGCTGATAGTTATAGTAAAGTGAAGACAAGACCTTTGAATTCTTAAAATTGTGAATGCTACAAGATTCGTCTTACTACCTATACAGTTACTTTCTCTTTCAATCAATATGCTTACTGACGCCTCTAGCAATATTCTGGCATGTATTTTGATCGACTACGCCTATTAGTGACAATGACAAAGTAATGCGAGACATTTGTGTACAAAACGGTTAAATTTGATGGTTTTGCCTTCTCTCTATATAATTATTTTATCATTTAGTATTATTGAGTTATTCAGTAGCAGCATAGCAACGCAAAGGACGCTGGCGAAGAACGACCTGGAGGGCTGAAAAGTGCCAAGCCAATGAATTGCATGATTTTGATGAAAACCCAGCCAAATTCTCAAAGAGCTTTCGAACAGCTTAGCAGTTGATTAATCTACTGGCTCAAGACCTTTACATGCGATGGGAAAGATCCAGAAGCAGGATAATTGGCAGGCAAAAAACCATGTAGAGTATTATGACTGGCGACGAAAATTGGGTTTAATGCGGCAATAGCAAGGGCAAAAAGTCCTTGGCTAGTTCAGGAGAGCAATCCACTTTGACATTGAAACGTCATATTCATGGGCATAACGTTTTGCTGTGCATATGGTGGGATCAGCTAGATGTGGTGTATTACGAGCTGCTAAAATCGAACGAAACTGTTGCTGCGATGCATTATCTACCAATGTCAACTGAATAAATTGAACAATAGTTTGTGACGAGAAGTCATCCTATCGCGGCGCGCTCACCAAATATAACGCCTTCTGATTATCACTTTCTCAGATCGATGCAACATGGCTTGGCTGGCACGCAGTTTTGATGGGCCTAAGAAGTAGGAAAACGGGTCGTTGCAGAAAGATGGGAAAAAGCTGTAGAAAATAATGGAAAATATTTTGATTAATATATTTCGTATCAATTTTGCTCATTAAATACCTTTTGCAAGTGAAACAATAGTCAAAATACATGCAAGCACTTAATATTCCGTTCTATCCAGTGGCGCTTATCGCCTTTATCGATTTAACAACCATATTGCGAAGGTAAGTAGCCCCCACCTTCGATGACCTCAATGTTCGTTGCATAAAAATGCTTACATTTGATGAAATTGGAAATCAATCTCATCTACTTTCGATCAAATAAAAATAAAAGCAGAAAAAATTGCGTGCGAAATAAATCGTAATTATATTTACAGTTTATATCACTTGTGATGCAGCGTATAGGTTAAGTTTATACGGATATATGAAACCAGTGAAAAGGGCTTGATATTGTTGCACCATTTTTATATCGATTAATTTGCATATTAATTATTTTCTCGGACGATTTAAGCTTGTCAGACCGTTCATCGGTTGGTTTGTCTGGTGCTTCTAATTCAAATTTTGAGATATTTTAATGAAATTCGGCCCAAGAACGAAAAACTATTCAAAATAGATTAGATTTGACCGATTCGAGCGTAACTCCTCGCTTACAACGCTTTACATTGTAAAAATTAGGCAACGATGATTGAGGTCTTGGAACGCCTTGCCCATGGTATGGTTCGCAGGGAACGTAAACATTTACGGAGTAACGAGGCATGATTTTTAGTATTTTAAAAAAAAAAGAAGGTGAAACGGTGTAGGGCATTTAATGGTCGGCTTTGTCTGATTATAATGTGTTTACTTCATTTTGGTTGCATGCATTTTTGTTTATTTTTTTTTTTTTTTGCTTAAAGGTTTCCTTTTTGGGATGGATGAGATAAGAGAAATAGACAATAGATCTGTTATGTATTTTTTTTTTTGTTTTCTTATTTTTTTTTTTTTTATTATTATTATTTTTTATTTTTTTTTTCTTAAGCTTACGAATATCAAACGGAAAACTTTCAAATAATTTTACTGAATAATCCCAATCTGCATTAATTTCTTGCAACTATTTGTTTTTTTCGCATAGTTACACAGATCTATCTTTGTGTAAGTGTAAGTGCATGCACAAAATAACATTGCACTTTCGGTTTTCTTGTATATACCGATTAGTAATTGGGTACGTTTGTGTGTGCCTTTGGAAATTACTGTAAGAGGGCACTTACTGTTTTGTATATTTATTGTAACCTCTTATAAGGTCCCACTTTACACATGTATGCATGTTTATAGAGAACCGTAATTCTGTAACAGTCTTTTATGCAATACATGCACAAACTAAGATTTCTTCAAAAAAGATGCCGACAGCATCGAGTGCAATTATATGCTTACATAAATATATATAAATATATATATATATATATCTACATATAAATATGAAACAATTTAACAGCTGCTTTGATTTAACTTCCGCTGAGTCAGTTGCTTAATTTCCATCATTAATATATACTACATATGAATATATGTGAAATAAAATGAAATTTTGCATACATTTATATTAGTTCGGCGAAATCTAACGAAATATTGCTTGTTGGTCTCTAGCTTTAATAATCATATGCAAAGGCGATTCATTTACATTTAGAACAATTAATATATATGTATATATTATAGTTTTATACTTTAATTCTGGGATTCAAAAAATTTTAAATAAAATACTTTTTATAACAAGAAGAAGCTTTAAGCAAACTATCAACTCACAGTTCCCTCGTGTGGCGTACGTTGGGTCACTCTCGAAATTCGGAACTACGGAATCGTACGCTGTAAAAATTTAGTTTTAGTTACAAAAAGAACAAAAACAATATCGAATTAAATAATTGGATCAGATAGAGTGGAAAGTATTACCTTTAAGTATTAGGAAAAATAATTATTTTGAAAATATATTAGAAAACATCTCATCTCGAGGCATCTTCAATTAAGGAAGCTCTGCGACCTGGATCTATTTTGGCGAAAATTTGCATTTAAAAGAAGAAGGAAAAAAAAAAGATTTAATCTACGTATCTACAGCTAGAGCAGGGCGTAGGACTCTTAAAATATATTCATGTTTGAATGACTGGCAACCATTTCAATGAAAAAGTTTGAGAAATCGAGATAGAGTGTACATTGGCAAATCTTAACAAACTTAAATCGGATAATCTTATCGGCCGGCTTTCTAGGCGAGGCTGCTGTCAAAGTACTGAACTACTGCACCGTAAGGCCTACACTATCCCACCGGAGAAAGGTGGATGGGACGGTCACATCTCTGAATGTGAAGTAGCAGCGCAAAAATGGTACTCTGATGGTTCGAAACTAGAAAATGGCGAAACCAAGACTATTATATGTGGCCTGTGGCGCCGAAACATACTCTCTCAGTATTTCAAATAGAAGTTTATGCAATTTCCCCTTGCACACCAGAACGCTTAAAAAGGGAACGGAGGATGGGGACGGAAAACCAAAAAAACTTCAAATGCATTGCCGGTAATACAATGTTTTGCACGCATTCGGAAAAGTTTAAAGTATCAATTAAGCAAAAAAAAAAAATGACACTCGCGGGAGAACACTCGCGCGATAACAAATTTACAAACTTGCGATGAATCCCCCGAATGCATACTTCAATATTACGCCGCTTATATTTATTTTTATTGAAAGCTGGAAAGGAAGTGAATTTCCATTAATGAGGAGACTTTGTAAGAAAACTGCAGATGTATAGCCAAAGTTACTGGCACATCGAAAAAACTTGCTTCGCCAATTAATATAATTCTAAATCCTGCGCGACATGGATTTGTTATTGGTCTTTCTACTTCCATTGACCTCCTTGAGCTAACCTGTCATAGTTGTCAAGATTTTGCTGGCCATAAACAAACAGTGCAGATGTTATCTGCATGGATCTATCGAGAACTTTTGAAAGGATTGATCACTCTCTCCTTCTCTATAAATTAGGTAAAATTAGGTTTCCTAGCAGCCTAGTGGACCGACTTCACTCGTATCTAAAGGAACAAAGGCATTTTGTCCAATGTACAATGCAGAATATTCGCGCAAAATCCATGTATCTTCGGGAATTCCTCAGGAAAGTTATCGTGGTTCAATCCTTTTCATCTTACTTATGCATGATTTATCGACGTGTATTGAATACTTGCACATTCTCATGTTCGCGGGCGATGTAAAAATTTTCCGCTTAGTTAATTAAAATGAAAATGTCAGTGTGCAGCTTAGTTGGGCTTAAACGCATTGTACGGCACGTATGCCACTAATGGCATGCCACTTAATATAAATAAATATAGTATGCTTTCATTTGCTTGGTGTAACCAATTGCCTATTCATTATGTTAATGCTAACTACGAGCAGGTTAACGTGCAGTTCTTTATAAACCTTGGTGTTTTATTGGATCCTAAGTTGCGATTTCATCTTCACATTGAGGCCTGCTTTAATAAAACAAAGTCGTTGTGTTCTAGGGAACGTTGGGTGGTACGGTAATAAACGCTTATTTACCTCGCTTGTCAGACCTGCATTAGGATATTCAGTCATGGTTTGGTTATTGACTTCCAAGTCAACCGCCGACTTAGTAGAGCCGGTACAAAAACAATTTTTATTATTTTCTCTTCATGAATTGAGTTGGGATATGTCGGTTACCCTGTCGCCATATAAGGACAGGCTTAAACTAATTGATCTACCATTTGTGCAAACAAGACGCAAAGAATTCAGAATTGCTAGGTGAATTCGCCAGTTCTGTTTGGTCTGATGGATTTCCACGTCTCTAACAGGCGCCCAAGAAACTACGACCCGATTAAGCTTGGCTCTCGAAGCCGCACATATAATAAGTTACAGTAATCTTTGGCTGTTCTTTTCAAATTACCCAATACCATCGGTCGTACCCATGGTTTGATCAAGGTTCGGATTCAATCCACAGACTCAAGGTTATCCTTTTCCGATTATAGTATTGACGCGATCACATTTGTTGGCAGTAACTAACTGGCACTTAATAACTCATTATTCATACTAACATGTTTCACTGATTTACGACAAATATATTTACAAGTGTTACTGTTACTGTTACTGTTATAAATGTTGTGCACATACCATTTGTGGCAACTATCTCATCGACCGATTGTTATTATTATTTATCTGGCCATAGTTCTGATTGCCATGCTATCCCAATAAATGCATTATATGGAGTGACGTGTGGTCAAACTTAGCTCTTGGTTATATTAATAGAATAATTAATTCATTCAAAATTTATTTATAATTGATAATTAAATATTAATTAATCATTTATTCGCATCTCATATATTATTATTGCTCCCCTCTGATCTTATCAGGATACCGGTAATATTACACCCGTTTTGTTTTCTTCTTTTTTCTTCTCTGACATTAGCTCAATTTTGTACTGCAGCTACTAAGCTTGAATTAAAGCAAATAAATAATAACGAGCTCGTCAATAAAGTGTTATCGTTATCTCCTTAAAGTTACCCTATACGAAAAGAATAGAAGAACTTTTCATAACTAATATTAATTTGGGGAAAAAGAAATCCATTATTTTTTCGGTAGATGGCTGCACTGATAGATTTCTCGTAAAGTATCGATCAAACAATTTCCGATACTGTACATTTACATACTGTACATTTCGCAGTAAAAAAAATTCCTTTGCTGTTTTTTGTTTGGTGCATTCAGTTGTGAGTTACAGCGTGTTAAAAATGGAAATGAACAAAGAGAGAATTCGGTACATTTTACAGTTTTTCTTTGACAAAGGCGAAAATGCAAGCCAGGCGGCTAAAATTGTGAATGGTGTTTATGGTTCCGATACTGTAACAGCCAATTATGTGCAATTTTGGTTTCGTAGATTCCGTTCAGGAATTTTTGATGTTAAAGATGCACCTCGCACAGGTAGACCGGTCGTCGAAAATGTCGATAAAATCGGAGAAATGATCGAAGTTGACCGGCATGTTAGCAGTCGTAACATCGCCCAGGTGCTAAAAATCGACCATAAAACAGTTTTAAACCATTTACACAAAGCTGGATTCAAAAAGAAGCTCGATGTTTGGGTGCCACACCAATTAACAGAAAAAAACATAATGGATCGAATTTCCATCTGCGAAGCCTTGGCCAAACGGAATGAGATAGACCCATTTCTTAAACGGATGGTGACTGGAAATGAGAAATGGATCACATACGATAACCCTGTGCGAAAACGATCGTGGTCAAAGAGCGGTGAAGCACCTCAAACGGCCAGGAAGATTTTGCTATGCATTTGGTGGGACTGAAACGGGATTATTTATTATGAGTTGCTTCCATATGGCCAAACGCTAAATTCTGATCTCTACTGTCAACAACTGGACCGTTTGAAGATAGCGATTGACCAGAAACGGCCAGAATTGGCCAACAGGAAAGGTGTCGTGTTCCACCAGGACAACGCTAGGTCACACACATCTACAGTGACTCGCCAGAAACTTCGGGAGTTTGGTTGGGAAGTTTCAAGGCATCCGCCATACAGTCCGGACTTGACACCAAGCGATTATCATCTTTTTCTTGCATTGCAAAATTTCTTTAATGATAAAAAATTGGAATCTAGGGAGGATTGTGAAAATCGACTACTAGAGTTTTTTGCAAATAGAGGCCAGGACTTCCATAAGAGAGGCATTTTGAAGTTACCTTTAAAATGGCAACAAATCGTACAACAAAACGGTGCATATTTGACCCAAATCGGACAATCTGAAGCATGTTAAATAAAGTCCGGATGTTCATATAAAAATAATGGATTTCTTTTTCTCCAAACTAATATATCAATCGATTCGTTCAATAGATTCTGATCGCCGAAAGACTATGAAAAATTCGTATATTTTAACAATTGTTCGAAGAAAAGACAGCGATGCTAGAATCAGAGCTGACAAAAAAAAAAAAAGAAGCATTAAAAACTCAGTCGCAGTGGTTCAGAAATCTTCTACGTCTTTGCTAGAGATAACGAACATTTTATTTACACACATAAATCTAAAAATAAATAGCATTCGACCGCGTAGGTCGTCTTTCTTTTTTTTTTTTTTTACAAAAGATCACTAAGGGGATGTCTCTTGTATTTGTATAAGAAGGCAGCAGTGATGGTCAGCGAGAAGAAAAGTATAGAAAGGGGGATACGATGAGGCTGCGGGAGGTATATGTCATATACGTAAGTTATATATCTTTACTGATCGAGCGTTTATTTTACGTGGCTTTACACACAAGCTTTTAACGCTAACCAAAATTACGGCCACTTTTCCTTTAAGTGCTCATGAACCTGCATTTTTCCGATTGTGAATTTCAATTTTTTGGCTATGCATGTGTCGCATGCACGCATTGAAGCATTTAATTTATTTATTAAGCGTCCAAAATGTCTGATTCATTATTTTGCCTTTATTTTTTTTATTTTTTTTCTCTACGAAAACACAGACAATGCGGATATGCGAATATTGTTGTGAACAGACGGATTTGACGGATTTAAAACCAAATTTTGATTCATTCTCGTCTAATTCTGTCTAATGTGCTAACCACTAGCTTTTCTTTCTTTCACATCATTTCCTTACAACGCGTTATACATGTATAGAATGCATATAAGGGGTGGCGTGTGTAATACCGCGCACGTAATAGGAAAAGTTTGCGTTAAGTCATCTTTTTTATTAGCAGCAATGCTTATAACACTTATGCTTGTGTATGCGGGAGCGTGGAAAAAATACAATCTGCAAATCTCGTTTTATCGGTGGTTATTGAAAGCTATCATCCATCGGCCGCCGGAATTTGAAAACATCACTTTATCGATTTTTTCCTGGGCCTGATCTGGAAAAGGAATATCTAGAGCATATCATTAATACGCCTTTTGAATTGAAAATATTCTGGTATATAAGGGAAAGAAAAAGCTGATCATACTCACTGTATACTGGACGAGTACGGCTAACCGTTGATTAGGCTTGCATTGCATTACAAACCATCATAAACCCGAAATTCAATTTCAGAAACGACATTCTAAAGCATAGCGGTTCTAAATCAAAGATCGCCTTGTATTTACTGGTATATTACAGACTCAGGCAGATCAGATAATTTTGAACAAGTGAGGCTGTTAATAATTCTGGTGTCAAAAAGCTAAGTTTAATTCTTGCACACACGCATGCCATACAACCAGCCTAACTATTACTTTAAATTCAGAAAATGCTAATAAATGTAAAGCAATTTTCTCTGCCTCTCTACTCCGGGAGATATTGCTCGAGTTGTGACTTAATTAAACTTAACTTAACTTAATTAAATACAAAACTATTTATCTTCTCTTCGGTATGAAGCAGAAGCGTTAGGAAACATTAGGAAAACTATTCGATCGAGTGCAAAAAAAAAAAAATTCTCAACAACTCTCTTAAAATACCGGGAAGATGTTCAGTACACTCGGCAACACGCATGCGGAGTTTTTGATCGAGAAGTGTCCGTTTAAGGTTAGCGGTATTTCTAAAGTGCCGTTGCACTGACATTTAATAACTGAAGATTAAGAAAACTTCGACTATCGATTGACACACAATTCGTCTTTTGCACTGATATATTTCAAAATTCACTATAAAAATGATAATCAAGACTTTCGTCATCGTCAAGTGCCCTTTTGACTCATCTGCACTAAATTGAATCAATAAATGGTGATGTCTTTCACATATGTTCGGCCAGGTCAAATGAAACTATCGCCACTGTGATCGAGAGTGTAGCTAAAAATTGAGGAATACCCATAGCGATTTTTTATTTTTTACAGGTATTGGAGATATGATAAGGCATTGTAAGAACTGATGCAAGAGAGTCGAGAAACGAACACAATTTACCAAAAAGTGATGATATCACAATCTGTTACCATGGTGACGTTTAATGCCATAATTCATACCTCGGCCAGAGAAAATTAACACCACTGGCTTACTTAAGTCGAATTGAATACGAAGCTGGCGACTTAGCCGATAAAGAGAATAACAACATATTCAAGGTAAGCATTACCGCATGGGTTTGCCATCTAACAATCCTCGTGCAAGGAGGCCAACACGGCGCAATAGTAAGCAGAAGAGAAACGTCCAGGCACCTGTTAAACATCGCGAAACAAAAGTTAAATTCAGAAAAATCGCCGAATATTAAGAGATAGAGCATATGCATTAAGGCTGCTTTACTGTGCCTTAACCTTCCGAAACACAACGTAAATCACATTGAATAATTTTCAAATACCCATCAACATGATGGCGGTTTTCGAGCAAAGGGACTTGGAAAACTGATCGAATGAACTTACAATGGAGTCTTAAATTCGATTTTATGTGAGTTTAAAATTCTTGTTTACTTTTCATCAACAAGAAAGACATTTCAATGACAAAAAAAAAAAAAAATTCTGAACGATTACGTAATATTGCAAATAGGCGTAGGTGGTTAAGGGATGAATATAATTGTAATTGACTTCAATGAAAATTGTGTTATCTTTTCTTCTTTTTTTTGTTTATAATTGTTTAATAAAAAGTTCCACTGTCCATTTTTTTTTTTTTTTTTTTTGTGTAATCGATTCAAAAGATGTTCAGAAGATATTATTGAGGTAACTAGAGCGAGAATGTGCCTTGGTCCAAGTTCAGAATTATATTTAAGTGGGAAAGGGAAGTTATACGCGGGCCTCGTTTACTTGATCTAATGCATTTCTATAAAAGATTGAGAAAACAATTGGCCTTAGTTGCATGTACAAGTAGAAAGCAGAATGTATTTATAAAGGCATCTTTGTTTTGAATAATTTTCACACACCTACTCACTCATCGGTACTGTTTCATCGACCGTCATTTACTTAAAAGTCCTCGTTGTTTACTCACGTGTCCGTCTAACAAAAACAATTAAACATGTCTAACATAACATCTCGATTAATCGGACATTCAAGTTAACTCATGGTTGCTGCAATCTTTGTCATGCCACTTATTACAGCAACGAGAACAAGAGTACATCTATTACACTCTACAAAATTTGCATACAAGCTGAACACGAGAGTACGTTTACACGATACCATACACAACATCGACACCTCAACAACATCTTGACATGAACTAAACAACTAACAACCAGCCAGCCAACAATCATCGCAAATGCTTTGCTGCGCGTATTCTGTCGAACACCGACGTCGCTGTTCACAAATGCCACCTGGAATATGTCAGTAGGATGGCATGGAGTTTAAAAACAACAGAATCAAAACAAAACGAAATACAGACACATGGATACATACATATGAATATATATATATATATATATATATATATATATATATATATAAATATATATACACACACAACATATATATATATATATATATACATATATATGCACGTAATTTTCTGAGGAGTGTGCATGAGGCGGCATTTTCTCATTCTTATGACTTCTTCACCGCGTGCTATATTGTGAGCGGATCTAAACTTTGTTGCGGAAGCTTTCTTATTGTCGTGTATTTGTATTTGTGTAGAGGTCTCCGTCAGTATGTGGTCATCAGTTTTGATATACTTTTGTATTGTTTTGTACCTTTCAATGAGTTAGTAATAGCAGTGAGAAAGTGCGCTCTCAGAGAGCTTAAAACCATTGCTGAGAGTATGCGAGAGCACGAGAGAAAAAGAGGGCGAATATAAATAAGTTTATATATATTTTACTTTGTACATAATTGATAAGATTGTGATGTGTTGCCATAATAGCCATAAAGTGGCTACCGACGGTGGTAATGGTAGTAGCGGTGCTGGTGGCGACGGCAGTGATGTTGGCGATGGCGATGGCGATGGTGATGGTGTTGGTGGTGGTGGTGATGGTGGTGGGATAGTATGATAACATTAGGGAAATGGAATGGAGATGGTCGTAGAGTTAAATTGCTTTTAGGGTTGTAAGAGCATCGAAGAGATGTGTGTAATATATGGATGTTGGTCCACTACGTAAAGTTTTTATTTCCTATCAAGAAAATGCGATAAGAATACAATACGGTGTGCGCGTGTGTGTGCGCGCGTTTACATATATATATATATATATATATGTCTATTTGTATATATGTGTAACTAAACAAATGCGAGTAGAATGATGGACGCTGCTGTTACGCGGTGAGAGAATTTTAAGCAGTCGAATTCAAAGAGTTAACGGTATACTTGCGCGTCTTTGTATGCGTGTTTTAGAATGCGGTCATATGTGTTACTGAATTGTTTTATGACACTGTTTGGTATGATGTTGTTTTGAGTTGGTTGATAATCATAGAGAGAGTCGTACGTACTAATGTGCTTGTATGATTTGAAATTCTATACAATTTTCTTCAACAAATAACCGCCATCGCTCGCTTAAGATTGGTATGTGTCGCCGATATCGCTGCTGCCAGCACCCACACTCGATAAGCTGAGCAGCGTACGAGGAAAAACGTTGTCGTCGATTTTATTTTTATATCATGTACATATATGAGTAGCTACAAATTTCAACTAAACAAAACAATTTAACAACACTCACCCCACCAATTTGCTTACATATAATTTAGGCAGTAAGCCGACTGAGAGAACAAATATGAGCAAGAGAGCAAGTATGGCTGAACTGATACACATGTGAGAGCATTAAGATGTCAACTTGTGGTTAAAACATCAGCAACGCCGTCACCGCCATCGCTATCGTCACTGCCGTCGTTGTCGCCAACGTCGTTGACTGCAGCCTTATATAAAATCAGTAGCTGTGTGTATGGGCTTGTATATTGAGCTTCTGCTTGTATCCAATGTAACATATTTTCCATGCATGCATGTATAACTGCGTGTGCGAGTGTGTTTATGTGAATTCGTTTGTATGTGTATGCACAATAATCACATATGGACACATGTATCCATCTATAATACATTATATATGTATGTTGTACACATGTACATTTATCCGCACTCATTCATTTAACTAACAATCATCATCCTCTGGCTATGTGAGCGCGGCGCACGCGAATCAAGTTGAAATCAAACCGAAACTAAACTAAACAAAACAAAAACAGTACCGAGAATATATGCATGGATCCGCGCGCGTGTGTGTGTGTGTGTGTGAATGTGTGTATATATTTATGCATGTATGTATGTATGCACGTATGTATACGCTTATGTATGCATGAGAGTAAATTTAAGAAACAAACCTTCTCTATATCTCTGTACTAAAGCCAAAATAAAGCAGAGCAAGTAACCAACCAACCGACCGACCGAAAGCTAGTGCTGGTAATTCGCATCACAATATAGTGAAGCGAAGAAGAATGGTTGTTGTTGTGTGTTGTTGGATGGCTGGATGGTTTGGCTGACTGGACAACTGTGAGTTTATTAGATGCATACAGACTGTCGCGTTGTGAGGACGTAAAACGTGTTTTTTTTACACCCTAACGGTAGAATAATTTGTGTATTATTTAAATATCACTGCTATTATTGTTGTTGTATTTATAAGCAGTTTTATTTTTGTTGCTTGCTTTTGTTATGACAACGTGTAAATGTTTACGTTTAATAACACGGCTAAAAAGGAACGTCAAGTTAGTCAGTTAATCACTCAGCCAATCAGTTTTACATGATTTGTGAAGTTATCAGGAGAGAGAAAAATTAATAATAGCAAATGAAGAAAAAAAAAAAAAAAAAATTGACAACAAAACAAACAACAGCGATCTATGCCGGAATTTGAATAATACCACCAACAACAACAATAACAAAAACTAACTGTCAAACACAATCGGAGAGCCTTAGCACATGTGTACACATCAACACACATTTATAAACACCAATACATAGGCATACTAATAGACATACTAATAGACACACAAACATACGCATACATATAGAGAGGGACTTGTATATATGATTGTTTTGTATATGCACGTAACTTCAATACAAATACATATATATATATATATATATATATATATACATACATATATATACATACATATATTTATACATATGTTGGGCTGCTGG
Source organism: Glossina fuscipes (assembly GCF_014805625.2). NCBI lineage: Eukaryota > Metazoa > Arthropoda > Insecta > Diptera > Glossinidae > Glossina > Glossina fuscipes. The sequence continues at coordinate 17,033,438 of NW_023998414.1, read as the reverse complement.
TTGTGGTTGACTTTACGCATAACGGTAACTTTTGTTTGAAGCGCGTGCTCTTCACTGACGCTGTTGCTACCAAATAACTTAATGTTTATGTTGCGATTGCTGTTGTTGCTATTATTAGTGCTTTGAATGCTTGCTTACGCTGTGCTGGTGTTGGTTAACGCTGCTACTGCACACCGTTGCGTATGTGGAGTCAACGTATCTCCACCGACACATTGGCCGTCAACAAATAACATTCGTTTTCTAAACGCCAAGTGGAGTAGTCGCGAACGCGAGTGTATGTCCACCCACAACAACAACGACAATAACAACAATTGATAAACAGATAGTACGCGTGTATATATAACGAAGATTAGAAACCCACCTGCATGCCTGCCTGTCTGCCTGCCTGCTTGCCTGATTGCTACCATTGTGTAGGGAGGATGTTAACGTAACCCTCTCCCCGCTAATTCGCTTTCTAAACTCAAATCCTCCTCTTCCTGGCCCACAATTGCCTACCGTTATCGTAACCAACACACAAAACGCCAAATTCAAATCTCGAAATTGGCATCAATGTGCAAACGCCGAAAATAAAATTGAATTATCTCCACGTATGTGTCCACAGTCACTCAAAGGATATCGACGTGTTTGGACGTGTGCGCTTCTTCTTGTGGACATTTAACAATTACATCGAAAATGAAACAAAAACAACATCACTAATAATAGCAAATAAATCGCAATGTTAACATAATATAATATAAAAATAACATAACATAACATATTCTTGTAGGTATTGCATGCATATATCTACATACGTTCACACATATATACATACAGATATATTTATATATATATATATATATATATATATATATATATGTGTGTGTGTGTGTGTGTGTATACAGAGTGAGAGAGAGAGACATATATATATATATATATAATTATATATATATATGAATATATATAAATAAATATATATATGTACATCCTTCCTCAGAGTAACAATTAATACAATCTCTGAAGGATTTTCCTTGTCCAAACTAGTGATGACTTCAAATTTGTGGCAATTTAGGGAAATAAGTGTGATGAGGGCAGATGCTTTGCCAAAAATTAAAGGAAACGAAAACACAAAACATGTATGCGCTCACACACATGCATACGTATAGCGATATATAAAAATTGTTGTGAAAGTCCAGTATTTGGATTTGCATTGAAGTAAAAAAATTAAAATAAATTAAAATAAAAATAAAAATAAAAAATCAAGTGTACAAGGTTCCTATCGTTTTTAAAAAATTAAAAACAACTTGCAAAAAAAAAAGAAAAAAGAAAACCAAATAAACAACATCGAATATGCAAAAATCCGCAAAGAAATTCATTTTTTAAGAAGAGAAACCAAATAAATATAAGGAAAATAGAAACGACACTCATTCGAATAGAAATTTGCTTTTTGTTTTTAAACTAACGAAACTACAATTACTCGGAATTAAGTGCAATCCGGATGCATTGAATGCATTGCGTGACAAGCTGTGTTTTATTTATTAATACAAAATATATAATCAGTAGAACGGCGACCATCAAGCAAGACGGAAAGTAAAATTTTACACCTCGCCGTGAAGTGTGTACGGCATTTATTTGCTTCTCATTCCCGTCCTGGCATAATATCCTCTCCCTCCCCGGTCTCACGTACATAGCGTGAAGATAAACAAAATCATCGTCATTATCATTGCATTGAAGAAAACCGCAAACTATAGGAAAAAGGACGACGAAGAAAACGCACTGTTGAAGGAGCGGAAATTTTCGGAGGGTGCTTCACCCTCACCCTCACCCTCAGATCCTCCAAAATAATTGAAGCGAGACACGAGAGGAACTTTTGGACAAATTTAAATTTGGACCAAAAATGCGAATTAAAATGCCTGCAGTTAGAATTGCGCAAGGTTAGTAATTTTTCTTTTAATTCGTTTGGTTTTTTGTTTTTTTTTTTTTTTGTTATTGTTGCTTCTTTTTTTCTTTTTTTTTTGTCTTTTGTTTTTTGTGTTTTCATTTTTTGTTTTCTTCTCTGGCCTTTATCGCCATTTCCCGGTATGAGTACAAAGTGTGTGTATGCGTGCGTACGCGCGTATATATATATATATATATATATATATATATGTGTGTATTTGTGTGTGTGTGTATTTGTGTGTGTGTGTGTGTCTACGTGCGTGTGTATGCGTGAGTCTATGTGTGAAAAATATTAACAATTTAATTAAATAATTCATTACGTTTTGTATGTGAATAACACTATTTTTCACTATTTGTGTTTCGCGTACCACTAAACTAAACAAAAACGAAGATATTTCAAGAGACTCTGCCGACGGTATATACATATATAAAGAATAACTAACTGAAAGTGAGAAATTGAAAAAGTATGCATGTAGAAAACGCACGAGTTAATATAGCAGTTGGAGTCCCTTTTCCCATCAATACTGTTTACAGTTTCACATCTCAGCTGAGATAATGAATTCATATCGAAATATTTCGTGACAGCATCTCTTCTTCAAAACTTGCTAATTGAAAGTGTGTCTTGCATATTATTGAAAAAATGCAGCAATAGTTCAAAGGTTACGTGCAAATATTAAGCATTATCTAGGATTCTAATTTAATATGACTTAAATGTGGTGTTAAGTTCAATCATTAAAAACCAGCAATAATGCATGATAATCGATTTCGACTACGAGCGCATATATTAGAAAGCAAAGGCTTTTCCGTTTTTCTCGTCTCTAATTTCCAAAGAAGATGTAAAACAATTACTGGAGTATTCTGAGATGAATTAAGTGAAACTACACAAGGCTTCAACTGTCGATTGATTGATTTAAAGTGTTTTTATTTCAACTGCACTGAATTTGATTGCAGTTTCTTAAGAAGCGCATTGCATTCGTGTTCACTTTTTGGATTATCTTCAACTTAAGTTTGTCTTTATCAAATTACCACCTGAACGGCGATGTAGACGTTTTATCGATTATCATTAGGCGCCAGGATAGCTTTTTTATGTGAATTTGTTCTTTTCATAGGGAACGTTTCACACAAATTACATAGCATTGGAAGACGTAATGCCATATGCGTTTTCTTCTTGACATCACACAAATGTCATACACATTTTGCCTAATCCTTTTTGCCCGCCTTCATGAAGCTTAAGAATTAAAATTGTATATATAAATTGCTTTAACGGCATCCGGCACAATGGGCCGTTCATCGTTACGGTGGCCAAAGTTTATTTGTTTTAAATTTTCAATATTTCAATTATTTTAAGTGTTTTGTTTAATATATGTTACACTTTTTATATATATAGTATATGCGTGATAAATCAGTTCGTGTTAGCATAAATTATTTATAAACATTCAAATAGGTTTTCTTTGAGGATAGACTTCTTAAACTTTTTTCAAATTATACACGAGTGCAGTCATCCTGTTTAAGCACAAAATTCTAATAAGTAAAACTGATTTCTTTTAATGTTTTTCTTCTTGGCGTACGGGCTTGAATTCGCTCGAATTAGACAATTTTGAAAAATTCAAATGCTACTCGTAACTAGGTAACGATTCGTAATGGTTTATTAAATCTTTGATGAATTCAATCCTGAACTGTGCATTGGCCAAAGATGATAAGATATAATTTATTACATGTTGGATAAGCGCAGTTTAACTTTCTAATGGTGAACATTGTGGAGCCTATGGCTTCCTTCATTCTCCCAGTTAAGTTACACGTGCGAAAAAAGCAAAAAAAAAAAAAAAGTAAGAAAAAGTTTTATTCCCAAGCATTGTTGCGTACACTGTTTCCTTACTCCAGCGACATAAGATATCTATTTGAAGAAAGAAGAAAGTAGAAAACTGTAGTCGCCCTGAAGCATGGAATCACAAAGTTTTCTTTTTTGATTTTGAGACCTATTGCGAACACTAATCTATATATCCATACACCTATAAAAATGTATATAATAAACTTGAAGACAGACTGTGTTACAGCTTCAAGTTTATTATTAACAATATTATTTAAAACGTCGTTCTATGGTTGAAAGCTAACCTTGAGACAACGAGTAAAGTGAAACTTTTCAAAAATTTGAGATTAGCCAAGTAACAGACATCTAAAATGGAAAAGAAACCTTACCAGAGATTATCAATCGAATCAAATTAATGAACTTTTTATTAGTTTTGAACTAAGCCTGTGTCTAGACATTAAAAACCGACGAGATTTAAAGAAGTCAAAGAAGTAAATTACCATCCGCTCGCCGATGGGCGGCCGAATAATTGACCTTTTAATGTCTTTTCTCAATTTAGATGCATTACCAACTTTGCTTCTTCTATTCTTATCAGTTCGCGCTTGATTCTAATGCGAACTACGCACTTTGCGCCTACTATGTCCACGATAGGTCTCTCATTTTCGTTAATCGAAAATGCAAAAATGCAATTATATGTTGTGGAAAAATAATTCATTGAATTACGCAATAGTAGGGGATGGCACAAATTTATAATTTCGTAATGCCATTTCATTTTGTTCTACAAGTTCATCTGTCTTCTCGTATGCAAGTTCTCGGTCTTTGCGAAATGATCAAAATAAATATACATAAATATTTCCTAAAAGCCTAGGTAAACATTTGGTAACCGATAGCTTCAAGATAGTTCTCTGCGCATTAACACAACCATTAACAAACATTTACTTCGTATAAAAGTGATCAACAATGAGTGCATCTCGAGCTCGGTAGGTAGAGAATAGTAATGACTTTTGTCATATAGTTGCGTTAGGCGCTGAGAGAAAGAAAAATATGTTTTTCTTGCTTATCGTAAACAATGTATGCAACTAGGCAAAAAAGTGCAGCATCCTGACTAATACACATTAGATGATTTCATATAGTATAGTAGCCACGGCCCTTATTACCTAATCTTATATATACAGGATATACCTTTAGCAAGAGTCGTAATTTTTTAAATACTCAAATGGCGTCGCCCATTCGCCTCCATTCGCCTCCATACAGCTTCAATTTCGGGCCAACAATCTTTCAATGACGCAATTTATTCCTTGTAACGGTAGAGTCAGCAGTATTTGGAAAATGCACGCATTAACGGACCAAGTATTTCTTTTGAGTTTTTAAGGCCCCCAAGATATGAGAGTTTTGCTTCTTTACCCAGACCCAGCCGGCAAGATAAAAGTAGACATTTTCGCTGACGATAATTTTGACTAAAATATGATAATCTTCTCCACGCATTTCTTGTTTGAAATCAGCCAATGCTCGAACCTGCGTAACTCAAATAGCTTCTGTTTTTCCTTTGCAATGCAATGTCATTGTAATCACAGTTATTTGCTGACAGTTCAAAAATCGAGCGAAATATAGTTTGTGATGTTTCGCCGAAAGACTCTATATACATATGTACTATAAATTAATTGATGAGATACACTAAATAAATCAATGGATGATGATAATAGTAATTCCGGATGGTTTTCGGATACTTTTCGGATATTCTTTTACAATATAAGGAAGATTTCGTTTTACTCTCCTCCCTCCTAGGGATCGAAATCCTGCTGGTATGAGCAAGCAGTCACTCGTGCAAAGCTTAACAGGAGCTGAACTTCTACAAATTCCATTTCCATTTTGACCTAATCATATCGCCATCGAGTTTTTATTGCAATAAATGATTTTTTTTTTTCTTGCTAACGAATTTTCATAAAAAGTATGGAAAACATGTTCTTTAAAACGTTAGAAAAGTGTTTACGGGGATTATGAATAAGAAAAAAGTTAGGAAAAATATCACGACATAATCTCAAAGGAAGCAAGTGATAACAACGATCATCCTTCGAAAGGTCCCTTATGTTTATATATCTGATGAAAGTTTACTCGACTTCAATAGAGTGCCAAAGTCTTTATATTTATTTCATTTGTTTAAGTAAACAGCGCTGAGCTTTTTCAAAGTGTGAAACTCCTGTGATATTCATTTCGTTCTTTCATTTAAATCGTACAGATTTCCTTAAAAAGTCCCAGTGTTTGTTAGAAGTCTATCAAAATCTATATATATGTATCGTCATGTAAGTTTGAGAAATAATCTAAAAAGTGTTGAGCTTTGAAAATATGAAAATACATTCTACATTCATTTTAGTCATTTAACGCTTAACTGCACGTGATGTGGGGAAATATCAAATTTATAGTTAACTAAATTCATACTCAAATGCACGGATATTTTTGACGAAATAAAATGCTAATGAAAATTCTATTGAAAAACTCACTATTTTTTGTATGTGTTTATAAATACACGTACATATATATCTTCTGTATCTTCTCTATCTATACTGTATATATATATATGTATATATATATATACTTATATGTATGTATGTAATTAGATGGCCCTAGATGGTGGACATTCAAATTTTCGTTTTTTATTTGTCTTGCCATAAGCGGAAATCCACTTTTTTATATACAGATGTGTATATGATAAAATTGGCCCTTAATTCTTTGAAATGAATTGAATCTTATCAGTGTAGATATTTGTTAGCGTTTGTGTGAACGTCTGTTTATGTGTGTATGTGTGTGTGTGTGTGTGTGTGTGTTTTGTGCGTTTTAAACTAAATTGAAACGTTCGTAGTAACGTGCGGTATTGTTATTACCGTTGCGGTTAACAATGGCAATGAGAACTAACAATTCAACAAATTGTACTTTCTCGACGACATGTTACATATTTGTTCGCTTTGTTGTTATTGTTTACCTGCATTAGAAATCAAAGTTATTTTGGAAAACATATTAAAGACGAAATTGTGTGTGAGCGAGTGCGAGCATGAGTGCTAATGTTGATGTTTCTATCTTCCTTTTATGATAAACTCAGAGCGCTAAGCAATTTGTCGCTAAAAGTATAATAAAAAGAATGAAGAAAAAAAAAAAGTAAATAAATAAATAGAAGAAAAAGCGAAAATAAAAAAAAATAAAAAAAACTATAAGAAATAAACGTTACACAAATACATAAACAAGAAAACAAACACCTAATGTATATGTATATATATATATGTATGCATATATATATATATCTATATATAAAAGAAAAAACAAAAAACAAAAGAACCAAAAACATTAGAACACCTTACGACTTATGATTTAATTATTTTCACTTTATCCATTGTTTGTCTGTCAGTCGGTCCAACAACAAATTTTATGCTCATTTATTGGTTGTGTTTACTCAAGTTGTGTTTTTTTTTTTTTTATAAATTTTTTTTTATTTTTTTTTTTTATTTTTATTTTGTTCTTCTAAGCAAAGATACATTTGTTTGTTAATGTGCGTTTGTTTGTAAGATGCGAGCGCGCGTGTATGTTTACATGTGTGTTTGTGTATATATATATATATATATATATATATATATATATATATATGCATGTGTTTGCTGTTTACTTAGCTGCGTTGCCTTATCGTATCTTTGTTGTTTGCACCAGGAATTACAATTTGTTTGGTATTTGTAACATAAGTGAAAAGTGGGACCCGTTAAGAAAAAGACCCTAACAATTGCTTTTGAGATAGCCGAACCCAACTAGAACTTCAATTAATTTGTTTTCTGTTAAATAATTTCAGATATGAAAAAAGCCATGTATGTGCTGTCTTTTTTAACAATTTTACGTTAACGTATTTTGTATATATATATATGTATGTTTATATATGTTTATATGCTTAGATAGTTAGTTAGTTAGTTAGTTACCTAATTTGATAATAACAATATATTTGTGCTATATGCATGTATGTCACGCTATTATCTATAATTTTTAACCAACACCTCAGTGGAATATTTGTGTATTCGTTACCTTGACAATCACTCATTTACTTTACGTACTTACGGTACTTACTTACTTACTTACTTACTTACTTACTTACTTACTTACTTACCGAACCCATCACAAAAATCCATACTATAAGTTACACATACTCTTACCCGGCATAAAATTTGTTTATTCAATCATACGAATGTTATAACTTTGCACCTGTACGCTGTACTTTGCTGTGCGCTGTGCGAACGGTGATATTGCTCGTCACCTGACCACCACCACCCATTATCATCACGGTTTTTTTTCCTGTATATTCTGGTTTTCTAAATATACTATATATGCAAGCAAGCAAGCAAGCATACCTTCAACCACATATACCAAATGTCCTTTAACTGTCTATCTGTCTGTCTGTCTGTCTGTCCGTCCGTGCATCGAGGCATTTCAATTAAATTTGTTTATCGACCAAACCGCTTCTATGTATTAACGAAAAATATGCAAAAACTTTTGTTATAAAAGCGGTTTTTGCGCAGATCTCCATAGCAACCCGTGATTGCCGTGCCACTTACTTAGTCGAATAAAAAGAAAGAAAAAAACAAAAAAAATAAATAAAATAATAGTAAAAAAAAAAAAACATACATACATATATATATATATATATATATATATATATATATATATATGTCGGCAAGCCGCAATAACACCACATTGTTGACCCATGGTTGCTTAGGAATTGGTGGCCAGCTGGCTTTTGTGGTACAGAAATATGTTACTATTTGTGAAAAATAACAACGGCTACCACAGTTACACAAGTGACACAAGTGTTAACTTCGCTACGCTATCTACACACATATATATTTGTGCGTAGAGACTGGGCGACGATAATGCAATTATGATTTAGCATTATAATTAAAAATTAACAGTTTTCCTAATTTTTCGAAAAAGTATTGCATCAGTTAGAGTAATACATAATCTGTGCAAGATTTCTATAGGAGATAGATCTTTAAAACGCAAGTGAATATATTATAGTTTCTAATTTTCCGACCATGTCCATCCAACCATGTATCCATTTAAAAAAAACCATATACCTTTGACTTTTTAAATCAGAAAAAATAAAAACATTTTCATGATATTATTCCTGGTATTATTTAATTACTAAAGAATGTACATAGTCGATGTTAGATCCGCTAAAATCCTTTTTCATTCATCCGATAGTGTCAGCCGATAGTATACTTAAAATTTATAAACAAAAATGCAAATTATTCAACACTCATCGTGGTCAAGTTTCATTTAATGAATTCAAAGGGATTGGTAGAATCTCGCCAAGAGAGCACAGAAAGTGCATCACTTTAACTTGACTCATTAACGCTATGCGTATCAAGAAGGTGAAGTTGACCTTCGTTTTCGCCTTTATAGCGAAATTGCTTGCGTACAGCATCGCTATCTTGAATCTTTATGACTTTTATTACGTAGAGTCAGTGAAAAAGTTGTTTTTCTCTTTTAATTTGTGATAAGAACTAAACGGTAAAAGATATCAACATGAATCTATCTTTTATTTTGGAGATTGGTTGATGACACTTTTATATGAAAATGATTTCGTGTATAGATAACCGGTTCTGGCGAATCAATTCTTGCCACTTTTCGATATAGGTCGACTCTAGTTTCATCAATAACACGTATACTCTATGATGTACAAGCTCATTCGGACCTCGTGATTTATCGGAGTAAGCCATTATTGATTGGAGTTCGAACATGACGCCAAAAGTGAAAAGATAGAATAGAATTCTATCGCCTGACCTTTGTGGCAAATTTTTTTATGGCGAACACACATGGTCGTCGTCCCCCGTCTCCCCGTAAATCCGAATAATTTTCTCCCGAAATGTATGGCATGTGGCACAATTTTGTTGAAGCCACATATCGTTCAAACCGAAATTATTTGCTTCGTGCCGCGAAACATCAGTTATCATGTTTCTCTAGATTCGAAAATCATATTTTCAGTCCACAAGTCACACCCAAAAGTTAGATTATATACAGTTAAAAGTCCTTTAGGAACCGCGCTTCCTTAATATGCTTAATGCGAAGTCATTTAATCTACCATGAGCTTCCTCCCATATACGTACCGAAACCTAACCTAACGTGGGTTTATTGTTTTCATAAGAGTTTTTAAAAATCCCCGCGTGTCACAAGATCGTGCATATATTGCATTGCACAAACAATGGCAATCTGCAAACAATATTGTGTGAAGTGTAGTTCCGGAATCACAAAATGGTTGACCCCATTATATAATATAACCGATGTAACCATTATATCAAAGACACTGTTTCTTTACTTACGTCACTGGTATCTATTTTTCTCTTTTTTCCCATCGATAATTTCACGCAAGCAGCCATTAGAAATTGAAATAGTATGGAAAATGCCTTTATCACGTTTGCCTGTTATCGTTGCCGATAGTGAAAGTTATTTGTTTAATTGGCGTAGAGCTTTTATTTTTGGAAGCAGCATTTGCAAAGTGAGAGAAAAGATTCAACTGCAAAACTCTCTCATCGCCTTTTTGCAAAATTTGCTACGTATTTGTTATTTATAGCCCATCAAAAACAGAAATATTAACAACGGAGAAATTAACAACAACGTTTTCTTTGTTTTCATCATTAATTTTTTTTCATTACTTAACAGTACGAACATACATGATTAAGGAGCAGAAGCACTTCACAATTGATTGCTAGGAACTACTTAGTACGGTGAAACCTGAAGAATTCATAGCTTTTCTCTATGCCCCTGCAGCATATGGCCTGTCAAACGACCACCTCTTCATATCTATGGAGGAACAAATATGATCCAAATTTTTTCCTTACCTAAGAACTATGTGAATAAAAATAAGTTTTTGAAGAAATTAAACCTTCCATCACCCGTTTCGATAAAAGAAGGCAGACAGCGCTTGTAGATCGACAAGTTTACTCTCATTTAATAAATGCAATAAGTATTCGTCGACGATACTTTTAGTTATTATAACTGCGTTGAGAAATAGAAGACACAGATTGATATATACAACATATGCCAAATCAAGTCAGATAAGTTTGGTACCAAATTCTGCTTAATATCCGATCTTAAAATTAAACACATTTTGAAAAGCACACACAGCAAACAACAATTCTTCTTAAATTAATCAAATCGCTTATAAGGCATGGAAAACAGATTACGGTTAATGATAACGAAGCCCGTGTGATTGAAACTGTTAGGAGATAAGTAAGCACATTGCAAAGCCCGTCTGCTAAGAAAGCAAAAGCTCAGCTTGATCGCTTGCCATATGCGTGGATCCAGATCTTGCGTATTGCGAAGTGATCGATGGCAGATGGCATGCAAATATTCGCTGAGAGCGAAATTTCGGCGAAGGCCTTTGCAAGTCTTCCTTTCATAACACTTTCGACTTAAGTCGACTAAGCCTGTGGACGAATGAGCGCACGAAATGCAGCAATCGATGAAATAATAACTAAGCGATAATTTTTATTGAATTCGGATGAAGTGCTTCCCAAAATAGCATACTTAAGTTAAGTTTGATGTGCAAGAGAAAAGTGTGAAATGAAATATTACAAAAAAACAAAGAAGAAAAATCCGCACACAAATCTTCGTTCAAATATGACCAATCACTCCGAGTTATCCCTTACATATGTAACACGATGATGGTTAGAAGGAAGCGAGCCTCGCTGATGCTTGGCGCAATCGATAAATGTTATGCCTTTCTGCGGCTAAGCATTGACCGCAGCTCCGACCAGAAAAAGAATAAAATACTCTTCTCAGAGTTGAGCCCGAGAACGCCGACGGTAGAAATAGTATCGGTACCTTTAGTACTAAATTAGTTATTGACGATATGGATGGATAGATAATACAGGATAGCCTCGAGTTTTGGTTTCAACATAAATTAAATTGTTTTCCTTTAATTTCTTAGTTCGAGTTGGTAGCTTTAGCAGCCCGTTAGCGGCTCTTTAGTTTTTGTAATAATTTGTAATTTTTTTTTCAAATTTTAATCAACATTAATAATATCAGTAGTAACGATAGGCAAATATATTGTCGGGTAAATGCAGTTATTTTCTCTCTTCCCTAAACCTTAATTTGGTTTTAATAAGCAGACAAGTTTCTAAGAAGTCCTGCTCGTAAATCATATAAGTTACCATCAGATTTCGGCTTTTTATCGGGACCATGCATCACAAAAACAAAAACAAAAACCAAAAGCGGAAGTTTTTTCATTTACTTAACCTTTTGCATATATTCACTGCATGAACAACGGTTGCATTCCGAGGGTTGCAATATAAAAGGGTATAGAAAATTAGACCTTAGCTCATATGCGAAGTGTGTTCAAAACGAAAGTGACTTCTTCCCGAAAAACATATATTTACTCATCAATGTTTACTTTGTCCCCTTCATTGTAATCCCCCTTACATATGAAGCACTTGTGCCAGGGCCTTTCCCCTTTCTCGAAGCACTTTTGATAGAAATTGCATGGCGCGAGCCAACTGACATACCGGCGTCCTTAGCAACGTCCCTGATAGTGATTCGACGAGTCTACATAACAATTTCTTTTGTTGCTTCAACGTTTTCATCGCATCGTCAATCTCGATCTTCTTTGAAGAGCTTGTTTCACATTCCTTTGCTCAAACCAGGCACGCCAAATGCCAGAGTCCACATCGTACCTAAGTTGGAGCACCTAATTTTATTTCTCACGCAAATTTTAATATATATTTACACAGATTCTGCTTTGATCCATTTCTTTCGATAGCAAAGATTCGCTAAGCGGGCCTGAAAACGTCATCATATGCTGGAGACATGTGTACCCAGCTGACAAAAAAAAAGAAACAAAAAGTCGCAAATTGAATGTACGTAGCAAACAAAGTTTGAAAAGTCAACTTTTTTTTGAACACACCTCCTCCTCTTCCTCCTCCCCCTCCTCTTTCCCCTTTATTTTAGAACTTTAACATGGTAAACTGGCATAAATAAGTGAAGGAGTATATCTATAATAGCTCATGAAATGATTATTACTTACGCTAATCATTATCATTTAGCGCTTTAAAAAAGCTTCTCGGACGTATCCCAATCCATAGACCAACTATATGCGTATACGTTTTATTTTAGGAATAGTCTCCGGCCTATTCTACTTTGAAATGGAGATATTTAACGCTTTCTTGTAAATATTTTATATCTCGTCTATGCATTAATTTAAACTAAAACATATATATTGTATATATGTATATATATATATATATAACACACATATATGTTAGGCATCTTGAAGATGGAAACACAAGGAAGAAAGAAACTATTCAGGTGACTTTGGCAAGCGAAATTAAAGTTAATTTGGATTTTCAAGTAAAACGTATGCACTGGCTCCCTTCTTCTTCTCCTCTCTACCGATATATACGATATCGCGAGCCAGCATAGACGACTATGGCCATCTCTTGCGCGGCTAATCAAAAATATATAGATAGATAAAAAACGCTGACAATATCGGACGATGTACAGTTAATAGTAAATGACATATTGTGGAATCGAATGTCGGTCTTGCGGATGCATGCCGGACGCGCTAACCGCCATAATCGCTAGACCCTGCGATGTCTAAACTTGTTTGAAGGTTTCAAAATTAAAGAAAGGTAAAGAAAACAATTTCAAATTTTAATTTCTTGAAAAGTAACTGAAACGTCATTGATTAGAAATTGTGAGGAAAAAAAATTTTTTTCATTTTATGTAGTATGTAAAAATAATGCACAATGTCGCTGGGATACGAACTTACACTCCTTTAATAATATTTAAACTTTCTATATGTGTGGGCCTTGATAACATGTGTGTGTATATCAAAAAAAGGGCAAAAAATTGTGACACGTTATCGTTGCAAAAGTTGTTCGACTATGTGTCTTGCGTTTTCAAAATTGAATTTTCACTGTATCTCATAGTTTTCGCTAGACTTTTGTGTATGTTTGTATCGGTTTATATTTAAGAACACCTCTCACCTGCGGAAATTTTAAATCGAACAACTTCGTATTGAAACATCCTAAATTTGGTTTTTCCGCGTTTATGGGCGTGTCGAATGATTGCAGATATCTATCATAAGCTATCAGTAAAAATATATTGGACTTTTCTACCTCTTTTTTTTTTTTTTTTGTGTATTTTGGTTCATAGCTGTCGATATTGAGTAAACTGCAGTTTAGTGGGGCTGAAATTATACGTGTGAACTGTTTATTATGAATGTAGCCTGAATCCTAGCTAGTTAAAGACGCACCTTTCTCAGAGGCTGTTAACTATAGCAATTAATTTCTTTTTTTTTAATTTACAATGATATATAAACATATGTAAAAATGTAGACAGACATTAAAGAAAGAGAAACATTCGCGGCAAATATTCGCCAAGTTTTTATCCGTCAATTAAGTCTTCTCTGATTGCGATTACTCCGTCAATAGATAGGCGGGTGAGTGGATGTAAGCATGTACACGCAAATAAACCAAGCAATTATCTTAACGTTTCCTATCCATGTAAGTTGTGGCGAAAGAAATAACTGATTAACCACAATGATCGAATTGGCTGCCCATGGCTGAAATGTTGAATAAAACAATTGACCATTTTTTGCATATTTTCAAGCAAAGAAAAGATGAAGAAAAAACATTTCACTTTATCTAATTTATTTGCGTACCAATAATTGCTATTGTAGTCGGTGTAGAAGAGCTTAACTAAGCGAACTTACAAGATTAAGTCTAATCACAACAGTTGCAGTTCGATAAATTTATTCTTCAAAATATAAAGAGTGTCTTATAAACTACATGCGAGGAGGGCTCATCTAAAAGGCGAAGAGGACATGAAGACACCATGGCCGCTTGTAACAAGTTAAAGTCAATTGCACCAGTTAGACTCTTCAATTCTGAGTCTTAAAGATTTTTACACATTCATTTCATCCCATATATGTTTACATCCATTGGGAAACAAAATAAAGCCAACTGTTAAAAGTCCAGCGCTGTCAAACGAAAAACAACTGCAGTTATCTTTGATTGTATTGAAATTTTTTAAAGGTATTTTCATAGGCCCCCTAAACTGCGGCAAGCCACTGTAAGTGGAATTTTTTCATTTCAGTACGAGCTGCCGACGGTTCATGTGCTTAGTTTGAAATGAAATCTGAAATCAAGTTAGTCGTAAAGAAATTCATAAACAGTTGCAGTCTGGTAAGACATGTGTAATACGCGGAGGCGTTAATCGCGATAGAAAGCGTTTGCCCGCAGAGAAAAAGCTTTAAATTGAGAAGCATGGATTTAGCGGAAGGGCTACTTTACACTTTAATATATACTTAATGCATATATATTTGCACACACATTTATACGATATGATAAAGTCGTGGGTCATAAATTAGTTCATAGCGGTTCACAGGCAAGATAAGATTCGTAGGTCCAAAAATTTACTTATTTTTTTTGCGGATATCCATGGCATCTGTATGCATTTCTATGCATGTAGATGTGTGTAGTTTTGCATTTTCATTTTTTTTATTTAATTTTCTTTTTTTTTTATGCATCAGCTCATTTGAACTCGCTATAGGAGAGACGACATTTTTCATTATGTACGAGATGATATGTGTTTTCTTTCTTGTATATATTCATATGCACTCCATAGTGGCTTCTGGAACTACTGCGGAAGTGGTGACATCCTCTTTAGCTGTAGTAGAAGCAGTAAAGAGCCACTGCAGGGGGAAAACCTTTTTAATACATATGGATACGCATATGCATACATGTACCGTTGTATATGCACATAATATGGTGCATGTATCTGATTGTGTGGCCAGCCAAAACGTCCTTTACCCTGTAAATACTTACAGATAATATATGAATATGTATGAACGTAAGCATGTATATTTATATGTGTATACAAACATATATATATATATATTTATATATATTACATATGTTCGTATGCTTGTACATGAAACTTGCTACGTCGCTACTATACATAACAAACTGAATTATTTCCGTTGCGGCGACTCAACAACTGCAGTCATGTATGAGCGATTGTTTGGCACTTTCTTTTGTTTTAACGCAAAATGTGTTTATATGCTTGTATGCGTGCATGCATATATATATATATATATATATATATATATATATATATATGTGTGTGTGTGTGTATGTTTGTGTGTGTGTGTATGTGTGTGTGAATATGTATAGGTATATATGTACTTTCATTGTTTTTGTTTTAATGCTTTTTTTTTCCTTCTTTAGGTTCAAGCGTTTTTAATGATTTCTCTCAAGGGGGCTTTCTGAGCATTGTATGCTTGCATGAATTAGTACATATGTGCATGTATATATATGTATATATGTATGCACACATACGTACATGAGTATCTATAGGTGTATGTGTGTGTGCATGCGTGTGTGTGTGTGTGTGTGTGTGTGTGTAGATCAAGTATCGTATGTTATTTATTTGTATTATAAGGACGTTTACATGTATGCTATGCTATGGAAGCATGTATGTACATACGTTTGTGTGCTTATAATATATGAAACTTACTTTAACAGAGGTCACCATTGGACGTGGAAACAAAAAGAGTTTTTTGCCTAACTACAAGATTTTGCAAACAACACAAAGGAAATGCACAAAACTTTTGTTCTTCATCGTCATATATTTTTTTCATCAAATCTTACTACAAGCAATAAATTAAGAGACCTCTAAAATAAAACGCATATATATATATATCTATGTGTCTGTGCATGGTACACGGGGACGCTTTAAATTCAAAATTTATCAAATTAACTCGGCCGATATACAATATGAATGAATGAATGACTGTTACTACCACTATAACCTTGACATTGTTCGACAAAGAACTTAAAAAAAATGAAAAAATAAAAATAAAAATAATAAAAAAAAAAAAAAAAACAAAATTCGTTTATATATATGTATGTATATAAACGCGGTGTATGCGTATGTTTATGCATAATAAGAAAAAATAGAAACTGAAAATAAACGAAGAGGAAATATAAACACACAAACCCGTAAAAGATGTCTACTTAGCATAAAACAAGTGTTAGTGTAAATAACGGAATATAATTTACGCTTAAAAAATAAACATACCATAGTATATATACACACAAATATACATGCATACATTTATACGTGTACGTGTATATATATATATATATATATACATATATACATATATATATATATATATATAAAGTAAACATTCTTATACATATTCTACCATATTTCTATGTCGCTGTAAATGTGTATGTGTGTTCAACTGTTATTTCAATGTATTTGTAGACAGAATCGCGTATATAAGCGGCGGCGCGACATTTAGCATTTGTTTATATATAAGTATGTTTCTCGGTTTGTGTCTGTATATATGTCTATATATTTATATATATTGTATGTATCTATGTATATAAGTGTAAAATACGGCGTACTCACGTAAAAAAGTTTTATGATTTTTTCCGTTACGCGAATTTTTTCTTTGCTGTGCACTTTGGTAAACTTTTCACTTTCAACTGGAAGTCAGTCACTTCCATGCCATTGTAAAACTACGATACTTGAGCGTAAACACAGACATTCTTGTATTCTTGCCAATACATATACAAGCTCCCGCGCGTGCATGTGTATGTATGTGTTTGTGCGTTTGTTTGTTTGTATATATGCATTAGTACTATTATAGTACGAGATGGATGTAAGCCAAAAGTATAAGCAACGCGGGAGAAAAAATAAAGAAAATTGAAAAATATGAAAATCAGGAAAAATGCGAAAAAAAGGAAAGAAACGAGGAAAGAAATTGTAAATGCACGCTATACACAAATTTACTTATGTAAATAGAAAACTAGTACATAATGGTGGTAATGATGATGACGTCGCCACTTGCTCTTTCAGAATTTTTACAGTCCCCGTAGTGGTAGTAGCAGTAGTAGTAGTAGTAGTAGCAGTAGTAGTAAGAGTCCCACCGAAGCTGCCATCTTCAATACCAATGCATATCGAGGATTACTTCATCAGTATGAAGTAATGCAAAGGATCGCAAAATATTCAAGTTTAACGACACGATTCAAGCGAATAATTGTTAGTTAATGGCAAGTGGCGGACTACAACCACTGGCAAAGTGAGGCAGGCTAGCAGTGTTAAGTAAAATAATGCATACAAACTCAATCGGTATCTAATAGGATGGGCAGTAAGGCAACTCATTTCGCTATGCGGTCGCCACCCTAGGCTAGCTTGTGCTTGAAAATATGTAAATAAAAAAAACAATTTTTTTTTTTTATTTTTAAATAAGAATAGGAAAAGACACGACTGAACCAGTTACCAACCATAGTATTGACTGGTCGGCAACTCTAATGAATGAATTCGCGGTTTTTCTTTTATCATTTTTCTACGGTACCGTACTGCTCCCCACCCTCTCTCTCTCTTTCTCTCTCTCTGTCTATACCAAAAATATATCCTCTTGCCACTCGATGCGTGAAAAGCAAAAAATACTTCCAATGAAATGGGTTAACGCGAAAGCATTAGGATGTTTCGGAAAAAGCGTAAAACAGTTTAACTTAACTATTATCGGACACACTAACGTGCAAGTTTTTCGCATAAGCGTTTGCAATTACAGTATTTTTCGCTTTAACGCCTCCGACGACGACGATAGCAACAAATTAGTCCCTTCTTTTTTAGTTCTATGTTAAAATTCATATCCAACGTAAAAAGCTGATTGTTTTGTGAGTTATATGTAATAAATAACTCACACCACGGGCCTCTCCGATTATTTCGCCGGACAATCCTGCAGCCGATTTGTCGAAATCAACCATCCTAATACCTTACGTAGGGGTTATCGACATTATACGATAATCCATACCTCGTGGAGTGTCACGCTGGAGATTACCCGGGTACTTGACATGTACAAGGAAAAGTATTAACCCAACTATACCAGGCATACACTCACACTACTAATTCTCACTCAATCTCCTTAAAAACACACAGACTTGTGAAAAATCCTGCGCCTCCGTAGTGGCGGATTACTCAGTAAGGAAGTCCATCCAACGATTTCTTTATGCTAGTGAGGAAAAGAGACCGAAAGGGAGAATAGCTGCTGGCTTTTACAAGAAAGCTTTACCTGTTAGCAAATATTTAATATTCGCCATTTATCAGATTTGTTTCATTCATTTTATCCGCAACTGCATTTGTTGTTTACCAAAACGCTCATTAGTAAACAGTTGTTAGATGAGCAAAAAACGGACAAAATCCTCTTAGTTATTACTGCTAAATGTGTTGGTACGCGTAGGTATCATCGGATGCTACAATTACGAGAAAAGCACTGTCTTTGCTTATGCAGAAAAAGTTTTCTTAAGGATTTTGCATAATTTTGCTTTTTTAGTTCAGGGTTATGCTAAGGTCATGTAGCAAACATTAAAAATATATGATAATGTGTATATCTAAATATTTACATAAACCTGCGTAATTCACATCCATATATGTTAAGTAAACTGAAGAATATATTAATCCTCAAAAAAAAAAAAAAATGAATAAAGAAAGTAAAAGAAGAAAGCTAGACTTTGTTAGTCTCCTTGGCAAAAAGTCCATCAGTTTATGAATTCAATGAGTTGATCGAGTATATGAAATTTGTAATCCGCTCAAGGCTTAACAGTTCTTTTTCATGTAATTGCCTAATTTTGCAGCACTACTCCTATATCGTCGTACGTACATATATGATATATGATATATGCATGTAAGCACCACCTTATTGTGTATATATTGAGGAAAGAAGCCTTTTTTTTTGCGTTTGTGTGTGTGTGTGTGTGTGCGTGCATGACATTTAAAAATTTAAAATTGTATATATTTTCTTAATAGATTGCATTCAACGACGTAGATGATGATGATGATGATGTTGGTGATGATGATGGTGATGATAATTTGTCTTACAGTTACTCTATATATAATATATGGCATGTAAAGAAATGTATTTATGCTGGCACATATATATATATATATATATATATATACACGTGGATATTTACAGTATAATCTAACGCACAAATGTACATTAGCATGAATGCGAATGTGTTTTGTGTACATTTTCGGTATCACGTGCCAACTTGTAAAGTTTGCATACATTTTTTCGTTGCACACATCTGCTCTATGTTTGTGACGCTACAGAGAGATATTTACAAATACATATGTTTGTATGTATAAATAAATAAACATGAAGCACGCATCTCGCATATATATACGATAGGCTCGTCATTACGGATCCGTTGCGAGCGAACAGCACAAAGCCTGTAAGAGAGGAAATGTGAAACAAAACGAGCTTTCAAAAAAAAAAAAAAAAAAAAAAAAATTATAAAAGGATAACAAAAGATGTGAACGAGAGCCGGTAAAGAGAAAAAGAGGTAGAACACACTAATCGCAAAAGATTTTCGTTGGCATATCGTCACAGACATAATTAACGCAGATAATATTGTTGTAGCGTTGTGTATTGAGCTCGCGCGTGCTAAAAGTGTCCAAATGAAAGCAATGTTGACGTATAAATTTTTTTTTTCGCTTATTTTTTTTTTTTTTTAAATTTTAAGTTTAATCGGTTTTGCAACAATTGTTCTATGTTCATCCGTCTCCTCTTTTTGAACGCTTATATTAACTTTGTGCCGCCATAGTATTTCTAATACCAGCTCCTATGTCGACCTATAGTCGAAATGATTATTATTATTATTATTTTGTTTTTTTTTTTTTTTTGTTTTTATATATGACCTAACACTCAGGTCAGAGAGAACAGAGGAATGAGAAAGATATAGGGAGTGGCTGTAGTCCAGTGGGTGTGTGCTCATCCAGTAAGTTTTATGCCTTTATCAGCTCAGTACTCACGACAACTACATTCAAAGTAAACTCTATCTCACTTGAGATTTGAACTCACGAACACTGACTATATAGAAGGAATCCTTACCTATTCGGCTATTTATGCGAGGATTGAAGTTTTTAATTAAGGCACATTGCAAAGAATTAAAGCAAGAATCTGCTGTTTGGTTCCAAGCTTTGAAGCTTGAAATTACGGGAAAAGAACATCAATATGTCGTACGCTAAAATTCTGATCTAATCATAAGTTTTATGGCCTAAGCATATTTTTGCACGGTTTTTAATCCTCTCGCTACAAATCTATTGTTATTCCTAGTTCAGCTAGTTAAGGTTTTTCTTCCAAAAATTCCATAGGGATTGTAACGCTTTCCCAAATTATATAAGTCCTCACTAAGTGGTATCTTCTCCGTGATATTTTAGTGTTAAAACTATCTCTTTTTCCGGCAGCTAACTTATCCGCTATTTAAAACTCTTCCGCGCATTTACTCTAAGGTAAGGAAGATGAAATGTTCGTACTAAAGTAAAGTATTTGGCATGTATTCGTATTGAGTTGATTGCATCGTTTTTTACACTACGTATTTATTGCCTTTATGAGAAGATGACAGCAGAAAGTAACAAATATTGTGTTTATCGTTTGTTTTCTTTATGTCTTTTTCTTTTGCCTTTCGATTTAGAACTAAGTGTGTAGCGATTAACCGATCAACAATTAGAACGCTTAGAAAGATCATGAAAATGTAGTTGATTGCTTCAATGCTTTGCATTTTTGTGATCATATAATTTTAAAAGGCAAACTTCCATCTGATCATCTACTGCGGTTGTGATCATGTGATATAATAATAGTTTCGAGGAAGCAAAACATCTAAAAATGTTAGATAAAATCTGAAATTTTCCTAATACAAAGAATGAAGATATTTTACTTAAGCGTCACCAGCACTTCGGCACTTTCGATTCACTAAGATTTGATTATTTTTAAGTTTTATTTTGAAAAACCGAAAATTTTTGCTGATTTTTTATAAGTAAATGTTATGGCGTTAAAGTAACTTAAAAAGATAACAGTGGTTAATGTATCCCCCTGGGAAACGATATACTAATACAGTGATATGATGATGACTTGCGTAAACTTGCGAAATTCTTTCAAATAGTTTAAGTAATAAAAGTAAATTCACTTCTAAATACAAACAAACGAGCGAGATGCACTATAAATGGAGACGTGATTGTAACCAGTCTGGCAGAATATGGGATTATGGGATTTAACATAACATGGAATATGCAGATCATAAAAAGTAATTTGCTTCTAAATTACCAAAGGGGCCCCATTGAATTGATAATGGGACAATGAGTCTAAAACCAATATTTCAATATCAAAGAAATCAAAGTGAAAGTTACTAGCTGTTCCCCAAAACAGCAGGCCGTAGGCAGGTTCAAACATGTATGAAATGTATCTGCGTCTTAGGTTAATTTGTGGTTCTAGACGAATTAGTCAATAGAATTTTCTGAGTTGCTGCAGTTAGTGAAAGACAAGAGATATTCTTATCCAGCGTGAACGTGAACGTGAGCGTGAATATGAAAAAAGTATAAATCTTAAGATCGCAAGAGCTTGCAACGGTCGAAAAAAAAAAAAAAACATTTAACTGTAAGTCTAGCGAGTATCGTCAAAAAGACAGTGGCTTTTTAAAAAGACCGGAATCGCGTCAAACCCGAGGCAAATCGTTTCGAGGAAATAAGATAAATAAGGTTTCAATTTTGAATTTTTTAAAGTTTTTGTTTCGCTTACATATATGCTTCTACCTACATATATGTTTTATATTATATATATATAATATGGGCGTATGGGAACTGTACTTAAAATTCTTGTTTTGTGCTTATCAAGCGTTACACCCATAATGCGGCTGAACAACTTTCGTCGCAATGTCTGCGTAAGAAAGCTTCTAATGACCAATTATTAGCAAACATCTTAAAAAATGTATGCATTGGTACGGAGGGGGGAGGATAGCGATACAAAAAATGCGCAAAAACTTTCTACGTTTTTTCTCTTAAATCAGACTTTGGATCGACTTTGATCGTGTTAAAGCGAATAAAGCGAATAAACAAAAGACACTTTTCACCTAGAGACTGCTTCAATTTATTAGCTTTATTTTAATATTTTCTAGAGAAATTTCCCCCAGGATTTTTACGACTTTTTTCATAAAGTTCATATCGTCGTTACTTTAATATTGTTTCACTTCCTCTAGTTTTGACTGGGATTTACTTCAGCTTTTTGGTTTCAGATTAATTATTTTCTTTTTCCTTGCTTCCTTCCAAAATAGTTTCGGCTCTTTTCATTACTAGATAGCAAAAAGGCATTTGTTAATAAGAGCTCAAACCAATTTAAACCAAGCTTCTTCGTTAGATTTGTCTCAAGAATACACGGGTTTGGATTTAAATTCTATAATAATTTTTACAAAGGATCGGGAGAACATGTTTAATTTAAAGCAGAATCCCAGTTACACACTTGCACGTTTATGAACGCATACTACGCATTTTTGGGGAGAACCAAGTTAGTCGAACTCATTTTGATGCTAACAAGTTTCTTTAAATTTTATAAAAATATTATGATATATAATTGTGACGACGGCAATCCGTTAATGTTTTCTCTCTCTAGTCTATATACCGTAAAAACTGAAAAAAACTTTCTTAACAAAACGGATGAAGCGCAAGCTCGTTAAACGAAGAATTAACAAAATTGTAAAGAAAAAAACTACAAATGCACACAAGCACTACATACTGTTATCGCAACGAATGCAGTTATTGTTCGCAGATGCAAATTGTTTTACATGGCGATCCCTTTATTGTTTGAATTTCTGAAATTTGTCGTACGTAAAACGATCAGTCACTCAATATTTTACTAAAATTGTTTCATTAATCGCGAAGTTAGTTCGTCTTCTTCTTGTTGTTTTTGTATTTCTTTTATTTATTGCTTTTCTTAATTTGACTGGTCAAAGTAATCGGCCAGCTGAGAGATTTAATATGACGGTTAAAAGCGATCATTTATGATCGTCTCTTGATTATTGCGACTTTGTTTGGTTTGGCCGAAAGTGCCGAATGAATGAAGGAATGAATTAATGAATGAATGAATGAATGAATGAATGAATGATTCATTGAAGAGACAAAAGGTAAACTCGCGCATGATTGGAAACTGCCCACGCACGCAACGTACTGATACTTTTTGCTGTTGTCTTTTCTTTTTTTTTTTGTTTTTTTTTTTGAAGCATTCAACTATGTGTTTTAGCTAGGCATGGAAAACGCGTTACAATAAAATCTGTGTGGTTCGCCTTCGATTTCATCTTCATTTCAGATTGACGATTTCTTCTTCTTCCAAGTCCAACAAGATTACTTATACATCATTTTATATGAAGGTGGTGGTGGTGATGGTGGTGGTGGTGGTCGAACAGGCGATCATTAAAGCGCTTGATTCATTTATTTTATGACGTTTGCTTTGCTATCATCCATCCAAGAAACACAATTCGTATATAATATCCACATATATATATAGATATGTATATATATATATATATATATGTATAAGGTGCAAATGTGTCTCTCGATTTTCATGTGTGGATGTGTGCGTGTGGGTATGTGTATATGTGTGTGTGCATAGTGTTCATGCGTATGTATATGTATACATATATAAATATATATACATATATATATATAAATATATATATATATATATCGCATCTGACAAGCCCTTTTGTTTGGATCCGTGCACACAACACAGGATATTGGTTAAAGTCGCAATCATTGTTAGCACACCTCTGTTCGTTGTGGCCACACAATCGGTATGGCATTCATTTCGAGTTGAATTTTTTCTTTCTTTCCTTTTTTTTTTTTTTTTTTTTTTTTTTTTTTTTTTTTTTTTTTTCGCTTTTTTATGTTCTTTGCAAAATTGATATATCACGTTGTGTGGGTGTCTCTTCAACAGCAGACAAAAGAATACTAAACGATGTTTGACTTGGCAATTACATTCATCTCCTATTGAACATTTCGTGTTGTACTTGAACGATGGAAATATTAATAAAGGAAAAAAAAAAAAAAAATTCAAGAGAAAAAAGAACATAAAAAAGAGGTCGAAAAGAAAATTATGAAATTATGATCATTGATCGTAGTCGCATCGTCCCATCATCATCATTATTAATCTGCGATAATAAGAAGATAGGAAATCAATCAAATTCATTTAACTGAATCAACAAATAACATGAATGCTAACTAAACGAATGGTTAAATAGCTTGAAACGGAAGTTGGTTGACTTTTAAATCTTTACATCTAATCGAAGGCTATGATGAAAGTGAACGAACCAACGAACGAACAAACGAACGAACGAATGAACGAATGAACGAATGAATATTACAAGAATTGCTCTTATATTGAATATCGATTAAATTTTTAGTTATTATATTTAGATTTCTCATCATTTTCTTATCTTAAGCGAGCTAACAAACCAAACGTTGCGTGATCGTGTCTCCTCGCCAAATTACAAAAAAAAAAAAAAAAAAAAAAAACAAAATAAGAAAAGAAAAGACGAAGAATCGTGAATTCGCCTCAGCGCAAAGGTCTTCATTGCTCTTCACTCAACCAACCACATTGATTAGATATCTTGACAAAGACGACTTTGTTAGTCAGCCAGTCCATTGCCTATTTACGTATAATTGCTCGAGATCCGCTGCTCTGCTCTTATTTTTCTTCTTTTTTTTTTTCCATTATTATGAATCTTTTATTTTTTTATTTATTTTGTATATTTAACTTTTTTTTTCATTTATTATTTATATGTGTGATGATCGTCATTGTGTGCATGAAAGTTGCTAAAGCTATTATTGTCATCGTTAACATTGACGCCTCCCCTTTTTTTTTTTAGAGAGTGCTCTAGTCGTCGTTGCTATTGTTGTTGTTTTTATCGTTGTTGTTTTTGTAGTTTCAGCCGTAGCAACAATACACAGCTTAACTGTTGATAAGTTATTTACTTTTTGGGGCCTATGGTCTGCTTTTGTGCCATTCGCTCGCTCGTTCGCTGCTGGTCTGTCTGCCGTTTGTATGGGAGAGAGCAAATAAACGTCGAATCAGGTTTTTGTTATGCTGCGTACACTACCACACAAAGACCGCCGTTTAGTTTTTTATATTGTTTGATTTTGCTTTATTCTAGTTTGTATATGTTACGCCTTCACAACGAAGTTTTTACCGATTTTCAATGCAATGCTTCCTCACTGCCGGCACGCTGCTTCATGCGTGAGTGTTGTATGCATAATTAAGAATTTTTATATAGACACACCGTATACTATTCATATGTATCTAACGTAATGAATCGTATACGGAGGTGAAATCGCTTAAACCTTCGAACATCGCAAGCATAAGTGTTTCGTTTACGGCTTCATTCTTACGAATATTTAATAAAAGAAGAAAACAAAAATCAAGTCTATTCCGACCAAATCTCTGTCTAATGAAATAAATATAATATATGAATTGTAATATATATTCTAAGCATCTATATGCTTGTACGTGTGTATGCCTATACATAAATGAACTGAATATATGAGATTTGATCTTGAGAAGATTTAAAGGCTCAGCATTGTCTTAGGAGTATATAATGCTTCAAGATATCAAAATCAAAGTTGTCGAGTAAAATCGAACGAATCACATAACGCATATGCAAACGCACACGCACACGCACACGCATACGCATACGACGAACGAACATCGGGCATCTTAAGCACTTCGCACTTGTGTGTGCCTTTTGTTATTTATTTATTCGCAACTCTTGTCACTCGTTCCATGTTGACTTTGGAGATCGCGAAACGTGCTCGATCAACTCAATTTACCTTCAAGTCAGTTGCTATTGTGCTATTTGTGGTAAACGAGAAACGAGAGAACGGAGCAAACTAAAAATTCTTGTGTAACGAGTTGACAAAAAGAAAAAGGCAAAAAAAGGAAAAAAAACAAACTGGAATTTATTTTATACATGTGATGTTGTGATGTCTGAGTAAAAAGCGCGTGCTTTAAAGAAATCGCTTCGTCTTGTGTCCAACACAAGCAGCACTCATATCAACATCAAATAATGATTTCGAATATATATGTATGTACACCGAATTATGTATATATATAAAAATATATATATGTACATATATATATATATATATGTATGCCTAACACGCTTGCAAAAGTTATTTGTCACAAAATTTTAATGGTTATCATGGTAAAGTCGAGCACATCTTGTACGCTGTCTTTGCCAGGTAGACACCACCCGATTAAGCGTTTATCTCCCCGCCGGTTCACCCAAACAACCAGTCATCACTAGTTTTCCTTTCTTATGCCAAGCATCTGAGCATTATGTTTTATATATATACATATATATATGTACGTGTATATATATATATATATGTATACCCTGTTATTTATGTAAGCATTTGTGACTGATGTTATTGGTGTTGAATTTGTGTGGTGTGTGGCTTTTGTTCAGATCGTTCAAAATGTTCGTCTGCGCGATCGCAAGTCTCCTTTCAAACCAAAAATTTCGCATTTTTTCTTGTATTTACGTCTCAAAATGTTCGCATAGTGTATTTGTATGTGTTTATATATATACAAACACATGTATATGTATATACCTGTATAACAATATATATATATATATATATATATACATATATATATATATAATATATATATATAAATAATATTTTTTATAAATATATGTATATATAATATGCAGAGCTCAGCATGAAGCAGCACATTATATATATAAAGGTGGGATTTTGATTGGCCATCACACAAGCACACACTCATATTATGTTTACATACATACAAACATTCACGTTACCGGATTATTTCATGCTTGGTGGGCATACAGCATCCATGATCACCGCGGCATTCACTGAATATACGTGTACGTAGAATAAGCACACACATATACACATACTATTCATGAGTAGTAGGATTCCATGTCTAGCTGTGAGCATTTGTTAGCTCTGCATAAAGTAAATGAAAAAAAAAAAAAAAAAAAAAAGAAGAAAATAAAGAAAAAATATATGTATAAATATGCAAAATTGAATGAAAAACACCATTATTTGTTTAAATATATATATATATATATATATATATATATGTGCTGCTGCTACCTATACATCAAATAGGTTGTGTTCTTATGTACGATCAATTTCGCTTGAATATTTACACAAATCATGCAATTATGCGCAACTCTTTTAATAATATTTCGAAAATGTGTACTGGCCTCACACTTTTAATGAAGCATGCACTTATTAAGCATGCGCAACGAGACATTTCAATAAATGGCGACGCTAGTTCTAGATATTCTTGTAAAAATTTTATTAATTCATTTTTTTATAAATTTCTTTTTCTTAAAATTTTTTCTTAAATATTTTTTGTGTCCATTTGCCATTTGTGAAAGAGAGTTCGGTGTGATACTTTCATTTGATTACTTTTAACGCTAAAGAAGGCATGGCAAGCTCTGATGATGCGTGTAAAACTATGATTGAAGAGGTAAAATTTGCTATCGATTTTTTCATCCAAAGACAATCGAACTCTGAAATTTTGCAATTATCATTGTTCATCTTATTTGACATATGGTGGTAGATTTTATTTAATTTCTTTTACGCTTTTTCTACAACGTTCTCCACTTTTAAGCGAAAAATCTCTCTCTTTCGACTTCACCTAATATTACGGCAAAACGGAGAGCGAGTCTGGGAATTTCGCTTTTTAATTCGTTTATTTTCATACTCTATTCTAAATTAATTTAAATCAACGGAGATGGCGAAATTTCGGTTTCATCATCGTTACGTTTTTAATATTGGATTTTTATATTGGGAGTATTTTCGTGGTTGAAAATGCATTCATTTCAGGACAAAATGAGTGAATATCGTTGGCTGCGAGCTCTTCTTATCACTCAGACAATTTTCGAAATTCATCTCGAGGAAATACCTCGTCTTGTGAGACGAGCCAAGCTAGCAGTGTATTTTCAAGCTGCTGACTTGTCAAATTGTGCCGCACCCATCTGAGTAATCAGTAACCGGAAGGAGTAATGTTTGGAAGATATGGCGGATTGGCGATTTAACCTTTCACTTCAAATGAGGCCGACAGTTTTCATTCAGAAGCGTAACTTTGTCATGTGTTTGCCCGCATTGTGGTCATCTCTCCCGCAATGCACGGCTCAAACAAGTTAATAGTAGTCTGTACCGATCATTCGTGATGGAATTGTCCAGCTCACAACATCTTTTTGATCCCACCACGTACGGAGCGTGGTGTGTCCCATCAGTATTCGACTTTGGTGAAAGAATTCGCTAAAATTTGTCAGTCCTTCTGAACTTTCACATAAATGCTACGTAAAACCCTACCGAACGTTGATGTAAGCCAGTGATTCTGGAAAACTGCTCGCAAATCGATTCGAATTTTCAGCTCAAAATCCAAAGATTCGCTAGCCTTTGTAAGTAAACTAATGACTCTAGAAAGTTATCGTATACATCTTGAATTATAATTTTTCAGTTAAAGATTAACTTTACTTGGTCGTAACTACTGCGAGTGTCAAGTCGATAAAGACATAAAACGCTTCACCGCCTCCCCATTTCTATCTTTCTCTTTCCTCAATTCTTCTTGACCGTCAACGCGTTAGGAGACATAGGAGGAGACATCCCCTGAGTAATTGCTTATATAAAGGAAAAAAAAAGATCAAAAAAAACGTTAGAGAAAACGAACTTTCAACTTTAGTTGGGTCTTTAAAGCCCGTCTACATAAAACACCTCCCAAACTCAACGTATATATCACCGAGTATTAAAAAGAAACCATACACCTTTAAATTACAATTTTCAATTCAAGGCCGTAACATTTTTGAATGTGTGTAAAGTCGTACTAGAAAACCCTACACAAACGTCCTACATAAATCATTGATTACGGATAGGATTATATATCCCTAAATTTTGCTTTCTTTGTTTTTGTTTTGTTTTGTTTCTATCATTAAAGAGTTTTAAGTTTTCTCCCTGTATAGGCCAAGACAGTTGAATTTTGCAAAAAGGACGAGATCTGCTGATTAAACTTTGCAGGGCATTAAACTTGATGGTCAATGATTGTTCAAAAATCGGCTAAGTGATTGAAAACCATTATCAATCACAATTTATGTGCCGTTATCCAAGTTGACAGCCATATCGACGGGATAGTTGAGACGAAATTAATCTGTCACTTTCCGTACTGCCACACATCGTACTGTCATCGTAATTAAACGCGCGTGCACAAGTTAAATAAAAACTTATGAAAATACGATCGCCAGATTTAGTTGTCAGTGCTCAACGTACTTTAGCCTTAGATGTCCATAAATTGTAATAATAATTATAAAATTCCTACCCTATTAAAGGGTATTTTAATTTTTGATAAAACGTGGACCCCATATCTATTTTCGAAGAAGAAAAGCGCCAAGAAAGGAGGACAAAAGTTTCCCCTTTCTTTTGGGCTCAGAGAAAAAGGTGATAAAATGATAATACTCGAGGAAGTTATACTTGAGCATAGATTTACGTATTAACAACAATTACGTCTGGATGCATATTAAGTAATAGCAGAGAGAGAGAGAGTCACTATCGCAAGACATTTTCAATTGAACAAGCTCTGCAGCAACCAGTCCATATAACTGATTCAATTTTAAATCTAAAGAAAATTATTTAAATCTACATCTCTCTGTATAGAAAGGGATCCAAGCGACATTTCAAAAAAAATTTTCATTATTTTATATGATCAACATCAGCATTTGAACGGAGGAAAAGTAATAGTTTGTTAATTAAACAATGTTTACAGATAACTTATGAAAAATTCCGCTCGTGCTTCCCTTCAAAAAGTTGTTTTATAGGTATTTTTGAAAATTCATTCAATGACAAAACTGAGCATTACGGCTTACGCTGCTTGACCTTTTGAGTAATCGTGCTTTGTGAAAAGCGCGTTTTAAATTTCAAGTAAATGCAATGCAAAGCGATATTCTCGTATAGCCGTGAAACGTAAAGTATGTGTAATACGAAATTAGGTTGTAATGAAATGACCTGACAGAAACAAAAAAATATATTCTAAACTAAAATATTCGTAATGATGGGCGGATGGACGGATTATGATTTCGTCATACACAGTAAACTGATGTAAGCACACACCCACTAATCTGCAGCCACTTGCAATCTCCTACTCATGACCTCGCTCTTTATCACCATCACACGTGTAGGGTAGGTCCCCTTAATGATTGGTGATGTAGAAAAAAAAGTATACATATATATTATATAACGAGAAAAAAGTCTTTACCAGATAACATCAGATAAAATCATTTTAGATGTTATCAAAATCTTAAAAGTTTAAGAAAAAAAAAAAAAAACAACAAATAAATAAATATAACAAAAAAAAAGAAACACAACATTTTTCACCCAAAAAATGAAACAAAAATAGAGAAAGTAAACGGTGATGGATGCACTTTCCTTTATTCTTAACTATAAAATATTTACCAAAAACTATTCCCCAAAAAAAGTTGACGTACGCTACGATATTGATTTTCTATGCTGCGCGGATAGAATTTTTGCTTTACAAAATTCCTTTCATTATAAAGGAAAACTTCCAATTTCATGCACACAACCGGCAAAAGACTCTTTGGTCAAAATAATTTTTTTTATTTATGTGCACCAACTTTCATATTTATATACAAAGATAACAGTAAACAATAGATATTATAAATATTTTCTCAAATATTTTAAAGGAAATTTTCATTTTAAAGAAGACAAACGGAAACACACATCAGCATCCGTCCGCAAGCGAATTTTAACGACTAACCGATAAAAAAAAAATGTTCCTCTCTCATCCTACTCATATTACATTCGCAAATATCGCTAACGTAACGCGATTTTATTGCGGCTCGGTCTAGAGAAATTTTTCGACTAAGCAATTAACAAGAACGACTGAAAATACTGAGAGAAATGCTAATAATAAAATGATTGACTTCACTATCATATCTGTAATCATTTGAACTTTTCCGTTTTGTCCCTAATTATGTGGGGTCTAGTCTGAATTGTGGAATTTTTGGGATCAAAGACTCACGCTGATCAAATGATAAGTTCTCAGTAGCTTATGTGTCACAAACAGCTGCGTGAGAATATGGACTCATACATCATATATGTTAGTTATTACATCTTCATAAACCAGCGAAGAATAGCCAATTGTATGGAAAAACTGGACCAATCCAAGCCATCTTCAATAGTGTGCGGTCTTGAGTCAAAGCACGATCGTGTATCAAATTTCATCAAAATATCTCAAAAAATTTGCGGTTTGTAGCTTGAGCACTGACAAGCAGATGGACAGACAGGCAGACAGGCTTAGATCCAATTCAGCAAATGATTCTGAATCGATCAATATAGTAAATGGTGGGTCTGTCTTACGCCCTTCGCCGTGTTACATACGTCCGCACAAATTTAATGTACCGTGTATCACAAGTGGTGTAGGGTATAAAAATATATATATATTTTTTTCTCCTTCTTCTTTCTTTCTTTATAGTATAGATACTATAAACAGTTAAAAATGTTCTAATGATAACGGCACCAGTCATATGCCCTGGAGAGCCCAATTGCATCCCTGATGCAGTGGACCTCAAACATTGTGCTTCACTACATGTAACTAAGGAAAGATGTTTTGTAATTTTTAGCATTAGATTTTTATCATTTTTGTTAGAAATAAATATTATACGAAATATATTCGATGGTGCTCTTCTGTCGATCATCCGTGTTTTGAAATGATTCTTACCACCACCTCAAAACTTCATTTGCAACAATAAATCTGATCTCAAATTTTTCCTTTTTACTTTGGCCATAGTTTACATTATAGAAAGATCAGATGAAGAAATCCATTAAAAGAGAATGACATGTAAGTCTCATGGACAGGTAAAAGGAAAATTAAGCGACATTTTTCCTACTAGATGGCTTCAGAGTCATGTAACTTTGCGTAACACTAATCCATACAAATCGATATATATTTAAAAGCTGACAGTTCACACATACATACATAAAAACTTACGGCCTTCTTTTGATTCTGCTGAAAATGAACTAAATTTTTGAGAAAACTTACTTCTACTCCATCCTACTAAGTCCATAATGCTAAGCTTTTTTGATGTTAAAAACACCCCGCGCTCTGATCGGTCAATCAATCGTTTATCACATCTTTCCAAAAATATTCAGATTGACTGACACACCTTATCTGACGACATCGATATAAAACTAAGCATTGATAAAATATTATGGACCATGAGGATAAATATAAAAAGAAGCTCAACATTTCGGAACCAATTGAATTGATAGTAAAATGCGAAAGGGACACGAATTTCGATGCCATGCGAAAAAAAGATCGGATGGATACAGAAGCTGGATGAAGCTGGATAAACAACTGGCAGACGATTCAAACTGAATGAAGTAGGATTTGATGTCACTTAAGATAACGGTTTCAATGGCCTTGGAATGCAATCGTACGTTATATATAAGCTGTTCTAACGATTTGCAGTAAGCATGCAGTACATGAAATCATGACCACCATCCCATCATATCACCCATAAATCAACCAAAGAAGCATGTGAGCCTATTTGCTATAGAAATTTGAATATTATTGGAGGTGTACGGGTTCAAATCCTACCTGCGTTGTGTATGTATACCATCAGGATCAAACAAGATCAAAGGAATGCTTTTCCGCCTTTTTTTATGATAGAATGAAAAGTTATTTCTCTTTTCAACAAATCATATCGCAACACGTGTTTTCTCCTCAATATTTTCTTACCTTGTGTAATGGCTTATCTTCTTTTTTCAAAAAGAATTCATTTCATACCTAAATGGCTATTGTACAATCTGGCGGTTACCTAAACCTAACCTAAAATTGCATTTTTGCATAGCTTTCCAAAGGAATGAATGGAGCCTTTAATCTGTCTGGAGATGGAGACAAACATGGTTCCAAATGCTTTCGGCCGCTTCACTTTCATCCTTCCGACTGCATCTGCATGATCAGCCTCAAATTTTCAATTTTTTCTATTTTTAGCAGATACAAAGTTATGTCCCATCAAAGATCATCTAACATACTCATCCGCTACAAAATATGCTTAAGTTTGATGTACTCATAAATACATATTTTCATCGACAAAGCTTTATCTATCAATAATTTATATATTTAGGTTTGAGCTGACTCCATTGTATACGTTTTACGTCTTCGATCCTAATCGATGCTTATAGTAAACATTTTGCTTTGAATTAGGAAGGAAAAGTACGGTATCGCGTAGGCTTTCGAAAAATTTCACATCGATACAAACTTTGATTGGCATTACCGTCTGTAGGCGGCCTACAACTTGGAGGTAGAACAGTCACGGTGGAAGCACGGCTTACATGCACTCTAGAAAATATTTTCATATTCAGATCGATGATCGGCTCCTGTAAATACAAAAACGAACATCTTTACTGAAATATGCTATAAATAATATAAGAGATTTATCACAATATTAAAATAATTTTCATCACTCCACTATTCCCTCCCTGCATATCATTTCATGGAGTGTTTACCGTTACGAGATGATTGTTACATCGATAGTAACAATGAATTTTTTGTTCTTGAATGTCCTTGAGAGCGGAGTCCATCTCCCACCTTTAGCAACGAAGAAAGTACAACTCATAGACTATTGATGAAAGAAATTAATAGCCAGACGACGAGTAATCTTTAGTGAGTACAATAGATGTCTAATGTGCCATCGAGAGTTCTCTGCTGGTGTGGCTGCCTTTGTCGGTACCAGTAACTTTTCTTAATGATGGTGTTGTTACATTTAATAGGGCCATAATGAACTCCGCCCATTTTCGTCCCTCTTAATATGAAGCTTCATCATGGACGTACATATCATTCATAATCATCATTCATAATTTTTACGATTTGGATTTCTTCACCGACAGCAACCTTTCACCTGCATTTTATTCTGTGTGTTATGTCGGCCAAGTAATGTTCCCCTCACATGCAGTATAGATTGAGAATTGATTCATTTTTTAAAAGTCACTTTAAATTAGTGTCGAAAAAATATTTGCAGTTTTCTTCTTTTATTTTTTCGTTTTCATACATATTTTCAAGGACACTTTAGTCTTTCTTCAGCTATATAGGAAGAAAAATGGATTCAGTTCATTTTCGAATTGCCTCTATGGAGACTGACTACAAGTTTGGTGTCCTTATTTCTATATTTGCGGCTTAAAGAATAATTGCATCGAAAAACAAGAAGAGGAATTAAAAATGCATTCAATTTGTAATGTGCATAGGTCTCAATATTAAGGCAATTAGAAGACGAACAATGCTTATTATAAAGTCCCTAAAGCATTTTTCTGCGTACTTATTACAAATGAAATGAGAAAATTAGTATATCCCCATGTTCCATGTGGTGGGTGTAAAAAATATGTACCCACCCAATATATGTTATTGTATTCATACCAACATTTGAACAATGATTTCCTTCATTCGGCTTTATTGATACATAATAATACATATGTAACATATATATATATAAAGTTTATGTGAAAGTATTATGACATATGAAATAGCAGCGGCAATGCAACAAAAAGTACGCTCTCTGTGCATAGATAACATTCGAATTGTGCATACAAATATTTTTCATTATGAAAAACACAATCATAATATGTAATATGAATATGTATAACATTTGTTCTTGCGCTAATGTTGGTGCAATTTCTGCACTGAGTAAAGTGTGCTTGCGTGCTAAAATTGAAAATATATATAAATAAATATGTACATATTTATATATATATATATATATATATTCATTAATATTGCAGTTTTTAAATGACAAGTTGAGCAATTAAAAAATTTTAAATCAAAAAAAAAAAAAAAAAAAAAAATATTAGCATTTTTTTCTTCTTTTTGTTTTTTTGTTTTGTTTGCTTCTACTGAATACAAAAGCGACATAATGCATGGCTATGTTAACTCGGATTTGTCCGAAAATTATTGCTCTTTTAAAATGGGAAAAAAAGAGAGTTAGCAAAATTTAAATTTTCATATGTTTTTGTAATGATTCTATCCATAACCATGGAAGGGACACTTATTAACTTCTGTGCGAAAGGGTAACATGAACTATTCCCAAATAGATTTTCCTTGAGTTTTTTCTCATATCTACTAGCGAAGCAACTTACAAACAGACATTTGTCTGGGGCTCGTTAAACAAGTATAAAACTACGTATGCATCGTGTGCTAGAAAACTATAATTTGGCATTTGGCAAGATATTATATTTTCCGTTGACATGTAATAGCTTCTATTTGAGAATTGGACAGAGGGTTCAATGTCCAAACGAACAAGCTCGTCTGCCTATATCATCATATAGAGCATAAAATAGTTAATTTCAAGAATCAAGAGTTGTTTTGCCTACAAGTACGGACGGAGCAGCTTACCGCTGACGGCCACCTACCTATAGAGGATATTGGATTGAAATTAGAAAAAATATTTCTTATATTACTTTGCATCATTTTCTTATATTCTTTATATCTCTCTGCCCAATTATGTGCCGGACAGAGTATGTATTAGATTTAACAAATGTGCTTGTGTGCGCCGCACACGTCTCATAAACTATATGTATAATCATTTCTGTTTTTGATTATCGTTCTATCTGTCTGTCTATCCAAGTCAATATTGAAATCGTAATTATTACCGCAAAACTTTGTCTAGAGGAACAAAATTGGTTTGCAAAAATTATTTGCTTACCATCCTGATATCGTCAACTTTTAAAGTTAATTAAAGCGTTCTACGGCTCCGTGTCAATCCACGAAAATGTGAAACAGGAGCAGCCAGATTGCGTAAAATACTACATATGTGCATTGTTCTTATGATGGGTTAAAAAAAAAAAACAAATGTAAGGTCTCAACCATTATATATATTTTCCTTATTAACAATGATTCCCCTTTTGCTTAAAATCCCCGAAATTCTTTCCTTAATTTTGTGTTATTCTTCTCCAACTAATTGTTTTAATGCATATAAAATACTATTGATATGCTTGCTACGCTTTTCTAAACAGTTCATTACAACAATCTTGTCATAGTTTTTTTTTTTATTCTTTAATGTAAGCTAACGTTTGATCAAAGCGTTATAATCAGTGATCTTCCGGAAACTTCTTTGCAATTTTTAATCTTAACATAAAACGAATAATCTGAGGGTAGTAGAGAAATTACATCAATTTGTTTTAAGCTGTCATGTCCAATCGTCTAGTATAGGAAGTCATGCGTAGGTTGCATATACATTTTTAAGATCTTACCAGAATGGATTTGGCCGCAGATTGCGGCAATTCTGTCCGCTTTGATCGCGCTCTGTTTCGCTTATTACTTACTCTCTTTAAATTATGCACTATTCTCCGTATATACTATCGCTTCCTTTGCAAATGGCATAAGCTCATTACTTCTTAATAAAGAAACCTAATCAAGTAAATACTTTAAAGTAAAATTATGTATGTGATCCTCAAGCGTGAGTTTTCTTCGTTTTTTTTTTTTTTTTTTAATCGTAGCTCCCTTCGACTTTTATTTAGACGCGCTTCACTCAAATTTATTGTTGCTGCCAAAGTAGAAATTTATGTAA
The DNA here is from genome assembly GCF_014805625.2 of Glossina fuscipes. Classification (NCBI taxonomy): domain Eukaryota; kingdom Metazoa; phylum Arthropoda; class Insecta; order Diptera; family Glossinidae; genus Glossina; species Glossina fuscipes. Next base: position 16,996,241 of record NW_023998414.1, on the reverse strand, counting down.
CTCACGGCCAGTCGTACTTTTGCGAAAAATAGTTGTCAAGCGATCGCTATTTAAAGCGAAGGTGGTCGAATTATTTTGCTGTTGTTGTTATTATTTTTATTTTTAATATTATATCGCAGCGCTTTACTACATCTCTTTAAAGACATAAAACTGTAAAGTGATAACATTTTGGTGCGACAGCTTCGCTCAATTTCACGTCTGCATTAAAAAATTGCAACACCCCATACCCCATTTCGAACGTAAGGGTGTCTTAAGCCTGTGCGTAGGTGTGGAACGGCCAGAAGAACGTAAAAGAGACCCGCCTTTTATATTATACCAATCGATTGAGAATCATTTTAGAGTCAGTTTTTGAATCGATCTAAGCGTATCTGGCCGCCTGTCTGTCTTGTCTTCAACCTTCTGGTCGCAATTTTGGAGATATTTTGATGAAATTTGGTACACTAACGTGATTTGGTTCGGGTCAGCTTATATATAGACTTATTGCAAAAAATTCATTATATAAATATTAGAAATAAACAAAGTGGTGTAGGATATTTGAAAGTGGGCCACGTCCCACTTCCGCGTTTTCCCTTGTTTTTAATTGCGAGCGTTTTTATCGTTGCGAACATTCATATGTTGTTATTACGATATAGAAGAGATAATTGAGGAAAAGAATTAACACTTTTCAGACGATTCAATATTTACTATCTAAAGAAATTTTTATATTCCTCCCGTTTGGGAGAAGAAAGTTTTTAGTAAAAAAAAAAATAATATTCATCGGTGCTATGCATCCTGATTTCACTGATTCGTACCTCAATGCTACTGTGCAGCAGAAGGGAAGTAGACGCTGGATAAATATCCCTCTGCGACTTTTGCATATAATACAAATGAACTGCTAAATAAAAATCGACCACAATCTGTAACAATTTAACTTGTGTAACGTTTATCTTTTTAACCGAAACGCTATCCATGTACATATAAATCAATATATGCTTGTTTATCTGTGCCTGTCGAATGCCATAGAGGGCGGAGTCATCATCACTATCATTATCATCATTATCATCATCATCGTCATCATCGTCATCATCGTCATATCATCACTAACCAAGATGCAGTGACCATTCCAGTAATGGAGTCTTTTGCGAATCGATATGAGTGGATTCTACGAATTATTACAGTCTTAAGACTGTATACATATATGTATCTATGCATGTATATTTGTACGTATATATGAAAATATATATATATATATAAGGTAGAATATTAAATTGTATATTACGAAGATATTTGCAACATACGCTTAACACGTTTAAATAATATGAACGCAAACGTTTATGCATTACATAAATGTACGTAGGTATGTAGATACCTAGATGTAAACTGTCGGGTTACGAGCAAAATATAACTTGTTTTTGGATTCGTAATACGAAATGCTCCTTAGATATCCGTTGTCCTTTATATAAAAACAAACTAACAGCAGTCAGCCATTCAGGCAGTCAGCACACATATGCAATAATGCATGCTCCCGATTTAGTATAACTACCCTTCGGCCACAATGATAACTTTTACTGCAATATGTTGCAATAGCTTTTTGTGATGAGAATTTCGTTGTAAAAGTATCCCCCGCCTGGCAGTTGGGAGAGCAATCATGCAAGCATACGTACGTACGTATCTACGTACATACCATGCATCCATACATACACGGATGTATCTATTTCGTTTTGTGCGAATAACAATTACATACTATCCAGAACGAGCAGATACATACACATCCTATTTTTCTCTTCTCCAGTTACAGACGTGGTCGGTCATATGCATGTATTATACATGTGTGCTTTCCGAAGAGATGGTGTTTTCAGTTTCTTCGTTTTTTTGTTTTCGTTTGATTTAACTTAACTTTTTGCTGGGCACTGGAATTCTCTTTACTAAAAAATAGTCCGAATATACATGCACGAGTATATATATATACATATATATGAATATTGTACACGTATGTAATATAAACAGTAAGCAGATTGAGTGATAGGACACGAATTCAGTTGTGCCCAATGTCTGTTGTCAGTTTAGTTGTTGGTCGGTCGATGTATTGTCTAAGGGTCTGCCTGTCTGTTGGTTCTTCCATGCAAGTATATATATATATATATGATTGTGTACAGCAAGGTATGTATGGGTAAATATGTATGTAAATATTTCACTTGTCTGTGATTTGGACAAAATTTAACTGCACTTTGAGCCATAAATGGAAGCTTCTAGTCCGTCGGTAAGGCAGCACGTTCGCAAACCAATACATATAAAATTCATAAACATCTATATATATATATATAAACTAACACAGACGTATACATGTATGCATATAGATACTCAGAAATAAGTAAGTGTTCCTTATATACATACATAACAATATTTATTTTCAAAAAGTTATTCTGTCAAGAAAATGGCTTTTTTCAAGAACGAGCCAAACATTTTCTGGGGAATACTTTTTGTAACTTTTCATAACTTTTTCCTAATGTAATCTAAATATACATCAAGCATAGAAATCGGCTGGACTAATATTTTGATTAACTTCACTGATTATTACTTAAATCCAGACTGATTAAAAGCATTTCCTAAATTTTCTTGACGACATCTCCTCATCGTTTTACGCGTCAAGGTCAAGGTTAACTGAAGTCACCTATACCAATTTCCGTTTAGTTATTTGCCTCTTAAAGTGCTTAATGCAAAATGCAAGAGAACAAGTAAAAAATTTCAAGTTTCTGGACATTCCGTTAGATATGATTGGATAAATTTATAATTTTGATCTAAACTGACACAGCAGTATCAAGCCTCTTTTATTAACCGAAGTATGGTGAGAATGGAAGGGAAATAAAACTTTTCATGCACAGACATAACATATTTTTTGGTTTAATACCTTTTTGATAAATGTCGTCACAAACTTTCACTGCAATTGGTCTGCCTGTGTTCGTACTTGTTAAATTTATATATATATATATATATATATATTTATCCATGTGCTATGCATATTCGTTTTTACGTTCATCAATTTGTTCATTCATTCGAAGCTGGTGCGAAATATTTTCTATTTATCATGATGGTTCTGTAGAACGTTGTTGGAGTGTCGAACTTTCGACATTTATCGCAATTCACATAATAATTTATATATTTTTTGTCCTTTTATATGAAAAACGAATACAAAACTACATACATAAAAGCATTTCTCTATATAGGTATGTATGTAGGTATTTATGTACATATATATGTTCAAATGCATGGACAGGCATGCACATGAACACCTTCATCTCTATTTTAGATATTAAGCGTACTGCCTTTGTTGTTCATACACATATCTACAAACGTACGCATACGGATGAATTTAGAAACAAAAGCGATGTATGTACCAATTGTCAGTTCGTTGTGGGGCTGCATTTACGAACAAAATCTTATGCTTTGTTATGTCTTCAATGGTCGCATGAGAAAAGCGGGTGTATAAGCCCTTCATATGCAAATTAGAGAGGGACCAAAAGGAAACTAAATGCTTGCAATACGAATTTTAAATTGTCCAGAAAGGGTAACAAAAGCCGCAATCAGTTTAAGTTTACAATTAAAGTTTTTGGACAAAAACTAATTCACGAACAATCGCAACATATGCAAAAACTTGAAAAATATGTACACACGAACATATGCATGCATGTAAATGTGAATAGATTCATTCATGCCTTCATTCCTTTATAATCGAAATACGAGGTAAGAGCTGGTAGCCACTCTACACACCTAATCTGTAAAAGATTTTAAACCATATTCAGGCTAAGTGTTTGACAAAGTCAATAAAATGATGGAGATGAGACGTCTTTAACAAGTTCGCCATTTTCAGTATACAACTTAATAAGTATTATTATTATTATTATTATAAACTTAGCCAGAGAATAAATTCTAAGACTAAAGTCTTAAAGCACTAGCATCTAAGGCTTTCGGCTTTATTAAAAACTACCGCACTTGAGATTTGAACCCACGACCATTGAGTTGCTAGTCGAGACTCTTGCCTACTCGGCCACTCAGGCGGCTCAGGCCTTTTAATAAGTAAGATCCCTTCGCTGCATACAAATGTAAGGGCAGTCAGCATATTTTTTGAAATCTTTCCATTCCCAGCCGCCTTGGAAATCGCGAAGAAAAAAACCAAGAAAATGTTGGAAAAATGTACTTTAAAAGAAATTATTAGCCCTGACAGAAAATCTTAGCTAAATATCATTTTAATATTAATTAAAAGCTTTTTAGCTGATAGTGATTTTTGAAAGTATTTTAGTGAAACGTTTTTTGGCCCAAGGATGAACACTATTTTGGTTACTTCTTAAATCAACACTTTATTTAACAAGAGGCTTATATGAATAAATGTATTAAGCAAAACGGTGTAGGTGTTATTAAAAGATGTGCCGCGTCCCACTATAGTGTTTAGCCTTGTTTATATTTGACGCCCAGTCACTCAGGGTAAATCATATGTAGATGTACGAACAAAGGAAGGCTTGTAGTTGAAGAGGTAAGGAAAGAAGAACACGCGCTTATGTAAGTGCAATTTGAGCAGAGACATCTCGTACGATAAGAAAGACCACGGCAGGTATATAATTTCACACAATGCCCAATAGTAAGGACCTGTGTGGCAATTAAGTTCGTAGAAAAGAGTTCAGTGTCGTACAGGATTATAAAGTTGATAGTTTACACGCCACAATGGCGATCTAAATGGCACATAGTACCTAGAAGACTTGTAGGTTTGATAGACAATTTCTCAAGTAACTATAGCTCAGTGTTTAAGAGTAGACCGGACAAGTGCGCCATAAAGGTGCCCACAGCAATCACCATTAAAATCTTACGCGCGACATGCTTCTGTTTATTATCATAAAAAAGTGAATGGAATAAAACTTATCTTTCAACTTTCACTTCACTGAACGGAATTGTTAAGAAAAATTAATCTATCACATCGTGAAGTCTGCCATAATTAATTTAGAATCGACACGCATACCTCGTTGTCTTCAATTCTCCAAGTCCTCCCATATCGCTGGCATAATTAACAAAAAATTAGTCTGTCGGGCCATGGTGTCCAAACGGACAAACACCGCATAGACAGACAAACATGGCTAAACATTTATTCCTTTGGTAGTTGCAAACATTATGACCATTTAGTGGGTATAAGAATGGAAAACAAATATACTATTAATCTGGGCATAGCTAGAGAAATATCTAGGCGATGTAAAAAATGTTAATTTACGACTTTATAGCGGCCTTATCGCCGCATCTGGCGAAAACAATCGTACATTCTACGCTTGACATGTTGCGGATTGATAACCGCGAACGTGTAATTAAATTCAAAAACTCCATAAACATACTTTTAATATCTTGAGAGATGCATGGCACACTTTCGAATTACCCACAGCTTCTTATCCACTAGTGCATTAGATAGGTTTGAAATCAACAGATGAAAGATTAGAGTTTAACTGACCAGTAGGAATTCATTTTTCTTTATGCAGAATTGTTTTTCACATGCTGTTCTAGCAGAATCATAGCATCTATTAGATCAATAAAAATAAGTAAAAACATTGTATTGGACCGCGATTCTCTACTAAATACATACCCTTCCACTTCGCTTATTAATGTGATTCATATAAGATGTGATATGCAAATTGGTGGAGAAAGTTGTCCGATTCGAACCATTTTCAGTAGAGTTCACCCTTCTGTCAAAATGTATCGGTGTAACGAATTACATTAAAAAATTAAAAAAATTGGGATCTATACCTGGAACGCAAGAATACATGACGGACTGACAGATATAATGATGGACGGTTGGACTGCATTCAAGAAATGATTGTGGATTGTAAGTCTTTCTGCGGGTCTTGTATATATCCGCACAAACCAAACACACTCTTTTACAACAAGTTGTGTAGGATATAAAAAAAAATAACCCAAACAACTTAGCCTAATGCGATTATAGGATTGTACAAAAAAAAGAAAAGAAAATGTCGACTGTGTTTGTCGAATAACATAAAGTACATAAAGTGTATTAGATCTGTCGTCAAAAAGTCGTAAGCTCTAGCTTAAGCCTTAACTTTTACCTTGCATATAACTTTCACAATAGATATGTTATGCGAGAAGTCGTCAGCAGCTTGTTGCTAGTACGGATACGCTTACTGGAGGGGAAGAAGCCCAGCAGGTGCTTAGGTTCCCTTGCCTTTGTATAATGTTCGAAAAACTGAGAATTTAATAGAGTTAAATAGAGAAGGAAACGATGCTTCGAAAACGCGTTTTACATAATGTGAGATACGGTCATGCACTCAAGGAGTGTGCATATGTAATTGTTCGGTTAAGGACGATTTTCTGTTCCTTTTCATTTTTCTTACATGTTGTGTAAATTATTTTATTACCTGCGTGAAAAAAGTATAATAAAATAGTTGTACTCTTTCAATATTTACATACACATGTACATATACACACAGAAAAGGGTAAATGCAAATGCTCCAATACATTACATGATGACATTTTTTGATGATTAATTAATTTTACTAATTTTTCTTTTCATCTTTGTTATGATTTAATGGCATTAAGTTTTGTTGTTAAAATTAAAGGAATCACATATATATATACATATATATATATATATGTATGTATGTGCGATTTCTGTGTTCATCTAATTCAATCAAATGCGAAAATTAAAATTCAATTCATTGCTACTGCTGCTGTAGCAAATTTTGTTGCGACAACACGACGACTAAAATAACATAAAAATAATAACAGCAACAATATGAGTTGGTGCTGATGCTAATGCTGGTGTTGGTGCTAGTGCTAGTGCTAGTGCTAATGCTGGTGCTGGTGCTGGTGCTGGTGCTGC
>NW_023998414.1:16944247-16989294 GCF_014805625.2 Glossina fuscipes | reverse complement strand
CTGCTGCTGCTGCTGCTGTTGTTGTTATATATTGCATGAAAGTGCATCTATTGTGTTTTTAGTTTGAATAATGAGACACTTTTAAGAATTTATGGACAACTTTGGTTAACCGCATTCACATATGGGAACATAAAGCATTTATTACGATACCACTGGAAATACGAAGAGGAATCATCCAAATCGATATGTATAAGTTAGTATTGGAACGTGTGGCTATCGTGATAACCAAGAGACAAAGAAATAAATAAACATTTGTTGCTTCAATCGTACGATTGTTTTGCATCATCAACATCATAATATCGGTATTTACTCCACCACAATGGCAGATCGGGTGTAATCACCACAAAAGTTCATCGATCTAACTAACCTGGTTGAGATCGTTATTAAATCTCTTAAAGCAGCGAAGCCTTCACAATAAACATAAAATTACCATTATTTGCTATCAAGTAGGTGAGAATTGTCACTGCTGTCATTGCTGTATAAATGAGTGTTAATTAATATGATTTTTCCACATAAATCCAATCGCATCAAAAATATTTTCGAAAAAAAAAAAAAAACAAAAAAACAATTGAATTAAAATAAAAAAGAATATGTTATTCTATATATATGTATTCACTTTGTTGTCCACTTCCGATAATTCTTCCGTTCCTCCTTTACTTACCTACACCGACATATATAATAAAAATAGGTGGATAAATAAAAATAAATTCTTTCCTTTAGATGGAATTGATTGCTTTCTTAAATCTACCTCGCGCGTTTATTGCTTCCAAAATATTTAGGTATAAGTGGCTTTTGATGGACGATATTGATACTTATGCGTTACAAGTTGTCGTTCAGTGTGCATATAAAGTGTAAAAAGGTCGACATCATACACGGGACTGCATTTTACTCCGTTTAAAAAAATTGGCATAGAATGTGCAATAGAGTGCAAACGCAGCAGTCTACGCAATAGTTAGTAGTAACTTAGTTTACGCGATTTGGTTCAAATAGTTTTAATCTTGAAGATGACAGACGTCCGTACGTCTGTAGCAAACGCATCCTAGGAACTCGTCTTCAACTTTGATTGGATTTTTCTTTTTTTGATTGCGCGATTATTCCCTAAACTAATCTCTCTCTTGTTGGAATCCAATTTAATCTGATCAGGAAAGTTGAACCTTTACGAAAATTAGCCTATGACTATTTCGTCTCGAAACCATCAGGCATTTACTGCAACGGTATCCGCATGCTGCCCGATAGGAGGCAAACTGCCATAGACAATGATTATCCATATATCGATTATTAAGCTTTCTAACAAGTATTTTATAATTAACTTTGAATTTTATCAAAAAAGAAATAGAATTTATTTGCATACCTAATATATATATGTACCTGAATGTGTACATGTAAGGTGCTTTAAAAATATATATATATATATATAATATATGTCTGTCCATGTGTGCATAACTTACATATCAATATGCTTAGGGTGTCTTAAAAGTGTCATAAAAAAAAAAAAAAAATTAAGTCATTTTCCAGCCAAGAGCTCAAAATAGTGATCTGAAAATACCCATAGGCACCATTAGAGCGACCATATCAAAATATTTATTAATTCTTGACAACGGTTAGTATCAATTAATTTATGTTATTTTCCTTCCCTTTTTTTTTTTTTTTTTTTGTATTGATCTTTAATGGGCAGCCGGTAACCAAGATTTAATCAATTCTTAAGCGTATTATTTTTGGAAGTAAAATTTCTTCTTTTAAACATCGTAACCGTAAGCACGCACGTATTCTTTTCAAACCGATGAACTAAATTAAATAAAATATTTTCACGGCAAATAAGAAGTGTGATCACTTTATTGACACTTGCAGGGCTTCGCCTGAAGCGGATCCACAACCCATCAACCTGAGCACATACCAATCAATGCTTGTGTATTCTTAAGTGTACAATTTTGTGGTTGCAACGGACTTAGAAAAAGAAAATATCAAACAATCATATATATAAAAATGAATACATACATACATATATAATACATATATGCACATATATACACATATTCATACATATATACATGTATATATATATATATATATATATATTCACATACACACACACATATATATATACATATCTGGGATATGTCGAGGAGTCTGCACCAGATTAGTATACGTGTGTGGTGTTTTTACATGCTTAAGAAAAGACGAAATGTATCTTTAAAAGTAAAGTCGACGAAAATTCTATTCTGTATGTAGATAAACCATAAACTCCTCTTTTGTTGTATGCTTTTCTTTCGTTCCGTAAACTAATATGAAATTATTTTGTTGCCCATTTGTGCGGTGGCGTCCAAGTTTTTACTAAATCTATTCTATATGTCTGTTAGCTTATAGTGTGTGTGCGTATATATATATATATATATATATATTTGTATGTATAGAAAGCTTTACGATCATTATGCATGTATATAAGTATAAATGTATTGTCGAACATGGACATTGGATTGATGACATTTCAATGGCTTGTAATCAAGGCTTGTTTACAATGCCAGCGTCATTTAGAGAAGTCTGCTGCTGTCTGCCCCTGTATTACACGTTTAACATAACGACAATCTGCCGCAATTTCAAACAAGATCATCTTATTTTTCTACGCACTAATAGAATTTCGTCTTTGAACGCAACTTCCTTTGATGAGCAATAATTATCTGGCATTTATACTGCGGCAGCTCGAACCGCCGAAATTCTGTTTGTGATGGATTTCAAGCCGCTTTGAAGTCTGAAATCGTTGAAATCAATTGATGACTGACTTGTCCAAAACTGGTTAATGAAATTAACTTATTTATTTATTTATTTATTTTTTTCTATTTTTTTTTTTTTAAGACTCTACTTGATATCAAAAGAATTTTGTAAGCTGTCCAGGGAATATGTTTTTTCCTTTTTATTTATTTATTTATTTATTTTTCTTCTTTTTTTTTTTTTTTTTTGCTTTTTTTGAGATTTGCGCCCGATGCGCGAATACATTACATTACATTAGTGGTTGCATAGGTTAACCATGGTATCTGAATGATGTCGTTCTCAGGTCTCAGGTCTCCGTTCTTAGTTCTTAGTTCTTAGTTCTCAGTTAATATTGATTTGGATTTGTTTCTTTAATCTCGCTCTTTTTTAAACAATGAATCGTTTAGGCTTAATTGTTTTTTTTTTTTTTTTGTTTTTCTCTTTTTTGCTTTTCTAAGCAAATAGAATGTAAATCATTGTTTACTTTAATGTAAACTCATATAGTGATGCACGCATATACACACACCGCCATATAGAATTGATGGCTTTTATTGCTTAGGCATGTCTAGCATTAGCGAACTACTTACAAACAGTTTTGTAACAGACCTATCAACCTCAAACTAACCACATAAGCCAATTGTGTCCTACACGTAAACACAACAATTGTTGTTGTTGTTATTGTTGTTGTTGCTATTGTTAATGTTATTGCTATTATTGTTGTTGTCGTTCTAGATGCTGCCAGTTTGCATGAAAATCTCAAAATCTTTTGTATGCACAGAGAAACCCATCATTACTATTAGCATCCTACACATTAGCACACTCACACCCAATACCATGATAGATAGGATGTTAGTGTGGTGTTTAAACGTTGTATTATTTAGTGTAGCGCAATGCAGCAATATGCATCAAGCAATATACGGTTAGTTGGTAGTGTGCGGTGTGGTGTGGTCTTGATAATGGCGATGATGATGTATGAATGCCTATACTTTGTATTCTAATCATCATTATCGTCATCGTCATCATGCTTTATGTATTCTGCTGCTAATATGCACATACATGTACATACATATCTATTTAATAGGTATTAAAGCGAACACAATGTGGTCTGTAAGCTGATAAATGACGAAGGCAAAATTGTTTAAGCCCAAACATTGTCGTTACAAGTGTTACAAATTCATATATATATATATATATATATATATATATATATACATATGTGTATATATAAATGCACTATTAAGCATATATATTCACGCACAAATAAAATATATGTGAACATACATGTTCTTACATATGCCTAGTGACCGTATTATACTAGTTAGCTGAATGCAGATTTCGTTAAAGTTCCAGTTAACGCTGTACTACACAATACGACAAGACACTTAATTTTCGTGGTAAAAAAAAATGAAAAAAAAAAAAAAAACTAAAAAAGAACATAAAGAGAGGAAAAGCCAAAATCAAGTAAACTTAAATATCGACAGTGAAAAGCAGAGGTTGACTAAGCATTCACAAGACCGCAATACAAATTGAAAGGTAATCACGACGAATGGACACGACTCTGCATTGATGGGGATATGCAGCATCTCTGCGGTAACATATTCCACGGCAAACACCGTGTATTACAATGCAATGCATTTCATTTTCAATTTTAAATTATTATTGTAATCGTGGTTTTGCGGTGATGGGGGCTTCGCAGTGTCTGCGAGACGAACAACAAATAACTACCAAAACAAAAATAAAAAAAACAAAAAAACAAAATAAATAATAATAATGAAAAACAAAAAAATAAGAAAATCACAAAAAATAATACTTTTGAAAATAAAAAAAAAAAACTTGCATCATGTTGACTGACTGATTGACTGACCATAAATGTCAAATCGCCAATTTAAAATAATGCTTGCTTTAAGGACTCATTTCCCACTATATTTGTCATTTTCCTTTAATTCGGATATCTATCTTATGCTTCCAATGTTTTCATGCACAAATACCAAAAAAATATATTATTGAGTACTAAACTAATTATTTAATGGCTGGTGAATTTAGAGAGACGGACGCCTACAAAAATCATTTCATTAAAATTAAAAGGTACTAAGAAGAAGAAGCTTTATATAAAACTTAAAAGCAACGAATTGAATTAATTTTTCTTTGACAAAACGCACGTCCGACAATTGTTCGTTTAATAAATTACAAAATAAGAGAATATTGCGGTTCTCCTTTCACACATCAGCGCTAGAAAGTTTAAATATGACGTCCGCTTTCACAAAACAATTTCAATAGGCCAGCGTTGATGGCTTATTAAGACGACTTTATCTTCTAATATAAAATTTAACAATTAATATGAACGAGAGAAACACGAAATGGGAAAGCGAGGCAACGAGAGAGGAATAAAAGGTGACGGGAAGCAAAAACAACATTGAACCATTTTTGTCTCATAAACCACACCGCGACGGAATATCGATTGTAACGCATATTAAACGTTACGTGACGACTCGCACAAACGATATTCCCCAGCTATGGGATTTAAGGTTAACTGAAGTTAAATAAAATGTTGATAAAATTATCGTAGCCTGCAATCATGGCCACGTAAGCGCGGACGCCGCGATACGTTGTAGAATATCCTGTAACGGATTTGCTTAAATACTCAATCTATTGGGCACTGTTCAAAACCTAACCTAAACGTGATGATGCCCAACTTATCAACCAGAGAACAAAAAATCGTCTCATCGATGCGATTGTAAATAATATGCTTTGCTTAGGTATCTTTCCTAATGAAAAATTTAGAAAAGAGAAAGATTCCTCTTATCTACGTCATCTTTACTGTTAGGACAACGTCCAAACAGCTTTTGAAACATATGGTTCATTGTTCAGTTACGTAACATGTATATCATATATATAGTTACCGTACTCCATACATCGAATTTTTCAAGTAACGTCATGGACTTTGCGACAGCCCTGTCAAAAATAAACGTCATTTACATCCATCCGCCCGATCATTCAACTATTTCTCGTGGATTTTTAGACTCCTAGATGCGCTAGTCTTTCCTCGCTTACGTAGAAGATAATTGGAATATGTTAAATGGAGAATACTTTGAGTAATCAAAAGTAGAAAATGACGTCGAATACTGCTCATCCGAATAACTATTGTTCCTCAAGCTTTCAAGGAGAGTTCAGCAAAAGAAACAAGTGAAAAGAGAAAGAGAAAGAATTGCATATTTAAGAAAAAATGAGTAAAGCCAATATGTATGATAACATGTACGATTGGTAGCAAACGAAATTATTACGTACTGTTAAGGTTCTCACACACATAGAGAAAAAGGTTTGTTTTGCTTGTAGCGCACAATACGACTGGATTTGAAATTTGCGCTTACACTTAATTTTGAAATTCTATTACGCATAGAAACAATTATTATATACACGATGTGATGCCGTGGATGTCTTACACGCTGGTTGTTGGCCTTCATCTTTAAGCCTTAAGCTTTGATATTTATTGGCCGATAGCTTGTCAACAACGGCAACTTTGTACAGCGCTAGCCCAAAAACTATCCAAACTGAACCAAACTGTCAAACGTTGTAATTGGCGAGATTGATCGACTATATAGTTTGACCTTCCGACACCGACCACATACGATACTTTAGCTGGATTACATACATCGCTTAGAATGATTTTGTTTCTCAGAATCATATTCAATTGTGTCACACATTCAGGCCGTGAATGCGAATACATATCCATCCATATGCGATGAACTTCCCACCTTTCCCTTGCCAAATTATTATCGCAATGATAATTGGATGTTGACAGCAAATTGAATTGCACGATGTCGAGAATAACAGTCCGTCTTGAGGAACTCGAAACAATATACTACAATGATAATGTAACTTCATGCTAATTGTATCCTTAACACAGATTTCATGTCTTGACTCAAATGCTATACGAAAGCAGCAACATATTTAATGCAATTATTAGTTACATAGAAAGTAGTAGTAACTAAGCGTTCGAAAGTTAGAAATAAAAAGAGAGATACTTGTTCATTTCTAAACGGCGTTGAGAATTTTTAAAAAACGTTCCAGTTCCCTTTTTTTGAACTTTGAACTTGTCTTTAAGACTGATATGACAGCGAAAGCAAATGTTGATCGCTTATGCCTGATCAAACATTCTTATAAGATTCTTAGCAGAATTTTTCTAATCTATGAAAATAATATTACACGCTACGTGCACCTAACTATCTAATGTTTTTTTATTTTTTTTTTTGTTGAACTGCCATCAATTCATCAACTTGCGCATGTGTGAGACTTAACTTTAATCAAAATTACATTCTACTCTAAAATTATTTTCTACTCTAATTACGAATTATGTACAAGTCAAGCACAATCGTATACCCACATATATATATATAATTTTTGGCTTTAAATAACGAAATCAGCGATCGTCAAAAGGCTTCAGATATATATATATATATTTAGCAACTATTTGATAATGATATGAGAGTGTATTTACTAAATTGATTCTCGATGCGGAATGAAGTTGTGGAAGAAAATGTTCTTACATTTTATAGTCGCTGACGAACCACAGTTTCCAAGGAGCAAATCTGTTTAGTGAAATCCGGCTGAAATCAATCTATATAGCGTGCATATTACATATCGACAATGAGAATAGTTTGGAAAAGCCAAGAGAGCAACTCTTTGTTATTAGGCGGTCGAAATGTGTGCATAAGGATTCGGATGGAATAAGAAAAAAGATAGCCAGACAGATAGATATAACGAAAAGTTATGGAAACTGTCGTACGTTGTATATGTATGTAAAGTTCGCCGTATTCGCAATCATGCGAATCGTAGTATACTGCTCACTTCACTATTAAAGGACGGTTCTAAGTTTGTGTGACCATTTTGTAAAAGAGAACGTTTGTAGAATATCTCTCTCCCTCCTACCCATCATTATTATCTTTAAGGTAACAACATTTTTGTTGTTGTTTTGATGATTGAAGTAAAGATGATATTGATGTAAATAATGAATGATGATGAATCCGTTTTACAAATCATTATAAGATTTGTTGCAATTTTTCAAAAAAAATTTTGAAACCAATAGCGTCGATAAAGCCAAGTTATAATATTTTTTATGACGTTTAATCACAAATACTAATATACAAGCAGATGTATGTAGTTTACGGGGAGATGAAGAGCGTGTATCTATAGGTCGTTTCACACACTGACACGTTGACGTTAAATTCTCTGCTGCTCATTGCTTGTCGTGCACACAATGAATGGTACAGTTGTTGTCACCAATAAACCAACTAACCAGCCAGCAAGCAAGTTAGCTATCCAACCAGCCCATTGTGTGACGATCGAGTGTGGGAACATCTTACCCTTTCTCTAGGCATAGCAAATGCTGGCTATTGTTGCTGGCTTGCAATGCGCTCAAGTCAGGTGTAATGTTGTTTTTTTTTTTTTTTTGTTTTTTCTTTCAATTGCTATCGCTGCTGCAGTACTTATATATGTACCTGCTTCTTCTCGCTTAGCTGCCTCAAATGCCATTGCAATACATTAAGGGCATTTACTTGATTTTGTTGTGCTATGTTTGTTGTACGGTTAGACAAAGTGTAATGAGGATTATCCATGTGATACATTTTTCGCAAGTAAAATAAAAAAAAAATAAAAAAGCAAAACAACCAAAATGCAATCACACAGACACACGTACACATTCACATTCGCACATTTTAAGTGAAATCTCACCATGACTGTCAACATTATGGACTGTTTGCTTGCATTTGCGGTCACAGTTTTATGTACTGCAGCGTAGTATACTGTGTGCTATGTAGTGGATGCAGTGGCAGTTTCTGTTCATATTATCTGTGATTTCGCTATTTGTGTTGTTGACTCTTGTAGAGCTATACTCATTATTCCTAATTTCATTTTAAATCAGATCTGTACATAATGCACACATTCATACAAACAAACAAACAGACTAATATAAGTATATATATATATATATATATATATATCAATGCTGAAACCACCTCCGCCTACGGCCGTTAGTCTCCCCATTACTACCTACAGGCAACGGTAACATCAGCAGCAGCAACTACCAAGCGAATGCCACCATGGGCTCCAAAAAAAATTTATATATATATATATATATATGTATATATATGTATATAAAAAGCAATCACTGCATATGTACGTGTATGTGGCTGCTTTAGCGGTAATGTGGTCGTCGTCATCGTCATCGGTTAACTTGGCAGTTATTGCCCCGTTTGAATTTTGCCCATTTGGTAATACAAGCAAAGTGAGAGCTTCTTCTTTCTTTGTACACACTAACGCTTCTTTTTCGTTTTTATTTTTTTTTTTTATTTTGTATTTTGTTTTTCTGTTTTTTTCTTCTTCTTTTAGTTTTTGTTGGTTTTTTATGAGTTTTTCTCTTAATTTGAGGTCGTGAGAATCTTGGTTAATTAATTGGCTTGTTGCATATATACACGTATATGCAACTAGAGCTTGAACCGCCTCAATAGCGGTGCTTTGCCGTCCATAAAAAAAGCAAATGAAACTCCTTCCAATGCCGCCTAGAGGGGCAAAGAGGCGGATGGAAGGGCAGGAGAAGAGGGTCAGCGCGCAGCATATTTTTATTTAAAGAAAAAGTGCGCCCGCGCATTTTCGCTTCAATACACTATTCGGTGACGAGTGAATGAGTGAATGAATTTGTTTTTACAGTAATTAGTTTCACTAACATTGACTTGAAGAGTTTTTACAATAACATCGTACTTTGACCATCAGGCAGGGATTTTCCCATTGTTTTTATTTAACGCGTACAATGATGAGCGCTCCTCGTGCTCTCTCTCTCTCTGATTTAAGTCATTAGCATGCGCACGATTGTTGTCCACCTTCTAATGTGGTCATCATTGTGCACTTGAACAGATAGGTTAGCAGAGATTACAAACGAAGCAACAGTTAAACAACGGAAACCACTAAGAAAATATGTCTGATCTGTTCTAAAGATGTTTTTTTCGAGACTGCGCCTCAATTTCATGAGTGCCCGCAAATATTTTACCACATTACAGCAGTTGACGGAAGACAAACAACAACACCAACAACTAAAAAAAAAAAAAGCAACAATAATAATAATAGTAACAACAACAACAACAACAACAACAACAACAAAACACGTAAAACTGTTTTGATTTTCTAATACTTTGAACTTTTGTGGCAGCAACAGCAGCAGTTAGTTTAGGCATTTGCGGGCTTTGTTTTCTGGACACGACATGACTGCCACTGCCACCACCACTACTGTGCACTCAAACAGTATATTCATGTGTATAGATTTTTTATTTATTTATTTTTTTTTTTTTATACTTTTCGGCTTTCCGTTCGCTACATACACTATCGCTACCAATACTATTACTATTACTGGTACTACTACTACTACTAGTGGTAGTACTAGTGCTAATATTATTCCCCTGCACTAAGCCATAGTGCAATGCATTATTTTACATTACATGACGACACGAGACCGCGAGGTGCTTGCACTAAATATTACTCTCGAATGCAATCGCGCTACCATGAGAACATTCTCACAATTGTTGTTTGGACACCGCAACTAGCCGTGCACTTTGGCAACTTGCGATCCACACCCCGCTTAATACCTACACCTCACCAAACCGTATACCAACCCATCCATCCATTCATTCATCTATTTATGCATGTACTACTATTACTACTACTACTACCACTAGTACTACTACTACTACTACTACTAGCGACTAACTCGTGTGTCCGTGCTAAAGTTAGCATTTGGCTACCGTTGCCGCTGGCTTGTTGGTTTGCTGGTTATATTCGTATTGTTTTAGTTACATTACAAACTTGCCTTCAATTGTTATTAGGTTGTGCGCGTCTTTTTGTTTTGTTTGTTTCATTCTCTTTGCCTTTCTTTAAGGTGAAAATAACGTTTATTTTGCAAATTATTTATTTTTATTTTTTTAACACTATGCTCCAACACATCGCCAACATTAACATCAACATCAACATCAACATTAAACAACAACAACAACAACAATAATAATAATAATAATAATAATAATAATAATAATAACAACAACAACATACAATAGGCAACGGCAACGGTAACGGCAACGGCAACAAGTTGTGACTTTGCTCTATTGCCGGTAAGGTAGGTGAGCGGGAGCAAGAAGAAGACTATCTGACAAAAATTCCCATCGCTTCGAATAGTCTCACAATGAAAATGATTGCATTAAAACGCAACAGTTAACCGTTAGATATTGAATAAATTAATTGCTAATGTTAGTTACCCGTAAAATAAGAGCAAACGTACCTGCAATATACCCTACGTTCATATCACTTTATAATGCATGCATATGTCTGGGCATTCGATGATTGCAAAGCATACAAAACAATTTCTTTCCCTTTTTGTTTCGTTTTTCGTTTGTTTTTGACTTCTCTAATTTTTTTTTTTTTTCTTTTGGTTTTTTTCTTGCAAAATTCATTTATACTTTTCTCCAACTGATATGATAAGAGACGAATGGATTTGAAGATTTATGACTGCATTGATTAACAATCAACCAAATAAATTGCATTTAAATCTTTAAAAAGTGATTGTTATCCGTTTATATTTACTTATGAGAGTATGTGAATATCGCGTAAAAGCAATTGAACGAAGAGACCCCGAAGACCATAATTCCGATAATAAACTAGTAGAAATACAAAGGCAATATGCACACACACACAAATGCGCTCGCGTGCGGACATACACACTTACGTACATATAAACATATAACATACGTAGAATACGTGTACACATACGAGGAAAGTTAATAATATATTAAAAGGTTTAAAGAGATTAAAATTATTAATAAGTGCTAAATGAGCTCCCGAGATTAAGTTAAATAAGTTAAGGGCACACACAAGTGTCAATTCTTTACGATGGTTCTGCAGATCATGTCGGTAAAGTTAACCGTTTTAATACAAAAACAATACATTTAAATGGCAGCAAGCCGGGTAATAAAAGAAAGAGAAAAATTTTATAGTAGATGCTAAAAACTGATAACACGAATTTCTTTTTCGAGGATACGAGAGTGTGCTAATGCGATGAAGTAGTTTGTAACATTCGCTAGCATGCATACAAATATATATATAAATCGATTTTTTGCTAATTACTTGGTATCACTGATAAATTTTCCCATACCTGTCTGTCCTTCCTTTCTTTCATTTACCTTTCTCTGAAATTCGAAAATCGCCGAAGTCGGCTCGATTCGGCACACACGTTATATAAGCAATCACGCCTATAATAGGTAAAAAATTGCAACATTTTTTGAAAAACGCAACAAAAAACAAGTGAAAAACAAGAATCAATCAATCAATTAATCATTCTCTCTTTGGAAAAATTATAAAATAAATTCCGAATGAAGCTTATTTTCAAATTCCGTTGTCGAACAAGTAAATATGGCATTCTTAATCGTTGCATTAATCCGTTATCTTCTTGTTTTAGAAGAAATTATTAACTCTAACGCTCACAAACTATAAAACGCATACAACGCAAATATACATAAAAAAAAAAAAAAAAAAAAAAAAATTTATTTTAATGTAAAGTGTATGTGCCGGGAATGTTTATTATATACATATATTCTTGATGAGAAAACTTTGAAGTCTTCTTGGCGTATGCAGGGCGTCATAAATGATCTTGCGGCAGAAGCTCTTTTTAAGTAAATATAATGAAAATTGTTATGCATAACTTTTTATAAAAGACTGTGCAGAGATAAAGTTCTAAAATACGTCATCGTATTTATTTTTATTTTTTTTTTTTATAGCAACAACAATAACAATACCCTTAATTAATCTTCTAATAGGCTATGCTTAAGATTTCCGCCTATTTGCTATAAAGTAGGAAATTTTTTCCACAAACTCTTTCGCTGAGCGATAAATAGAATTCAGCTCAATGGTATATTGCTTTTACTCGAGCATCTTGACTTTATAATGTATTTAAAGAGAAAATAAATATCACGACTTTTAAAGTAAATGGACTGACTTCGAGCATTTCGAAAACAAGCGAGTTATATGCTTATTGTACAACTCTGCGTTAAGAGGAAATACGAATTTGCTTGCATCTCATCATGGTCAGGATAGTAAGCTTAGATAGTTTTACTCCTTTTTGATTACTTTAGCCTTAGCTCCCTTACCGGCTTTAGTTCAGGACTTGCTTGATACTTCAGCTCGATAATTGACTGCTTTATATGAACTGATCCATTCCTTTTTTCCGGTTTAGAACTAAGAACAGTTTTATTCTCTTCCCCAACAAGTAGAAAGATGCCTTAGTAAATTATCCAACAACATCTGTCACATATATGCGACGTCAGGCTGCAGCAAGATACGATTGTGTCACATTCATTTAGACAGTTGATAGCGAACGAGCTAATGAATCGTTTAATGTAAAAGCATTCGTATAACACGAGACAGATCGTTTTGAGTTGAGGTTTCATTTTTTTTTTTTTTTTTAGATTCAAAAATTTCAAGTTCAAGTGAGGAGAATGAAAAGATGAATTGAAAATTTGTAAAAAAAAGAAACAAAATAATTTCTCGCATTTCTCGCATTTCTCGCTTATTTAGTTTATAGTTTCAATGTCATCTTAGAGAGCTTTTGGTTTGAAAATGCTTGATCTTTGGACTTTTCTTCATTTCATTTGCCCCAACATTTTTTCTTCTCCAAGTCTGCAAAGTTTAGCAATTAGTCTCAATAAGTTACTTTCCCTGAGCTGCAATTTGGCTTAGCAAGCGCTTCTAAAAGCCGATCACCTAAACCAATTTATTTCTACCATATAACATTGGACCGCCCTTTTGATATCGCGGCTTAAACGAATTTCGAGGCTTTTCTGTCTTTACTTACTTTGTTCATGTTCACAATTGGCGATAATAGGGTGGAGTGGGTTTGTTTATCTATTTTTACATATTAAAATGAATTACATATTTACGAATGCGTTCGTAGATCAATGCATTAGCAGCCTGATTAAGCCTTTTCTGTATTCCTAAACTCATAATTAGGTCGATCGGTCCCTTCATTTTTGAAAATTGCCTTACTTTATGAATTTATATTCTACACACTAGCCAGTAGTATTTACGATAGACTTACTCCTTAGGGAAAATATTATTTGCCTTTGAAAATTATGGGCAAGATCTTGGATTAATTTTAGTGCACTTCTTACCTAACACAACAATAGCAACAATAAAAACACTATTCCAAGTGGTACTGAACAAACCGATCTTGTTTTGCGCGTAATTGTGAAATTATCTCGTTAACAATACGAATTATGTTGACATTTACTAACAAGCGACAAATATTTCTGCCATGTTAACAGAGACTTCTCACGCATCACTCTACAAGGACAATAATCCAATGGCTTTAGGTTTCGTAATCTTGCAAGCCAATTCATTAAACTATTTCATCAAGTAATTTCCTCTCTAAAATCAATCAACTTTTCGATAAATCAACTCTTTCGATAGTAGCAGTAAAGCGTCGATCGCTCGATGATCTATTGCTCTCCTTGTGCATAAGGATGTTACGATCACAGTCCAAATATCATGGTGTCCCAACATCTTCCTTACATATGTTCAGGTATCTTGAAGCTGCTAAGTTGACTACCAAAGGATGTTCGCTGTATATATGGCTTGTTATTTTGTCTATATTCCTTTCGGTCGAAAAAGTTTTATTACCGATGTTTTTTAAAAATTCACAAAATTGTGCGAAACCGTTCAATGATTGTTATGTAACTTATAATTGGCTAACAAAACAAAGATTATTTAATAAATTATGAAATTTAATATAGACGCGATTAACTTATCACACACAGTTTCGAAAGTAAACAGAGATTTCGTCTTATCCGTTTATTATGTCTTTCTTGTATTGTATGTGCCAATGATCGTTCTAGTACAATATGAAGCATCGCTTAATAACGTCGTAGGAAGTTGTTGTTTTAATATACATCATGCTTTTGATGGTTAGGATTGTTTTGTAAGAACGTACTGCTTAGATAATGAATCAGTGCACTTTTCACGCAGATGTAAAAGTCTTAATGCGTCATATTTTTTATTTAGCCCTTCATCAACCGCTTGTGAGGAATTAAAAGAAAATGACTTGAGATTGTTCGCGCCTCTGTTAAGGCTTTTTTTAATGAAATGTATATCATATTTTCGGACAAGGAAAAATTGTTTGGTTAAAGAAAGTTAAATTAGTTATGAAAACAATTAAATAAAAGTACGATTTGTTACGCAGATAGTATAAGTAAAAATTAAATAGTTATTTAACACAAATACACTATCGTACGTTTCAGATCTTATAAAATACATAACGGTTAACCTTAATATGTTAAGACGCAAATTAAATTTTATATCAACTTTCCCATGCTATACCCTTTCAATAATGAAAACTGTGGATTTATGAATACTTCGTCGTGCTCTATTATATACGCGTATATGTGTGTGCGTAAGTATTTACTGTTGATGCATACACATCATCATCATCATCCATCCATAACAATATAAATAAATAGTGCGGATATCATGCCTTTTTTTTTTTTTTTTTTTCTCTTCTGTCCTTTTCAATGCCCTCAAAAACTATTAATGAAAAATAAAACTTTGCGAGCACAATATAAAGAACATGACACAGGCATATGAAGAATGTACCTGTTTGTGCTTATAAATTTATAATGCAGTCAGTCCAAGTACTCTGAACTAAATTAAAAAAAAAATCAAAATTTTTGTTTTTAATAAAATGTTATTCGCAATGACTGGATTATATCCTCCCACATAAATCGATCTATATATTGTATAGTTTAATAGCGCTGCGTTGCGAGATGATACGGTGGAGTTGCCATTTGAGATCTTTCTATTGTCCTGCGATTTTTCCGACGACAATATATAGTTAAATAGTTTGTTGGTGGAACACACAATGCACCAAAATGATGCATCTTATCCTAAAAAATAATCTTGGGAATGTTGAGCAGGTGTGTTCTCTTGTTGTGTTCAATTTGGACTCGAATAGGACATACACATGACGTACATGTAAACGTAGATTAAACCGTGTAAAAGAATATCCTTTCCTTTCATTTTGCTTTCACATTTCTTCTTCTTCCTTGTCTTCTTCTTTTTTTCTTCTTCTATTATTATTATCTGTTAAAGACCTTTCAACTCACTCTACGTTGCCTACATACATACATACATACATATATACATAGATATATATGCATATAAAATCGTACCTGATCGAATAAAGCAAACAATATATATATATATATATATATATATATAATTGAATTGATCGTGATTTTCTATTGTTTTGTTCTAAATCTGCTCGGGATTTTGCAAAATTTTTATAAATATTTATTGTGGCTTCTGTTCGAGGGTTGATTCAATTCAATAGCTTAGCTGCTCAGTGTGGTTATATGCGTGTGAGTGTATGCGATTACCTGTACTACGCATTCGCATTCGCATTCGCACTCGCACTCGCACTCGCACTCGCATTTATGCACGACAAACAACAATTGATTTAGTACCGTTAATCGCTTTGGGCAATTGCCGGAATAAATTCCTTCACACGCTTTACCCATTGATGATCGTCACGATGACTGTATTTAAAAATGACAAACAACGAAACAATAATTCATCTTATTGATGTGTGTGCTGTGTGCTGTGCACTGTGTACTGTGTACTGTATACTGTGTGGTTCCAAAGGAAGAAAGAGCGAAACAGTTATCATTTAAAATGTCCGCGTGAGAAAGGATCTCGTCTCAAAATTTGCCTATTTACAGATTATTTAATACGTTACACGTTGTTTATTTATTTTCTTATTTTTTTTTATTTTTTACACAACGAATAGAAAGCGTTAAAGGAATACGGATTTACTTCACATATTCATTGCAGGAAAATCGTATTCAATTTTATTGCATTTTTCTTGCTGTGACCAAGAAATGTATTAAAATAATGAAAAATAAAAATAAACTTAAAAAATGGTTCAGTTTAGTCTCACTTAGTGGAAAAAAAAAAGTTCACTGAACATACTCAGGGCTCGACTATATGTCTGTCTCTCCGTTTGTCTGTCTCTCTGTTTGTCTGTCTGCCTGTTTGTCTGTCTGTTTGTCTGTCTGTCTGCCTGCCTGGTGTGTCTGTCTGTTTGACTGCCAATTCATATCGATAAGCATCGAGTTCTCACGAACTTTTATTGCTTTTATTGTCAGTCAGAAAAAGTTTAGGAAAAGAAGGAGAACTTGGCTTTTTCTTGTTCTTATTGTTATTGCTCTTGTTGTTTTTGTTGTTTTTGTCTTTCTATTTAATACTGTGACTCGTTTTCTTGTTATTTTTCTATTGCTTCGCTTGCTTTGTTTTACTTTACTTACAAATCTTTGGCTTCTTAATCGTTTGGCCAGACGCAGCATAGGCGTCCAGTAGCCGGTTGACTATTATTGCATTGGCACACGTACATGCTTATGCACATATTTAGATACCAAAACTCTTATACAAACTGCATTACAAGTCTAACAATTTTTTTTTTTTTTTTTTTTTTTTTTTTTTGCTACGGATAGTTATGTGTGTGTCCGTATGAATAAAATCCCAAATTCTGTAAGTCGAACGGCAGTGCTGGCTGGTTAACACCGACCAAAGACTTTTATGTTATGTATATGCATATATGTGCGATGATGTATAAGCAGAGATGGAGGGAGTCTAGAGAAGAGAGAGACTGATGACTTTTTGTTCATTTGTTTTTCTATTCTTTGTTTTTTTGTTGAATTTCTTTTTTCATTTTTATTTATTTGTTTTTATATTTTTTTTCTTACCGTTTGTCACCGTCGTCTGTTTCATCTTATTTCATGTAGCAAATTTACACGGATATCAAACGTACAACATACAACAAATGAAACAAATGAAAGCTTCAATTGCCGCATTAGCAACATTAGCTGCACATTATGCTGCTAAGCAAATGTCGATTCTAAGCTGATCACGTACCCTTTTGTTCCCTAATGCACTTTTGTTCAATTCTTAAGCTCATTGCGCTCAATGCTCATTGCATTGTCAAAATGATACGTCCACACTAAATAAATTGGAAGCAATGCCACCTACAATCGTGTTTCTACCTTCATAGTGAGTCTCTTACATACACGAACACGACATTACCCATACACATGAATTTATTTATACAGTAGCTCTGTATTAAATCAAATCATGACAAATCGCAGCAAGAAGTTGCAATTCGGATTATTGTCAGTTCTGTTGGCTACTATATATGTTTGTTCTTTATAAATGAAATTACAGCAACAACAATAACAATAACAACAAAGCTAATGAGATTGAATTTAAAATATTTTGTTAATTTTATTTAATTTGTTTAACATTTCCGGTCATTCTTCTATTTATTCATGTGTTTAATATTCGTAACAATAGATAAATGTGTCCTTTACTCGATATTTATTATCTATTACCTAAAATATCAGCATATGTATGTAATCCATATAAGCAACGAAAAGATATAATAATAACAAAACCATAAATAAAAATTTCTCGATGAAGTCTATTTGAAGGCGGCACTCTCTCGAGGAGTTGCGTTGGAGATTGCATGAAAACAAATCGCCAAAAAATAGCTTTAAACGGTCCTAATAGCCAGCATTATTCTGCAAAGATTTCCAAGATACGTCTGCACTTCCACATAACTGAGTAGAAAAGAGTCACGACCACCGAATCGGTCCTCGCCAGTTCAAATCTCTGTGAGGTCTGGTCGATCATGCCTGGTTGTAGCATAACACTTAGCAATCGCACGCGTACCCACTAGCACAAGGCCACCCCTTACTTCTTCTGTTTTCTTGCTTCTTCCCGGCACTCATCGCGTCACACGTACACACGAGCATAGCCTTTTAGTAATCGGTCATAGAACACAATAAGATAGTCAGCTAGCCAGACAGATGATATTTAATTTACGATTCTCTTATGTGTGAGTTATCCTGCGTAAAACTTGGGGAGCATTAAGTTTACAACAATCCTAACCGATAGTTTGTTCTAACACTAGAATTTGAATACAGATTTTCTATTCTAAACGGTTTAACTATATTTTTCAATAGGTGGTTAGTAGCCGACATTTTACAGAATTTAGCTACGTAATGCAGCAACAATAAGGAGAACAGCAACGTAACCGTATAATAGTTTTGAGTAACAATTTTGAATTTAAAAGTGAAGCGTTAGAAAAATGCGGGACATGTGCAATTTGTTTTAAGACATAACATGAAATTAAGTCATTAAATAAGGTTACAGTACAGTACTGTTTCATATAGTTTTGCTTATCCATTCTATACCCTATTGAGAGTATTTTTAACCCTTTCCATGGGCCCGCATTCACACAATACATGAGATATGTTGTCGATTGTGAAATTCATACGTGAAATTGAAACAGAAAATCGAATGCGTTAAATTGATTTGTTTATGCAATGCCACCAACAATGACGGCATTTATGCTACTGGTAATATTCATATCGTCACCATTTCCTAAACGATACAAAACTGTAAGCGCAGGCGTCCGTCTTAAAACCTCAGCACGGTTGTCATAGGATGCGATACGAAATTTGTGATACAGTTTCGATATAACACGATTTTAAAAAAACCGACTGTGTTTCGTTGAATTTTCATACCCTACAGCAGCTGTGGTACAACGCATATTGAGTTCGTGCTTACATCCAGTGTTGAAATACCCAGAAGGACGTGAAATAAATGCACTTTTTATTGTACCCATCGATTCAGACTCATTTTCGGAATAGAGTTAAGCGTAAGCTCTCCGTTTGCATTTCTGATGATTGTCCCTATATTCTCGCGTTCAACTTAAAGGTCGCAATTTTCGAGATATCGGTACACTGGCATGTTTTCGCCCGAGGACAAATACTATTCAAAATGATGCTGATCGAACCACTTTTTCGAGCACTCCCAATATGAAGTCTTACTTTCGAAAAGTCATTATATCAATATCTGTAGATATGATAAAACTGTACACCTATCGTTTGGATATAACACAATACACTTTGCCTTGATTTATGTTACACCAAAGTCCCGTATAACACGTCTTCGATGTAAGATGGATTAACTCTCGCCAAAATATACAGTACTCATTGCCTTGATTGACATTGTATCTAAATTTAAATTATGTAATTCTGTATTATATCTGTGTAAGGGAAAAATTTCGTAGAATGATGCAGCGCGGTACCAGGATGTATTCGCGTTGTACGAAGGACATCTGTATTTCATTTCAATAATAATTAATGAACGCAAGATGAAGGGGAAAGCCTTTAAGCATTTTATTAGGCGAGTACATGTGCAGTATTCATTTTTGTGCTTCTGTTCTATGTGAGTGCATTTCTCAAACATTTGATTAAGCATATGTCACAAAACACAGACCGTAATAGTAGCGAGCAGTACGCTTTGCCAGGTATAACATAGGCATAGTAACCGTAATTTTAAAGTATCTTTTTAATGTTTACAAACATAACGCCCCCTTCTTTAGATGCAATTCTATCTATTAAGAATGCCGCCGAATGTCCTCTGCTCTCTTCATATGGAGCATTGTACTCGTACCTTAGCAAATGGTCATCTTAGATTCATATAATAATTATATGATTTTTGTTTTCTTTTTCAAAAAAAAAAGAAAAAAAAAATGAAAATAAAAATAAAAATAAAAAATGGGAAAAAAAAAACAACAGGATGGATTTTATTTAGTTTTTGAAAATCTTTAAGAGAACTGCAAAATGTAACTTTCCTCGGAAGATACCGATCAACGTTTGAATACACAAAAAAAGTATTCGTCTGCAGTGTGTGTAGTGTAGGCTTAAGTGAAGGTTTTCTGTATTCATCTTTACACTTTTATTAGAGTTTTCAAGTAAACAGATTCCTATATATGTGTATACATATATACAAATGGCTAAGTGTATATATATATATGTGCTTGTGTGTATGTTATATATGCGTATATTTATGAATATATTGTTTGCCTTTCTTCGTGCCTCACTTTGTTCGGTTCACACCCATTTGATGGAACATTCGATAGTAAAAAATTATTTATCAACGCGTTCATCACATGTAAATTCATTATGCTGGACACGTAGTGTACATGCATGTATCATTATCTTTGTGGCCGTAGCGACTACAGCAGCCACATCACTAGCTCAAAGGAAATAAAGCGACTGTCCAAATGAAACATCACAACACCAACAAAAATAGAAGAAGAGCGGGCCGAAGCGTACAATCTTGATTTTATAAAAAGATGTCACATGAATAATTGTCATGTACGAGATTTAAATTTTTTAAATACAAAACAAAAGTCATCGAAAAAGAAAAAAAAAGAAAAAAAAATCACCGAAAGAAAAGAATAACAGAATGAGATAAAAATGCTTTTTATTTTATTTTATTTTTTCTCTTTTTTTTTTTTCATTTTTTTAAAGTAAAAATACAAACTGTTTGTTTACAAATTGAGGTCTCGGACAACAGCATGTGCAACATGTTTCTTTGTTTAGTACCTAAGTGATGAGTGTGGAGTTGAGACAAGTCGAATTGGAGTCGACTCGAGTCGAGCGCAAGCAATTGCACAATCGTTGTTGGATTCGTTTCTTTGTGCGTTCTCTTGGCCTTTATGTCAATGCTTTGAGTTTTCAGCTCAGTCAAAAAAAAAAAAAAAAAAAAAAAAACTATACAATTTCAACGTAGATCCACCACTACTCTCTGGAGACGGTTCATTGTCGTCTTAATCCTTCATACGGCAGCACCAGCAGCAGCAGCAGCGACAGCAGCGTCAGCCAGCATATATCTATGTTCATATACTATATTATATTTAATATTGTGTATATGCATAACATTCATTCACAATGAATTGATGAACAAAGAATTTTGTCCGCACACAAACGCACTCAAATCTGGCATGCTCAACTCTACATAACGGTCATTTAATATACGCAACATAAACACGTACAGCCATAAACTAAAACTCTTGCTACACCTACCTATCTACCTATTATACATCCATACGTTTATATAAGCATGCGGTATTGAATTGCGGTATTGTTTGATATAGTTATTTACGTTTTTTGTTTTTTGGTTTTTGGTTTTTTCCTTTTTTACTCTTATTTATTTATTTATTTTTTTCTTACACATTACATAAAAAAGTACACTTTCGAGCCTCAGTCCTTTAATATATATGCTTTCACAGTTGACATATTATTTCTGTCATAATCACATCGTGCACAGCACAGCCATTGTTCAATCACTGTAACAATACTCTTGTAACTGTCATATGTAATTTTGACAACTCCTAAATGGACACTACATATGGAATTCACAAACAATACGTGGAAGGGAAACGAAACGATAATCATTTTTTTTTTTTTTGTAACCAAATAATGATTGATATGCATTGAGCGAGCAGCTATCAAACGGCTACAAAACTATGACACCACACATGCCATCATCTTTACAACCGAACACCTTAACTAAGTTGCATACAAATTGACGGATATAACCGTCAAACTTATTTATATTAATGCAGTGAATGGTCCGCTTATTAAGACCTATAAGCAATAAAATCTCCATTTTCTGATCGATATCACAGGGAAAAAGTTATGTTGTTTTCTACCTCGAAGTTCTGATATCGTCTCGAATGCGTAGGAAGAAATTAAATTAAACCTAACTTAAAGGAAAGCGCATCACAACCCAATTCGTAGGTACATATATAGAGTATGTCTTGTGCGTATAGTGTTTTTCTTTCTTTGTCTTCTTTTGTCCACTGAGAAGGAGGGCCTTTCCTGACGGATAATGGAACTGGGCAAATTTCTCTTTTTTAATAGGGATCAACAAAATAAGTTATTAAAAAGTCAGTACTGGAATAAGAAAAATTTATTTTGAAAAAAAATTAAATATGGCAGCACCGAATTCATTGCTACAAGGCTCTGTAAAAGAAAGTGCAAAAAATTCGGATGAAATGAATGAAAACTGTATGTGAAGCGGTGTGTCGAGAAAAAGGGCATTAAATGTTTCAAGTTCTCTATCATGCCCACTAGAGTCTTTTTATGTCTATGTTCGAAGTCCAATGGGTGCGTGTTATGCCTCTACCGAAGCTAAGTCAACCGTACTGAGATTTAAACTCACAAATACCGACTCGGTAGTCGCGACTCTTATCCACTGGCCTATGCGTCAGTAGGGCATTTTCAAGGTCAAACCAACTATACTATATATTTTTAAAGCTTGAAGATAAGATAATACTCTCGACTGGAGTATTCGCCGCCTTATTAAGGTACCAACTACACCTCTTGTTCAAAATAGTCCCGTTCGTTTACTTAAGCGAATCCTTAATTATAGGGAATTTCGACAGATTCTATTGTCCGCTTATCCTCTGAGGACTGTATAGCACACATTTGTCTGCAGGACAGTAGCTTAAGATCTTCAAAATATTTCAGGTCTACACGTTCCGATTTCTATTGAAATCTGAATCTCCGTTACGACGGATTTCCATAAAAATTTGATAATCGGATAATTAAACATAAGAGGGAGAGTCGAATCGACGTGTATACGTTCCCAGAAATTTAAGGTTTGTTCACGTAGTGAGAAAAGACCTATAGTTCATCTGGTAATGATCGGTTCCGCGGATGCCAAATGAAGGCAAGTTTTATAGATATGCCGGCCCTCCCGTGAGAGCGAACGATGCCACCCCCCATAAAACGTCCGCAACGGGTCTTACCTCGGTGCAAGAGCAAAGTAGAAGATTGCTTCGGAAACTCTTTACCCGTAGCCGTACTAAATGAAAGAGAGAAGGAAAGAGAGGAAAGTTTCTGGTCCGATTGTACCCTTGGACCGTAAGAAACAGAAGTGCAATTAATTAAGAGAGAACGAGATCGATCCCGCGTCGTTGCACAAGTCTTTGCATCTCACTTACCCTTTTACAGAACTGCAATTAAATCGTTTTTTAACGTAGCAATCAACCACAGTAAGCGGTGCCTAGTAAAAAATTCCGTACCTCTTTTTGCCTAAACTCTTTGATATTTAAAAAACATGAACTAAAGTGTACTTTCTTCTACGAAAATGTATTGTTTTTTTGCATTTTGTTAGTAAAGGGCTTCGTTCGACTAGTTTCTTCTCGACCCGTTCAACCAGTTGCCGGCGCATATAAAAATAATATTTAACTTCAATTAAATTAAAAAGTTAATGAACCCTATTCCGTTATAGCATCACGATCTTATTTAAATTAAATCTGAAGATCAAAATTTAATGTATTTTTTATTTAAATTTCAATCAAAAAATTTAAATAATTTTCCGATTATTCTCGAACAACTTCCGAACCCGAAAAATCAACACGCAGTTATTTGGTGCACAGTCTGTTCTTTTGTTTTTCGTTACTTTTTAGTCCTATAAATTTTCGAATCTTTAACCGAATTTTTTGCCGAATAAAAAAAAAAAAAAAAAAAAAAACACGAAATTCTTTTTATCAGACCTTTTTAAGTTTTTTTTCTTCCCATTTATAAACCTCAAGTACGAAGAGGCAGCCGAAAAAATAACGCGCCAGGGCGAGTAAAATTTCTCAGGACATGGAAAAAAAGCGTAAGAAATGAAAAAACAGAAAAAAAAAAAGTTAATGAATGAAAAATTATCAGATGCGCACGAAATTAAAATATGTAAACACATACATACACATACATTCATATACCCATATGCAAGATACCATATACAAACAAATCAATGCAAGTTATGAGCGTTGTTTAAAATAAATGAATTGTTATTACTTTGTCCTTTAATTCTTTTGTGCTGCTAATACTGGATGGATGTATAATGAGCAGCCATCCAATACTTTCCGTTTGACGGTGAAAATGCATTGTTGCGCTTCCTCTCCCATTACTCGGTATCCTATGCAAAACTTCCGCAAACGCTCATATGACAGTTTTTCCTTTATGTCAATTTTATTTTTCTACGGACAACCTCCTTCAGAGTATACTGTCTCCGTATATATATATATATGTGTGTGTGTGTGTGCAAGTGTTTGTACTATATGCTTTCCTTTTTTTTTTTTTTTATTTATTTATTTATTTTTATTTTTTTTTTTATTTTTTTTTTTAATTTTTTTTTTTTTTTTTTAATAAGAAACCCTGGGAAAATCTTATCCATAAAAAGAAAAACGCTCGCATACATAGTTTTTTATGACATATGTATGTATGATTGTATGCAGACAAAGCGCCCTAAACAAGAACGGCAATACCATCATCGTTTTTTACCTTTATTGTCACACCAAAAAGGGGGTTGAATGCGACGAGTATGTGGCATATAAGAAAAAAACTGAAAACAGAAAACAGAAAACCTAAGCATACATCACCCATTCCGCTATGAGATTTGCATAAAAAATGCCGTTACAAGGAAACTGACAGGCTGGCGCTACCTAAGGATAACGACGTGACTGAGAATGGACGGGACACGTAATAAGTTTCAGCACTCGTAATATGATTTTTTTACTGTTGTGATCTTGTTGCTTTTACCGTTGTTGTTACTGTTTGTTTTGTTGTTGCTCTTGTTATTATTATTGTTGTTATTGCTGCTGTTGTTGTTGTTGTTGTTGTTGTTGTCTTTTGTGTTTTTCTCTCGGGATGTTTAGGTAACGGACGTCGAAAGACTATATGCGCTAAGATACACAAACCTATGCTCATATAACCATTTAACTGCACAACTTGTACAACTGGTCCTCCAAGGTTTACACATATAGAACCACTTTGCTTTGAGGGGTGAGACATTTTAAATACACATAGAACACACACGCACAAATAGCTCGACACAGCGCATAAACCGAATAACGAATTTTCTTTATGTGGTGGCTGCCGTATGTGAATTTCTTTGGGCGAAATAAAAAACGAAATTGCAAAAAAAAAAAAAAAAAAAACAAACCAAAGAAAGGAAAACGACAGCAAAAAACAAGAGCAACAACAACCAAAAAATGAAAAAAGAAAACTAAAGAAGAAAATTAAGAAAACGAACAAACAAAACAAACAATGGTCCCTAGAAGAAAAAAAAAAAAAAAAAGGAGAAAAAAACTGAAATCGCCAAACCCTGAGCGAGGAAAAAAACATTAAACGCAAACAACAAAATTTAGGATTCGCAAGGATAAACACGTACAATCGCCGAAACGACTCCCTAAGACATTATGCAGGGGGCCACGAGCACGCTATTACCACACATGCACACACATGCACCTCATACAATAGAGATCATATGTAGATACAGCACAGGCACAAGCAGCTAGTGTGCATACAAACGCTCACACACGCATGCATAGACGTGTAGAGGTAAAAGGGTAAATCGAGAGAGACAACCCAGGAATTAGTTTTTCTTCTTACATAAATACAAGAGAGATATATAAGTAGCATCCTTTTTTCTAGCATTTATGTCCGAGACGTGGTATAATGTACTGTTGGTTTTATTGCTTTATCTCGTATTATTAATTGAAATTTTTTTATTTAATAATAAAATTAGAAAAACCTAAGGGTAAGAGCCATAGGACACCAAAGGAAGTTTTCATTTTTTTTTTTTTTTTTTTTTTTTTTTTTTACATCTATTGCGCTTGCGCACATCCCGAGGGGAATGAGATGTATTGTTTTCAATCCTGTCAAGCGAAAAAACAAAGAAAACAAAATCAAGAAGAAATGAAATCTCTTGTAAAAAACGAGCCATTCAAGATGCGATCTACGTTACCCGGTGTTGAGATACTTTTTTATTAGGTTCGCTATTCCTCGCTATGCTCGTTTGAGTGGATGACTGTTATAGATGTAACTGCCGCTATTTTTATAGGTAATATGAGTAAATAGCATCATACAAAATAATTAAAGGAAAAATTGAATAAACGAATGATCGATCGAACGAATATCTGAAACGTTGTTAAGAAGTAAAGCAATGGGGGGAAAATCTTTTAAATATTTTTTTAAATGAAATTTTAGATAACATTACATTTTCTTATATATATATAACATTTTCTATATATATATATATATATGAACGCATGCATGTACGCGCATTAAATAATTGTAAAAAACGCACTCTTAATGCACCTTAGAAAAAACAAAAAAGAAGGGGTCGTTGCCCATACACACACACACACACACACACACACACACACGCAAACATGCAGAGGCATCTCTGATTACAGATTCAGATGTTCAGATAACTAAATTAAGCATTAGCAACAAAACTGACACATCAATAGTACATTTGTCCCCACCGCATATTCAACACCAGATGATATCTCGCGTTTCAACTTTTTTACTTCCAGAAAAACAAAAATTAAAAAGAGAAGGAAATAGAAGAGATATTACTTAAAACAAATGTTTAAAATACATTTTATTAAGTTTATATATACACACATATATATATACAATTGCGAGGAGTTTCTCGTCAATCGCTTGGTTAACTAAGCTGAGCCAGTTGAAACGGTTATTGGTTCACTTCGCATTTACAGAAACCTCAAGGAGATCAATGGACTTGTTTTGTGCATTTTAGGTAGTTAGGGGAAGATTTCTTAAAATAAAAATTCATTTTTCTTCTTTCTTCATTTCTATGCTTTTGGATATTGCGCTTGTCTATGTATGCAGATCAAGTCTATTATTCTGTCTATATCTGCATATATTTTTGATAAGTATCCGGTAACCATTTAGCTTGTAATGATATAAGGTCTTTAGCCAATAAAATCACGTAATGCGAAAGACGGGCATGCGAACATTGCCAAATCGCTTTATAATTTCAGTTAAAATTATACTTTACTTTATCGATCACCACGAACATATCTTCGGGTGTTGTAAGTTGAATTTGAGGTTTGTGTAATGGTCCTACGCCTCGGTGGCGACAAATTTTTTCCTTTTTCTTTAATGTCCAATGTGTCCAGTCGACGTTCATGGGCACTCGCAAGCTTCTTTTAAGGAATCTCTTGTGATTGCGTGCTTGTGTCGCCAATCAATCGTGGAGCTCGTGAATAGTAAAGAAGTCAATTTCATTGATTAACCACTCATCCAGATTAAAATAAGTCCCCCGCAGAGGATGGGTTTGTCCTTCCATCCACCAGTCAACGAACTCCAATCGCTGTGTAGCGTTTCCTTTTTAATAACTCTGAACTGCCAGTTCTCCTGCTGTCCTGTTCTCCTCTTTCTTCTTCTTTTTCGTTAAATTTTGTATGAGCTTTCGGGTGCCCTAGCATATTACCTCCGGACAGATTGTAGCAGATGTACAAACAAGATTGTTATGCATTCAATTTAAGGTCGGCTTTAAATTTGAATAGTAAGCAATCGATCGACAGAGTCCAATATATATATGTTTATGTTGATAATTTATCGAAAAAAAGCTAAAAAGTTAAAAATCAGATATTAGAAGATTGCCTCGGGTAAAGGTATCTGATATGGCAGCATGAAACTATAAATCATTTCCTCGTATTAACTTACTTAGTTTGGCTAAATCCATCAAAGCGTTTATTTGAAAATAAATTTTTTCTACATACGTGACACACAACCTCCCATAAAGTTATTGCATTACTTAAAGCACCTTCTGGGCGATAGATTGAGCTTATCGATCTAAAGTGAAGAACTAAATGAAGCAAAATTTATATCTTACGTGGATTTTGAAAATTGTCCTTTTGCAGATATAGAAACATTTAGCCATTAATTATCTCAATATTTTGTACGTCAAGGCTGCCGGATAACTTCAATCATATGCTCGCCTGTATTGAAAACTCTACCATATTTGAGATTTGAACCTGCGAACATTGCGTTTTTAGCCGCGATCTTTTGCATACTCGGCATATCTATATCGTACGGACGATATAGATATTTATTGTATATACTGTGGATTTGAAATTCAATCGTATTGCGCACAATTTTTAATTTCTATCAAACGAATTAATATCTTTTCTAAGAATGATGTCCTTATGCACATCAATTTTCTTTTTAAATTATTTGTTTCTTTTTGCTTTCTCTTTCAAAAAGGACGTAGAAAAGACATAGTTATGATTTCCGCGGCTATCGAATAGTATAGCCGTTGTAGGTCTCTGGCATCCTCGGGAAAACCCACATTATTGATCCACAGCGTAGTAAAACGAACATAAATTGTAATTTATTCCTATTAACATCACTTGTAGAACAAACTCGAAATCAACTTAATTCGATAGTCTCTAATAGCCGTACGTGACAGACGCATCACAAATCATATGGCATTTGTTTCCGTTTGGTTTGTTTGTCTGTTTTATAATAAAACTGTTGTCGGCGGGTTTTTTACGACTTTTCCTACCGTGTAGTGTAACTAGAGTACATATTGTCTTCTGTTATGAGTAGTTACCGATCACAAGGCCAGGCAGTATATATGCTTCTAAATGAAGAGTAGATTTTTTTTTTATTCCGTAATGGTCTTCGTTTTATTTAACATATTTACCCATTCTTGCAAGACAGTGAGTCATTGCGAACGACAGTCGATATTTTTGAATGGATGAATTTCCTTATTGGAAAAAATATCGAATTTTCCGAGCAGAATAGAAAAGATAAAGTTTTTAGCGTAACTTTAGTACACTAGTGCCATCGGGTTCCGATTTATTATTACATAAGAGTGATTTCTTAAACAAATTCATATCCGCGGTCGATGGTCGATACTCGAACTCGTATGGTTGTGACTTGTTTAATAAAAGAAAGAAAAAATGTTAATAGAATTTTTTCCAGATACCTAGCAAAGGCAATATTTGACCAACAAATTTTGCTTTTATTCACTCTAAGACGATTCGTTCCAGCAGAGCTGCTTCTATAGGCCATAAGTTGTGTAATATTGGAAATTCCAAAAGGGAATCGATCACAACAGCAATGACAATAAGCAAAAAGATATGACTTATCCGCGGTCACTAAAACTTACTAAGTGTAATAGAAATATTTGCAGTCAAGTTTTACCCACCTCAGGTTCACTTATCTGCTAAGCCCAGTTCACACGATCCACACAATGCAAGCTTGAAAACACAATGAGTGCAGACCTTTCGTCAAGACCTTTTACAATTTTTAAGAGAGTTACAATTGTTACAAATATATCGTGGGATTAAAGTAAAACGTCTGCGTGAAAATAGTGCTGCTCGACCGACGTCCTTTTAAAATTGTTAAGTGTTGGTTCATTTTAAGGCATTTCTAACTTCTGCAGTACTTGTTTCGATTGCGTGTCCATGTTTACATCGTTACGGGTTATTAATGCATTGCAAGCCGGTAAACTTTCGAAATTGACGTTAAGCGACGTATCTTCTATTTATTGTATAACGTTTTGAATTAAAGTAACGTATGCCAGTTTTAATTGCGGAAGAATAGGCTCACGTTTTAAACAAGCATTATGTAAAAAAGTCCGATAAACCATTGGGTCGGATCATCGATCTCTCGCAGCTGAAGCTAACACTAAATTATAGCTCTAGCCTTAATTTAAAATTGAAAGTAAAATTATGTAATAACAGCACATCGTACAGGTTGGATTAACCTCCGCTTCAGTCAGTTGCTTCAATTTTTTATGCGTATATTTACTTTTATTCTTCTCATTACTCTTAGAAAGACTTTTGGCCATTGAGAGATAAGTTCATTGTCAATTTATTTCAATGTCTAATAAGGTGTATAGGTCGATTTTCTCATTTTCACAATTATGCTGGGAGTATTAAATTGGAATATCTGTGTCAAGGCTTAGCCCTCTTCTGCGATAACATCAACTCGGACTGACGGACATGTGACCTTAGAAAATACTTTGAATTTCATTCATTAATTAACAATATTTACTACACTTATAAGGATCTACATACACGCACACCCGCAAACATCATTATGAATATTGGCGTAATTCATCGATACATCACATATATCGTCCGTTCTGTTATTTATTAAGCTTGAAATTCCATAAAATCGTTAAATTTTTTTTAAAATTTAGTTAAACTTGGAAGTGAAACAGAAATAAAAAAGAGATTTGTTGCAAGTTGTATAACATATTTGACGTCTGCGTCTGCGTAGTAATAAGCAAATTTTAACCCTATCGCGAACAATAAAGATCAGAATTTAGCCTATTAACGTAACGTACGTATATGGCTAATTATATTGAGCAACAGCGTATTGCGCATCGTTTTGTCTATTTTGAGCATTTATCTTATGACAGTCGAAGCTCTCTGTGACGGCATCTTTTCCTTTTTCTTTCTTTCTTTTTTGTTTTTTTTTTTTTTTGTGTTTCTTGAGCAGTACCCGTCTGAACGGTCTTATCTAAAGATGAGATTATCATTTCCTTCCCATTCGGAAAGTCCTATCATTGTGCTGCGGAGAGCAGAGCAGAGCTGTGATTTCAACCCTAATTTAAAAAGAAAAATAAAGAAGACAAAAAAAAAAACAAGAGCACACACGAACATATATCATCATTATGTACGATCACTGGTGATGGTGGTGGTGGTGGTGGTAGTGTTTGAGATACGATGCGAGAGCAACAAGCAATATATTGAAAGAAAGTAGGTTATGAGTTTTTTTAGTGGTGGCAAGGACTCACATTTTTTTTCTATTCCATATAGTTTTCCCTTCGTTTGCTTCGTAGGGTCAAGCAACTTGTGTATGAGAGTTTTAGTTATACCGTCAGTCATGCCGTATACAGTGAGAGTAGGACTACTAAGGCAATGTAGAAGAAAATCTATCGTCAGTCCACACAAAGTCTTTATGGGATAAACATACCCCGTAAAGAAAAACCTTATAACTGAAAGCGAAATATCTCCGGGACACTATTAAAGAAAGAAAAAAAAAAAAAAAAAAAAAAAAAAAAAAACTTAACCCTTTAGCGAAATTGATTTATATGATCATTCAGTTTTGATATGTGCTATAAAGAAATTTTAAATCTTTTTATATTTGTGTAATTAAATTAACACACACACACACACACACACACACGATCAAATATTTATGTTTTAAATTGCGATTATCCATATATGTAATGATCAGTGTTCAAGTGCGCAAGTTTTTCCTTAACAATAATAATGTACACAAAAATGCTATCGATCAGTGATGACCATGGATTTCGTTCATTAAGTCGTAAGTTCGATTACTTAATTAACTAATCTAAAAAATTAATAATAATAAAAGCAACATCAAGAACCAATTAAAATAAATAAATATGTGCATTTAATTTGTACTCAGCTTTTCTTCACATGTTTTGTTCCTTTTCTTTTTTTTTTTTTTTTTGTTTTTTTTTTTTTGCTTTTCTTATTTTGTTAGTTTTAATTGTTTCATAGAATATAATAATAAAAAAAAAATTCGTATTGTAGTATTGATAACAAATTTGGTCCGATAAACTTTTACAAGTTACAAGCGTATGCATAAAAGTACAAGTTTTAAGCAACATTTGCATTCGGATAATGTAATATAATATAGTTTCCGATCTTATCAGCATTAATAACGTGTCTATGTGGGTAATTACACACGCAGCTTATCTAAAAGAGTGTCCGGTTATATTTGTGTTATACACTCCACCGAACTGAATTCACCTCGATTCAAGCGCTCCACTGACAAGTCATTTACGTACTCGTAGGTATTTGCATAAAACTTTTGTTGACATTATTTCCATTCTCTATCCATCACTAAACAGCTTATACAAATGCGGGTGGATCTTATCTCTGTTTGACTGTTGTTTTGTATGATGTGGACGAGCGGGCGATTTTAAGCATAAATTGTCATAAGTATTTACGCACTGAGTACACCTGGCAACTTTAACTGAACCCCATGAACATTGTATTGGTTAGGAACAACAACAACAACACATTTTATCTATTGGTCTAGGGGTACCGCTAACAATCTGAATACAATTTCGAAGTTCTCTTGTTTATATCAACAAATGAAGTCAACAAGTTACAGTCGGACGATAACGCCCGGTAATGTTTTCATAATATCTCCATTATATTATAACGTTGCGAGACATACGCGTAGTTGTAGTTTTACAGTGGAGTAAATTTACATAAGCAAAACCAAAAAAAAAAGAAGTAGAAGAAAAAGAAGATGAAAATATATTACAAGTTTTTTATAATAAATTCTTCTAGATCTTGTGATTGCCATACATATGCTATCGATCGATACGAGCGTCCTTGACATTAATGACATAAATGTTAATTGATATCATATCCAGAGAATATGAATAAATAGCGAAGTGAAGTCAAATTAATGATACATTCATCTTCTCCCCTTACGCGAGGAAATCATAAAGAAGTCATTGTAAATTTAAATTAAAAAAAAAAAAAAAAAAAAAAAAAAAGAAAAGAGAAAACCCATCCATCGCATGGCATTGTGTGATATCGTTATTTACTTAAATCATATCCAACGATTCGATTTCGCGGCCTGCCTGTTAGAATAATAGAATCAGCTGAAGGTATTATTGATAGTTAGTGTATGTAGTCATAACAACAATATCTTCTCTCAAAAGTGTGATCCCTTGTTTTAGACAAGAACTGCAATGTGTAAGTATACGCTTTTTAAAAATTAGGAAAACTTTCATTATTCGAAATTATACGTTTTTGGATATTTGACATAACGACACGAATTCACATCAAATCTTTAAAATTCATACGCACGAACACACATGCACACAGATTGACTAGGTGCAGATCGGTCCAATCGATGCTTTAGATATGCTATTATAATTTAAATTCGTTTTCTATCACGAAACTTGTGGTTGCAATGCAATGTTGTTTTGATTGTCCATATGTCCGTTATCCGCTCTCGGGGTAGTAAATTTGCTAATGATGCTTGCATGCTCCGTTCTTAAACGGTATGAAAGCCAGTTCAGCTCATCTTTAAAGAGGAAAATATTACCACATACGTCAAGCACTCGTTATCTATTCATATATCTTTTGGTTAGTTACCATGGCAATCGGAACGACTGTGAACGAAGCAGCTCATAGGTATTCTAAACGAAATGTGACGCGGTTTGCTTCGGAGGTCTCCCAACCTCCGACGGTGGGAACATAGGTTTTTGCCATGAAAGCAGTTAACTTAATGTTGATGACATTAGTGATGGTAACAGTGGGACCTCAACAAATACTTAAAGTCGAAGGACACCACTAAAGCCAGAGTAAACCAAAAACCTAAAAAAACTTTCTTTTTATTTATTTATTTTTTTTATATTTTTTTTTTTTTTTTTTTTTGCGAGTAAGTGAAACAATCTTGTGTGACCTGGAATTTACGTTTCCTTCTTCTCTTCGCAATCCTGATTTGAGAATTTGAAACGATAGTCAGATCAAAAGTAATCAAAAACAATGAATATGTAGAGAGACTTTATGAGTTACTTTCATTGTCTTTGGTCTTCTTACCATCCAAGCTTTTCTTTAGTTATTTCATTGAGAAATGCGTAGCTGCCACACTGTCACACGATTGTATTGTCGTCCTTTTTGAAATACAAATATCAAATTCTCTGGAACAAGTCGCACATGTCTCTCTATCCGCTATTAATATGCTGAAAGTCTTTTGTATTACGATAGACTTGACGTTTTTCGCAATCCGTTAGTTACCTTTGCGTCAATTCGTTCTTTGAAGCGACATTTGATTCGATTTTTCTAAAAAAACATTTACAAACTTTATATAAATAGGTATAAATACTGAATAGTTAGTTATAGGCGAAAAGGAATCGAAAACTTTTCTCGCCGACTTTGTATGAATTTTCTCCACTGTAAAAAATAACAAACATTTATACGCTTGCGGTAAACACCCTCGCAGCTTATCATAAATTTTATGCATATGGAGTGTATTGTGCGTGTGTGTATCTTTATTTGACACAATGAAAGTATTTAAAATAAAGTATCCAAAATAAGTAAATATTTTATTTTAGACTGAAAATATGTGCTCCACAAAACAAAAAGCAAAAAAAAAACAAAAAAAAAAATGAATATAAATAAATAAATAAAAATAAATAAATAAAAAAACGCTTGAGTAGTTAACATGCGACCCGCTTTAACAAATATTTACACAGTCGTTTGCTGGTTTTTTTCTTTTTCTTTTTATTTTTTTATTTTTTGTTTTTTGCTTTTTCCTTGGTTCAGTTTCGTATTTATATCCATTACCATAGAAAGGCAGAGCATACACTTAATTTTATTATTCCTCTGTGTGGTAACAGGGCCAAGTCGGAATTCTCGTAGAAATTGATAGTGAAAGATGTCAAAAAAGTGCCAGGAATTAATATAATAAGAAAATATTGTACATTTAATCATTAAAACCTATCAAAAAGTGCCACATCTCAGAAAATGGGCACTTTA
Organism: Glossina fuscipes; assembly: GCF_014805625.2. NCBI lineage: Eukaryota > Metazoa > Arthropoda > Insecta > Diptera > Glossinidae > Glossina > Glossina fuscipes. The sequence goes on along the minus strand of NW_023998414.1, from coordinate 16,954,256 downwards.
ACGGAATCCTAGACCAGGTTTCTATGCTGCTTTTCTTTTACTCTTTTTTTTTTTTTTCTTTGCAAAAAATATACATTTTATCATACACTTGGACGACTAATTACTTAGGGGACGTCCCCACGCGTAACACGGTGATGGTCAGAAAGTGGTGGATGAAAAGTAGAAGATAAGGAGTGGTTTAGCGGCTTAGTGGTTGCGTGCCCAATTGATAAGTGCTACGTCTTCAATGACCGAGGACTTACGTTGAAGTTTAAATTCACCGGGACTCTGTGCCATGTTCGAATTTTCTTTTACGATATTAACGATCACGTTATATGAAAAAAATGGGAAAAAAATTCTAAAGAATCATCTTCAGTGCCATTTATGAAAGCACTTTTGAAACGAATCTTTTCAGATCATTTCTAAAGAGACGTGTTTTCCCACTAAGCCGCTTCGCACAAAGCGCTTGCTTCAGCTGCATATTTTTTTTGCTTTTCTTCCCAAACTAAAGCAAAAAACCAAAGCTTGGCGCTAACGCAAACTCGATATTTTGGTTATTAAAAAAAAAAAAAAAAAAAATGCTTTTCAACATGTTGTACGTAACGTCCAAGATAAAAAATAAAGAAAGAAAGAAAAAAATAAATGCGATTAGCGTCGCCCGGAAAGTTAGTTACGTATCTATCATCACATCACTTAATATGTCTCTGGTCTCGGTTGCGGTTTCTTAGCAGTTTCATCATTCAAACGCTACATAACACTCACTATTGATTCTTTTTGTCCCGTTTCAAGTTAGCTGCGGCTGCTTTTGCAAACTCACTTGTATGCCATTAGCAGTTCAGCTAACTATTGTGCAACTCTGAATTTCAGCTCCAAATTTCGTTCCAGTGAAAGAAAAAAATAAGCTTGCGAAGCTCGATAAAATAATGCACATAAATGAAACTCGGTATTGATGTCACTTGCTATTTTTCAACCGACTTAGTAAGCTTACGGATATTTTCAAACTTTTAGGCCGACATACTTTATTTGTAAGTGGGAGGATGTTTTTGAAATTTCCTATTGTCTTTGCAAGATTGTTGTAGACTCGGTTAAGCATCTATTAAGCGTGGATTTGACTACTCTAGACTCTTCCAGACTTACTTTCAGATTCTTAATTTCTTGTTGTGCTACTAAGCAGCCTAATACTAAATTATAAAATACTTACGATGTTATTGAAAATCTCACTCAGATTCGCTTGGTTGCTTTTACCTCTCCTCTCTCTAACGTCTGTCTATGTACGTGGACGAGCATTGACAAATATTTATTTGCCGAAGCTTGAAAATGAAAGCATAATTTTCATTTGCTTAGGCCGTAGATAAGCATGGAAGCGAGAAGACTGTATGTCTTTTAAAATGAATCTTGGGCGCCGCCAATCATAGTTTCTTTAATTTATTGTCATTCATATATTGAATTTTTGAATACTCTACAGAGACTTTTTATTGCCTTTTCTTTTCTTTTTGTGTTTGTTCTTAAACATAACGTAAGGTTTGCAACGATAATTGCCGTAAAATTAAGTAAAGATACGAATCTCAATTAATTATAAACTTACGAAAGCGGATTTTTTTTTAAAAATCCCTTACTGCTGTTGGGAAAAAGGGCAAGAAATTCGTGTGCTGGTAGCCGGCTTCTTCCGCAATTACTTACCTATAGTATAAAAGAGTGGGTTCAGTATAAAGCAAATTATTTTTTATTTATTGCTTTGATGATATATGTAGAGAGAAGTGCTTCAAATGATGTTTTTCTTTGATGCGTTGATCTGATGAAGATCAAGGAAAGACGGATTAAGTCATTCATTCGTATACGTTCGTATACGAGTCGTTTCGCAATACTTGTTGTGTGGGGATGTGTTTTAATGCTTTAACGCGCATTATGGACAATCACTGTTACTATTATTGGGTTTTCTAATACGTGTTGTTGCACGTTTGTATTAAAGAAAAGAACAGATCCATAACTTTCAACTGTAAAGATAAACAAAGCGAATTTTAATCTTCACAAAAAAGTTCTTGTTTTTGTTCAAGCTATTATTAGCCGTGAATCAAGTAAACTACACTACGGACACAAAAAACAAACGCAAGTCAAACATTAATGTGTTTCAACCATCTACAAGCAACCAATTTGCTTTGCTGCAAGCAATTAATGACGATGAGTAAGTTGACGATGACAAAAACGGAATGCAAATAACACCGAAACCGCCGCCAATATACATTCCAGATGTAATGGACGTAAACGAAGTGATCAATACTATTTATTATTGCTAATGATATTCAGGTTAGGCTTTTGGTTAAGACAGCGCTGACCTTTACAGAAAAGTTGTCAAGTACTTGCATTGCTATAAGACAGATATAGGACAAAAATTCACACAACTCTACATCCACCGCTGCTACTACTACCTCAAGGACGGACTTGAACTGAATTGAGCCGTACTGATACGATTCAGAAAGCATATTTCTTATCAAGCCCGATTTGAATCACAAGCAGGAAATCGGAATAAGATTTTAGTGTATGCTGAAATTTATAAATTAATTTTTTATAGAATAAAGAGACTATTAAGCAAAGTCTCCCCCATTGTTCGCATACTAATTTAAATCGAGTTACAAATGAAGTAAACCGGCGTTTAATTGATTTTAAAAGCGAACAAATATTTTTTCAATAAAAAATTATCTTCAACGTAAAATGGGGCTCATAAGCTGTGCAATGCTCTACAAAATGTTGAAAAAGACCAACAAAAAGAAACGTACCCATAAAAAACAAATCAAATGGCGCATGGAGTAAATCAGATTCTAACAAGACAGACGGGTTTAGATGAAAGAAGAGTTGCAATATTCCTTGACTGTCCGTGCCAAATGGATTTACCCATTAAATATATATCCCTTAAGGAATAGAAAGTGTCCGGGCTAAGGCAAGATATGTGCGAAAGCAATAAGTGATTATTGATTACCTTATTGACTTTGATTTAAAATTTAATTTCGAGACTGCATCGTTACCCAGATCAATGGAAAGGGACTGAAATGATGACTATATTTAAACCTGCTAAACCAGAGGATGGCATCAACTCTTGCAAGCCAATAATTCCTCTATCCACCATATGAAAAATCTTTGGAACATTGCCACTACATTAAATGATAATAGTGTCGAGCATGAACATCAACTTGAGCTTCGTGTCGTGAACAATGTCGCCGAAACGTTAAGGAAGTAACCAATGTGTTAGAAAGTAAACGTTACCATTCTTGAACGTGAAGCAGGCTTTTGATAGCGTTTGACGTGCAGGAGTTCTTTTTAAATTGAAAAACACCTTCACCTGCTCCCTTCTGTCGAGTTTTTCGCTTGTGTTTGCAAAATCACTCCTGTTTTGTTAAAGGAAACAACAAAATGTCTGTAAAATCCACAATGTGGTGCCTTAGGTCCCATGTCCTGTACACTATTTTCACATCAGATTCACTGCTGGCTGAAAACGTTGCTGCCAATACATGTGAGCAAGTTACGCCTTAACTGCACGCAGCAAACGTAAAACCGAAGCTTCGACTCTTATTCAAACACACATTACTAAAGTCTTTATATGGCTGAAGGATTGAAATGTGTGCGGAAAGACTGAAAAATCTACGCATATCACGTTTGCTTTAAAAAAAAAGACGATTGCTTTCCCGTAGCTCTTAACGGCATCCAAATCCTTGAATCGAACCGTATTATAAGTATCTGGAGCCATACATTTAGATAGAGGACTGTTGTGGATAAATCACGAAAAGGCAAAAACAAACGTACTTGGCAATAAAAACCAAACGTCTACGCTGGCCGATTAGTCAAAAATCATAGCAAAATCCGTAAAGGAAATTTCAGTTACAGAAACCAATTTTGAAAAGAAAGCATTTGGGCATACGGCACCGCTACCGATCTAAAACGCTAAGATTAATCACAAAACCTTCCCATTACATATAAACAACAAAAATTATATATTCACGACTTACTTTTGTATTAACACTAAACGTACCATGTGCGGTCAAATAACCGTTTTTAAAATTTTGTTTAAAATTTCTCGCATTCAACGTTATTGTATCATCATGTAGCTTATTGACCTTTCGTAAAATATACATACATCGAAAAGCGGGGAACGAGATTTTATTGTAGCATCAGAAAAATATTTTGTTTACTATCTACTTTACTAAGATGAAGCGGTCATTGACCGCTCATATTAGGTACGTTTAGTGTTAAATACTCGCACAAATCATTTCAATAGACAAGCGAAAAATATATTGCAAGCATCGTACCTCTGACTTAGTAGTTTAGCTGATGCCATCCTCAAGTCGAAGACAAAGCACTTGCACATAAGTGTTCGGACGATTCAAAGATTATTTTAACTTAAGCCTTTTAAGAACCGTGCAATGTTAAAAACAGTTCGTACCGCTCAACGCTTATGCTAAGGGCTGCTATCATTCCCAGGTTACAAGCGGTATACATGCATAAGCCATTTCAAGACATAGGCAAGAGCAGCCAGGCTCATACGACGTAAAGCTTGAAAACATTTAAAGAAAAGCATAATGCTTTCGAAGCGCAAGGCTTACTACAGCAGTTCACGCCAATAAAGAAAAGATTTAACAACTTTTCGTGTCTGCGCACACAAGCGTCGAGCATAGATCTGATTTTTTCTTTTGCATTCACTCTCACTGGGCGGTGCCAGCACTAATGGTTGAAAAAAAAAAACATGAAGCTATTGCACGCCAGTAAATACATATCTTAGGGCAAAATTTTTTTTTTTATTACATATTAGGCGATGTTACCTATACGTGTAGGCGAGATGGTCGTCAAGAAAGGGATTGTCGGCCCGGTTGAAAAAAGATTCGGACATAGAAACATAGTGAACGGTGAGCAAGACAACTGCAACCGCACACATTGCGGTTAAAGAACCATTAGTAACGGTTAGGATCTTTTGCAGTATATAGACAACTCCAAGGACAAATGTGTGAGATCGCTGTGTAAGCCAAACTTGAGATCGAGGAAACAACAAATCGCTTTCATATCAGCGAAACACTTGGCCTGAAAGTAGCTAGAGACAGTAGCAGCTGAGCTGAGCTCTCCGCTGCCCATAATCGAGAATCAAAATCTGTACAACTCGAGTTATGGGAACTCTCGGCCATGCATAGAAATAGTATCCATTAAAATTCGAACACACATTAGTTCAAGTAAATGCACACAAAATCTGACTAGTTTTCGGGAGCTATGGGCGTACCATTGGTCCGTGCGTTGGCGAAACTATTCTTTTTTTTTCCTATTAATTAGATTAAAATACACACAGTTCGCGTGATTGCTTAGATAGTGAAGCGATAAGTGCAAACACGATAATGCTCTCGCGATTTTATGGTTTATCATCTTAATGCAGGATATATGCATTTGATGAATGTGTTACAAACAGACAATTAATATTAGAGTATACATACCGTATTCTTGCCTTTACGCTAAAGAATTTACAAAATGGAGCTTAATATTCACTGGTTACATTTATCCTTCTCTTGGCAAAACTTAATCGTAAATTGGCATAAAAATCGTATCGTATCAAATTGCAGATATTTAAGGCGCCACAAAATAAATCAGCTAACAAACCATTAATATATATATATACACACACACACACACACTCTCGAAAACATATATTATGCGTTCATTTATATAGACACCACCCATATAACATATATATATATATATATATATATATATATATATATATATACGAATATGCGTGAATTCGCACGCGTGAATACATTATAGTGAACTCAGACATAAGTCGCTATGAAATGCAGAAAGAAATCAGAAACTGTGGAACTTTATATTAATATTAATAACTGGCGTGATTTGTAAGTTGTGTGTAGTAGAAGAATATTTTATTAATTCAGTTCAGCTTTGTATTCAAGCTATTAATATGCTAATGCCTAAATGCGTAAAGTATTTATTGTTGTCGTTGTTGTTGTTGTTGTTGTTGTTGTTGTTATTGTTCTTGTTATTCTGTTCAATTTTGTTTTAACAAAACAAAGCAAAACAATAATACGGAAATTCCTACTAATGTTTGAAAAGCCGAATAAGAGCTAAGATAAAGAACTCGCTACAACGGTGGTGATATTACGTTGCAAAATTAGTCCTTGTATACGAATATACAAATATATGTACAGTTGTGTACATACACAGAAATATACACATATGATATGAAAAATTATTGATCACATCTAGAATACTCACTACTTTATTCGTAAATTACTTAGCATAATTTCAATTGTTTGCCAATAACGGTATCCCAAAGAAAGTTGACAACTCATTTAGCGTATGTGCCGAAAGAAAAGCAAATATATTGCAGAAGCATTGTTCGCCCGAATGCTATAAACAACCATAAACGTTAGTGTGAATATATTTTATACATATAATCGGGGAGTATATCGGATAAGTATAAATACCATACACATATGCACATATCTATATATATATATATATATATATACGAGTTAATTCACCTAGTGCGTCATATTGACAGCATCAAATCTCGGATAATTTTCATTGAAAATTGACGCATAACGCTTAAGATGTGCACCATAACGAATGACATTTCTAAACAAATCGCGTTAATAAACAATAATAACGACAATAATAGTAAATAATAATAATAATAATAATAATAATAATAAGAATGAAAAGGGTTAGAAAGGTTTTTGTGATAAGAGACAGAGAGATTGTACGGGTAACTCGGAATTGACAAGTGGCCAGCTGACATTTGACATCAGCTGCGGTTGGCATTTTTATTGCTAAAAGCCATCAATTTTTATCCCAAAATGAAAGAAGAAAAAAAAACCGATGACACAATAACTCCTTCGTTTTTATATATATAATTTCAGAATATAACTCAACATAAAATATTAATACACATAACACTACCTACCTACCTGTCTGTATAAAATAGTGTTGTTTATATTCTCAATACAGTATATACGTATCGTAGGGGAGGTGCCAAATATATTTTTGTGGCAGTTGTCAGTTTTCTTCGTTTGTATAAATGACTGTATGCGTTTCATACGTATACCTGTTATATTACCTGCTTTGTTTAAAATATAACATATTTTATATGCATTTGTGTTTGTGTATGTGTATATGTATATATATATGCATGTGTATGTATGCGTGTGTATGTGTGTGTCCATTTGTCTAAACCAACAACGCAAAAAAATCGACACCCTAAACCAGTAATAACCAATCACACGAGAGACATTTGGTCCCTGAACGCAAAAGGGTAAGCGATTGTATATGAAAGGACAAATATAACTGACCATTCAGCAGATCAAATGGGAGACATTTACATCTGTGCAAGTGTGTCTAGGCATACATGTTCGTACAATATCGTCGTAAAAGTTCCATAAAAATGTCACTGCATTCTCTCAATAACGTTTATTAAGTTATGGTAAACGTGTTTCAATCTGAGTATATTTGTCTCGATGCACGATGCCTTCATATATATTCCAAGATTTTTTCTTATCAATTTTTTTTAAATTACTATAGTAACAAATGCAATTTGTGAAACCTTCTTGATTGATGTCTTAAATAAAATCATTTCTGTCCTTACATTCACAAATTTAACTCACTTCGCACTTAGCTCCAATCCATTTGGAATATGATCGTAATCCGATCAAGTAAATTACTTCAATTGGAAATTTGAAACGAAACCCAAAAGTACCAATACACAGTCGTACACATAATATCGTACCGCTTAACGAGCCCACAGTTAACAAAGTGCTTAAAGTAGCAGCCAAGAGAAAATGCGATAGGCTACGTTTGTCATAGCGTTCGCATCGATTTCTTCTAATAATAATGATAAATAAATTAGGCCCGTATGATATAATATAGTCCGATATCGTACGATGTCGGATGATGAAAAACATTACCGTGAGTCTGATTTAATATATATCAGCGAGATGCAAAAGTAAAAGCACTACTCATAATATGCAGTTATGTGGATTAGAAGTAACACATATTCAATACTTAACTGATTTGCTTACTTGGCTTACTAAAGCTAAAGCTCGTATTGACACGTCACTTAATAAGTTTATAAGATTTTCGTAATTCAAACGCACTAATATATATATATATACTATATAATATTCACTATTGATTCTTTGTCCCTTTTCGAGGTAATCGATGAACATTGTGTCGCACGCATGCCAAAATATGACGATACTTGCTTTTTCGACAAGTGTTTGTATTTCGACAACTTTCAGCGGTTGCTGTGCACTCGGCTGACTGTCAATTTGACAGTGTTACGATGGAGTGCAGTGATGAATTCATGTTTCATCTATTGTCACATATCACGCATTAACAAGTCCTTTTTCACGCGTCTTCGAAAATGATTTTATATATTTATCCGATGGTTTCTGGCGCAACATCCGAACCCGATCGGGCGGACAGAGCGTTCAACATCATCGGTACTTGTACGGCCTTCTTTGAAATAAGCAAACCACCTCTCTATTATTTATCTCGATGATGCAGAGCCCAAAGAACAGTTATGTTAGGCCGGCGCTTTATTTGAACGGTACATTTTCATATTTAAGGGCACAGCTTCATGAGGACAAGAAAAACAGGTTTTCCCATTGTCTTGGAAATTAGAAAAGTAACGTCACTAAAACGATTCTAACTTGTGAACGTCAACGGGTCATCGCAATATCATGAAATTTTGGTACATTTCGTTTGAAGATTGGTACTATCTGAAAACCAGATTGATTCGCATTCGTTACATACAGCGTGAAGCTGAAACGCAAAGCTTAGTCATGGCCATTTTAATTTTAATTAGTTTCCACGGGTCAAATACAATTTTAGCACCATTAACGCGACGCAACATAAGTAAATAGAATGGAAGTTGCAACAATTTAAGATTATTAATATTGACATACGAATAAGAATACTTCAAAAAGTCATATGTAGTAGAATGTGTTATATGTTTTGTGTGTATAAACCAAAAAAAAAAAAACTTATCCGCCTAAAAGGCTTAGGGAATGAAAGTCGTATCGTGCACTCGTAGTGAATAGACCATAAATAACTTTTCTTAGGCATTATTGACATTGAGATTATGCATGTTCGATTCAAAACACCGAAAAAATCAAAGGCGCTACTTTGGCTGGATAAAGTTAATCGGTTGAAAAGAATTTGAATTTCTATAAAACGTTGATCTAATAAGTCGGAAACGTTGAAGCTCCCCGCTGCTAACTTTGCTAATATTTGGCGGACAGCCGGACGGATAACTATGTAGTCTTAATACGCAATCACATATCATTCTTATGTATCTCGGTAATTGAGAGCCCACACGCGCGTTCATGCTGGGCATAGTCGCCAAAGATTATCTGATGGCAGATTTGGTACTTACCGCTTGTCTTCTTCTTTTCGTCTTCTATCTTTTGCTATTATTATTATTATTATTATTACTATTACTATTATCATTATTATTATTATTAATATTCTATTTTTGAATGTAAAAAAATCAAGAATTCAAATACACCATATATCGAATAATACGGAGAGAATTTATCTAAAATGATTAAATGATTAAAATGTGTGAATAAGTGACAAACCTAACTAAGTTAGCGTCAATGTGCATATCATTCTCGCAAATCTTAGTAATTTATTGATTAATTGATTAAACATCTTGTCGATGTTTGTAATTTAATGCCCAATCAATAATGATAGTAACAATAAAAAAATTTACTCGAAAAAAAAAAACACTGAGGGTAGGAAGAAATAGTTGGTTTCTTCCACAAAAAATAAAAAAAAAAAAAAAATAAGAAAAAAATAAAATAATAATCATAATAATAATCATGATAATGCACCACAACTAATAAATAAAAAACAAAATAAAAGAAAAATAAATGTGTGTAATGACGATGTGTATGCACATCGTATATCGTTGGCGGGCTCATCCCAGTCAATCAGGAATTAATGATAAGTCAAATAGATGTTAGTTTTTTTTTTTATTATTTTT
>NW_023998414.1:16923228-16944237 GCF_014805625.2 Glossina fuscipes | reverse complement strand
TTTTTTTTTTTTTTTATTATTATTTTTTGTAACATTATTTCGGTGTCCTTTGGTCTCTAATTTTATGTTTGCGTATGGGCGTACGAGTATATATGTGTGTGTATGTGTGTGTATGTTTGTGCATGTGTTTATTGTGTCATAATACCTAATTGACAACTACATATATACATATATAATACATAAAAACATGTAATTGTCCTATATATGCTTTAATTTGTTTTTTTTTTTTTTTTTTATTTCACCACAATAACTAATTTTGCAATCCCTTATAATAAGCGTAACGTGAAAATTCACGTTTAAATAGAATATTAAAAAAAAAAAAAAAAAGATTGAATTCTTACTTCTTCAACCATTAAAGAATCTTTTGTGTTTTTTTCGCTTTCTCATTCTTAGATTCATAGAAGTCATAGGACTCTTAAGGCTTTTTAATATTTTTTTTTGCAAGCTGGTCACTTTATTCGTGTGTGCGTTCGTCCTTGAACTTTTTAAAATGGCAATAGAAAAAAGTGGTTGGAGAAGAAGGGCAACTGAAATCTAAAATAATTTTAAAAAGCATTGAAAATATGATTAATATATGATTGTTAATAAATTTAGGACTTAAGTACTTAAGTATCGTCTAAAATTGAACCTAAATCTTAATCCGGAGGAAGATCGCGAAATATTGACTTGTTTTAAGCTCCGTTTGTTTTCTCTATTCGTTTTGTGCGTGTTCTAACTCTCCTGCTCAAACTTAAATCCAAAGTAGATTTGCGAAACACCTATGAACTCTATCGCTTTGCGGCAATGTTAGCTTTGAATAAAGTTCAAGTGTTGTTTAATCAGATAATTGGACATCAATCGTCTTGAGCAGATAGGGCCATACTTCATTTTCTATGTTTGTTACTATGTTATTCCTCCTTCAACTCTTATTGGAGTACAGTCTGGTTTTTGCAGTAGGTCTGCCTGAATGAGTTTCTCGAGTTACGTGCTAGAGTGTCTACGATGTAGATTAAGGATTTTAGGAGTTTATCACTCGCTGCGGAGAAAGTCAGAATTTTCTTTTCTTGCTTTCCTTACTTGATTTACAAGCCTAACTAATAGCTTACGGCGCTCAGTGATATATTTAACATTGAGGCAAACCTGCTCTTATTATTGCTATGCAATCTTCTTTTCATATAAAACGAATCTTGGATTCAGTTAACTAAGGGAATCTTGCATTCGGTTAACTAAGGCCTCTTTCTTTTTTAAATACGAGCCATCACTTACGTCATATTTTCTACACCTGTAATGCGCAGTGAGGGGTCAGAAGAAAGAGCAGAGATAGACAGTGGCCGCAGTCAATCGATAAATCTTATGCGCTTACCGACAAAGTATTCACTCGCAGCTACGACCCAATATAAACAAAATAAGTGAACACTGACTTGATGGTCACGATGGTCATATCTACTCGGCTATGTGGCAATCGTTCCGATTCTTCAAGTCACTCTTAATGATGACACGGGTAGGTCGACTAACAATTACGGCTAAATTAGTAAAGAATTTGAGAATTTCAGAAGGTTTCTATTGGATAGATTTATAGATTTTATAAGTAAAATGACAGAATCAGTAATGGGGATGTGCTGCATGTGTATGGAGTACGGGAACATAAATAAACAGCAAACACTTCTATATATATAAAAAGAAGCCACTGGCCATCCATATTTAGTTAAAGTGAAAGTATAAAATTGCTTCGTCTGTTTCGAAACTCGAATGGTGTTCCAACCATCCCCTATAAGACTTATGCTGCTACCTTTACCACACTGTGCATGTGAAAGCGTTCATGTGTGTGTGCGTGTGTGCGTGCATAATTTTCCGTTAACACTTTATTATATGTAACCTACAGCAATCCGCATATCTTTACTTAAGAAACTAATGATGAGTTTATTGTGCTAAAATATTTGGTCACTGATTTTGCACAACAAAAAAAAAAAAAAAAAACCAAATAAATAAATAAAGAAATAAATAAAAAAAAGAGGAGAAAAAACTTTTACATATGTTAACATTTGTACGCTTTGTGAGCATATAAACAAAACAAGCACTTGCCAAAAGGAAGAGAGAAATATTTTTTCGATTTTGTTTTTTCGTCCTTTGACATTACGTACTGGTGTCAATTAGCTTTAAGCTACAAACAAAAAAACAAAGAAACCGAAACGAAGAAAAGCAAAGGGACAAGAGCAGACAAAAATGAACGAAATCGGTCGCCAACCCCCTCTTTTCCCGCATTCGCATATATGTGTACACATATACATGTAGTTATATACTATATAGTAGGGCTATAACTATACTTGAAATTCATATTTAAGCTTCTTGTTATCGATCCAACAATCACTCGCCCGTTACAAAGTAACATAACGTGGCTGTCAAATGCGAAATAGTGCATAATACTAAATGAAATATTGAATAAACAAAACACACTCGCATGCTATGGCTTTGCTTCTTCCTCTTTTTATTTTTATTTTATTTATTTATTTATTTTTTTTTTTTTGTTGTTTTTTTTTATCATTTTTGTCAAAGACCACAGAATTGCGAATGAAAACCCATCGCATCGATTGGCATATCATCCCTCAACTCAATTACCGTTACCGATTTTTAGACATTCAAAGTCTGCATATCATTAACAGACCACAATTAGTTTGATGCCGTTCCTCTCGTTGCCAAATTAATTACTTTATGCAACTTATGAATTTATTACCACATGGTAGCAAAACCAAAAAAAATAAATAAATAAATAAATAAATATAAATAAATAAATAAATAAAACCTACCGAGCTACGTAACGTACGAAACAATCTGATGTTATTAACGGCACAATACTATACATGCACATATTGTATGCATGGAATGTGTACTTAAGGATAAAGCGTAAATTGTAAGCGATAAATTTGTCCGCAAATTAAGTTTCGCCATCAATGGCACATACAAGCGTGCGATGCTGGATGTTGCGTATGGTATGCGGGGATAAATAGCTTTGACTCGGCAATTGCCACCAATCGGAGGTCGAACCATAACTGAATTAAGATAAAATTTATCGATATCTACGTATCTGCATTTATTAACATTTTACAATTGTGCATGTATGTAACATTGTAGGGAAAGAATTGAAAAAAAAAAAAAAACATTTTTTTTCCTCTTTGGGAAGAGAAGAACGCAATTCGTTAAATAGTGAACATAAGAAAGACACTGGACATTAAATTTTAATTCTTAAGATATCTTGTCTTTAAAAGCGCAGCGCAAACGAATTCATTCATTCATTCATTCATTCATTCATTCATTGCGGATCCTTTGATTTTAAAAAGTGTTTTCCACTGAACACCCTCATCATTTCAAGACTTATTTCGTCTCTTCTCTTCTTCTTTTCATATATATGCGTAGTTGTGGCACGAATTACGTTGTTGCATTGCTTTATAATAATTAACGATATGTACCGCAGCGTCGTGGCCTGAGAAGAATCACCTATCAAATGTTCGCTACGTATAGAAAAAGATGTCGAGGACGTTGTACAATACTTTTGTCTGCATTTTGTTTATATATATTTTGACTCGCTGTTCAGCCGTCTCCATCTGAAGCTGCCTTCAGTTTTCTATATGGCAGACAGACGGTTTAAGTTATCTTAAATTCACTCTCACCTATTAGAGCTATCCCTCTGTCAGATTAATTTTGAAAATGAACTAAATCCTCAGTCATGGTTGATGGTGTATTAATATAAATTAACAGCCGTTCATGTCCGTTTAACCATCTTTTGTACGCATGTTAAAAAGGAACGGGATCTTCTTCTCCATTTTCTTCTTACATCTTTCTTGATCATCTTGATCAGCTAAACTCTGACGGTGTCTCTCTTGCACGTGCGAGTAGCCTGCTGCCGGTGGCCATCAAAAATTATAGGTAGTGGGATATGAGAGAAGAATGGTATTTTTAAAGAACATAGCCCAAAAAGAGAAAACTAAGATTAGCTTTTTTGGACTTCGTTTTACAATTTCAGGACACGTTTGGTTGCCCGTTTTTTTTTTTTTTTTTTAGAACTACTTATCTTAAAGATATCGAAATCCTTTAATTTATTATAACAATAGTCGATGAATAGAATGCGAAATCCATATTTTCGAAGAGTGGTAGTTAGTGCATAAATTTCGATCGTCAATAGTGTTTCAGGCACAATTGTTAGAGAATGCTTTCCGCTCTTTATATATTCCTATCTTACATATATGGGAGCACTACAGAGTGAAGTGTATAATCCTTTCATAACACAAACAACAATTTAATTATATTCATTTCGCACAAATTTCGACGAGTTCCCTTATTTCTGTACGCTTGAATAAAAAAAAAAATAAAAATATTATAATGGGCCCATCATTTAACATCCTACATCGCCACTTTACGTAATACAATTATTGCTATGATGACTTCTTCCTATAAGACGTTATAAGGAAAGTGGTCGAAAAGGTGCTCCGTTCCGAACAATTTTGAAGAGAATTTTGCCCCTATCGATGTACCAAATTTCATCGAAATATGTCAAAAATTACGACCTGTAGGTTGACTGTCCGACTATGCGAGACTGACAGACGGAGTAGGGCTATAAGTTTAAATCGATCAGAAAGTCATTCTGAACCTGACGGCATAATATGTGGTGGGATAGCTCAAGACTTTCGTGGCGTTGCATACATTTTCACAAATTTAATATACCCATGTATATGAAAAGTAAAGTAGGTTCTAATGAAGCTAAACGATATCGTATCGATTTGACGAACTTGGACAACGGTGCCGCATGCCGAGAGAACACAAGTTTGTCACAGGAACCAAAATAAATGAGATAAATTCGCGATATCAGAGAGATATCGCTGTGCCCCAGACACAGTCCCACTTTACGACGGCATACTTTTTCATTAAAATATTTCATTATAGAAAGTTTTAAAGGTTTAGTAGTTTTCAAAAAAACCATTTATTCCCACGAAATTTCGAATTGGGAATTATTGAATGGCGGATTATTGATTGCGCATCATATTGTAAAGATTGTAACCAAATAATAATAATTATGAAATGTAGTTTTGGGAACAATGTAAGTAGCTTCTTCTCTTTTTTATTTTCGCATTTCAGATTCTGACTCAACAGATGCGGATGTTACAGCTCAGGATATACTTACTTGCGGAATGTGTCAAAAGGCATTCGCTTTAGCCGATATTGTCAAGTTTATTCAACACAAAGTATTGCAATGTAATAAAGAAAACTATGGCCAATGTTCCAATCAAGGTAAATATATGTAGTGTTTAGGTAATAAGCGTAAATCAAAGCAAGAACGCGTTAGAGAAATTGTGTATATCATACGTCATTCATCAACAGCTCCAACCAACGACAGAGCTGATGGCGAAGATGGACGGCCTCTGGGCTTAGCGAATCGGCGACCATCGATATCGTCAGGGCCTATTACGAGTCGTAAGCCATCTGCAGGAGGTTCCCGCATTCATACCCCACCACCCAGTCCGGCGGATATGCTAGCTGATGGTGCCTCAAGTACCCCTAAACGTTTAGTTGACGGTAAGTCTTAGTTGTTGCTTATGTGTTTTGTTTTTTTTTCTGTCCGCACCCCGCCCTCTCGTTTTGCTTTTAAAATTGTTGGATGAAATGACCAAACAATGTTTTTCACATAACTTTTAACAATAAACTTACATAACAGAAAATGATAACACAACGCCCAAGGAAATGGAAGCCAGCGCTAGCAGAGAGGAGAACATTAAAATCAGTGATAATAATGAGGATATACCAAAAACTCTCGCTAGCATTAAACAAGAACGTATCGAAGATGCTGAGAGTGAAAACATCGAGGATTGTTACAACGACAACAACAATAATAGTAACGAGAACGACGATGGCCAGCCAGTGACAAAACGACCAAAAATCGAATTTGCCGATGCGGAATCGAATACATTGCAAACAGGTGAGCACAAGGAGTATTAAAAAGCATTTCATAATTAAAATATCTTCTGAAATTTTCAAATTTTGCACAAAACATACCCGAAGCGTATGTATGGGTAAAATTTTAATTAAAAATTTTCCAATGACCACCATCATCTCACATCCGCATTATCCTTATGATTGTTGTTCCTCTTATTGTTGCTGTTTTTATTATTATTATTGCTGTTGTTTTTGTTGTTGCTACTGCTGTTGCTGCTACTGTTGATGATAATGTTGTTGTTGTTGTTGTGTATTAAAACTGTCCATGGAATATTGAAAAAAAAAAAAAAAACTCTAAAACCTGATAAACGAGCCTCAAGGCTACTGCTGAACACTAGATTAATATTCATCGTTATCAACGTTCGGCTGCTGATGTTAAGCATGCAGATGTGCAATCAGTTGATGAGTGCGGTGTTGGTGGTGACAGCAGTGGCAGTCACCGTGGTACTGGTAGTGGTAGTCGTAACGGTAGTGGTTGTGTGGTATGACTTTTGTGTGACCATTCGTTTCACATGCCATTAAGTTGTTAGCACAAGTCCTTTGATGCAAAATTACAAAATGTTAAATCAAAAAACGAAAGCACACCCGTTTACAGGAATGACAAACACCAACAACAATAACAATAATTACAACAACTAAAAAGAAAAACTAAAAAAAAAAAAAAAAAACATAAAAACAAAGGTCGAACATTAACATCAAAGCGAGCGTAAAAATGTTTTTACTGTTGTTGTCGGCAAGTATGACACAATACGAAAGATAAGCTCGTATTATGCACACCAAGTCAGGCATGCCCGTCCATAGTATAAAGACTGCATAAATATACATGGATACACACACACACACACACACACACACACACACGCACACACAAATACATTAACGTATAAGTTGTCCTTAAACAACAAAATGTAAAACAAAAAAAAAAAAAAAAAGAGAAAAGTATTTTATTTGCATGTGTGTTTTTGTGTCAAACAAATTTTTTATTTTTTATTTTTAGTATTTATTTTTGCTGTTGATGTTTTTCATATTCGTTCCAAATAGTGTTTTTATTATTAAAGCGCTAAAAAAATCAAACTCTTCGTTTGACAAACGTCATTATTGCTTACACACAATCGTCAAAAGTGCGGGAAAATGTCAATCACGCCAAGCAAACCCCCCGCTTCACGCATACACAACAGAAAGCACTCGTTAAATTTATATGTTTGTGTTTGTGTGTGTGTGTGTGTGCGTATGTGTAGTGTAGTGTTTTTATACTTTATTTATATACATATATATTATTATTGTTATAATTCACAATATATGAGAGTTCTCTCGCTCTCGCTGTCTTTCCCTCTGCTCTCCTCGTTCGATAAGCGCGCTAGCGTTGTGTAGGTTATATATAATGTGCATATGAAAGCAATAATTTTTTAACATAACTTTGAAAATCATTTCAATGATCGTTTAATGTTTTTTTTTTTTTTTTTTTTTTTTTTAAGGGGTGAGTTTGTTTTCTTTTGGCATATATTTTTAATTTAATTTATATTATTTAACCCTTATTATTGTATATTGTATTATAACATTATATTGGCATTGGATGCTCTTGTAATTCTACTATTCAACCGTAAAGGTCAGTTATATTTGGATAACAAATTGCATTTTGCATGTAAGCGCGCAAAGGCGCGCGCTTTATCGCATGTTTTCGTTAAAAAGTATTTAAAGCTGAATTGAACGACATGTTTCAAGTGAATGGTCAAAGTGGTCGAACCCGAACCAGATGAAATGAAAGGGTCAAATCATATCACAAGTCATTCAAGAGTTCAAAGGACAATGAAATTTTATCATAAGCAATTATGTGCCATCGAAAGACAATATACATAGGTGTTTATAAAGGGAAATTATCGCATTCTTTTTAATATTTATTTCATGCTATCTAAAGGGTTCTATTTTTCTATACAAGCATCTTTGACTTCTCGCGATAAATTCGTACACAATTGTTTACTCACCTTGACTTACTAACTGAAAATTGTCAATTCAGTCATTTTCGCTTCGATTAAATGAATTGCATTAGCTATAAATGTAAAGTGCACTGTAAGAAGCTTTTAAGTTTCGACAAATACACACACAATCCATGCATATCAAGTCATTAAATCATCCCACTCGCTTTAAAGGACCGAAATCATCGAATCTTTGCGGTTAACATATATAGTCATTCGTCAATTGTGAAGTGAATAGTGCGCGGAAATGAAGAACCGCTTTAAATGTGCGCGGACACTCTACGTATTATTACTAAAGCAAAACACGTAACAATATTATAATCGGTCAAGGCCGACCTTTAACCATTTCCACTCTTTATATCGACTATGTCTCGACATTGTACATCTTCCACTAACTTCTATGCCAAGCTAGCGACAGTAGCGACAGTATATTCCTTCAAATTATTAAATTGTTTTCTTTTTTTAAATATTAAATGTATCGTATTCGGAATACTTTAGATTTTCTTTTTCATGCTGTTTTCGTGAATCAATCAAGAGGCTGACGGTGGTCAAAAAAAAAAAATGTTGAAATGCAAAGGTTAATATACCATTTCCTACATCATTTCCTCGAATAGAATTCTTGATTTATTTTGATGAAATGGCACGACGTGGTCGAAATCTATAGCGTCTAATTACGATAAAAACCAATTTCCTAATAAATAAATCAAAAAACTGCAAACATTGGAATGCCAAAATCTATCATTAAATACTTTACGTATACTTCACTTAACTCATATGACGACATTTCAAAATAACACTTTATATGGGAAGTTGTCAGAAAAGTGGTCCGATCCGAACCGCTTTCAATAGAATTTGTCCCTGGGCCACAGTACCTTGGTGTGTCAAATTTCATAAAATATCTCAGAAATTATGTCCTGCAGGTTAGGCATAGCCATATATATGGTCGAGCAGAGAAGTTGTCAAATAAAAATAACATATTGAAGAAAGAAGAAATTATTCTGATTCAATCAGTTTAATAACACTAGGTAGTACACTAACTCATTGCAAATGTTACATGTGCCCACACAAGCTTACCATAGCCTACATCACAAACTGATTTGCACATATCGTCGTTTTGAAGTCCATCCCAAGACGTATAATACATTGGATATATCAAATGCTTGTAAATGGTAGGAGAGAGACAATATGAGACAATATCCGTAAGTATTAGAGTGAATCGATTTATGCTATCCGTCTTTCTCCTTCTCTGCCAATCCATTATGCATTAAAAATTATAACTCATAATAAATCATAAATTTGGATTTCGAATGGGACAATGTTAGCCACACGTTAGGCCCATAGAGCAACATGCTTTGAAAGTCCTTTTCTCTTCTTCTCACGGGATTCTGCATACCTTACGCAGGTATCGTAGCTGGCAGGGACTGTAGTTCTAAAATAATCGACGTATCCGAAATTATCGCACCGATCTTGTATACTAACAGACGAGCATGGCGAGAAGTACAAGTACAAGTGCCATGTTTTTTGGATTAACAATATTGCCGTATAGGCGCAGTAAATGCACACATTGCAATGTAAATTAATTAGATGATACCTGAGATACGGTTTATTGGGAAGAAAGCGAAACGAGATATAGCAATAAGACGATACTAACGTAAAGCATTCCCTTTAAAAACCAAAAAGTCCATCCGCCAGCCGATCGCCTCAACTAGCATTCCACATTGTGAATGTTCTTACAGAGAAGCCTGGCTAAATACTAGTGAATACGCTGAATGTAGCAGTACTTGCCACTCGAGCAGCCACAGGCTGACTTTGTGTCTATTAACAGCTACTGCTGAACTTTTTGCAGCAATACATCATTCAATTTATTCGATTGAGGTCGTTAAACATTCACCACTTTTAAACCGTTGAAAGCAAAACCGACAATTGTGATATGGTAGCGCAGCACCACCCTAACCTTTTAAAAGTGCTTGATGAGCTTCGGCAGCAGATTTCTTCGAATCAAACGACAATAGTAATGAATGTCGAAAATGCGAACTTGACCGTTCCATGATTAGCGCCTGTATGCACTGGATAACTCAATAGTACTGAATGAAAAACTCTTATAAGATAAAATGTAGAGATATGTGATATCCATCGAATTCAACATAGCATAACATAAACATAAATACTCCGAATTATCTTATCATATTCACCAATAGAAGTCGCTCTGATCTCTGACTATTATTTAAGCAAAAGTCAAAACAAAATCAATTATTTTACTAAAGACATTTTTCCGACTTCAAAACAAGCATAGCTATATTGCATATAATCGCATCCGGCGGTATCTCTAAAGTGATGAACGCGATATTCACGTCACATAACTGGGCGTTAATATGTAGATTCTAAGATCCTTCGAGGATATCCGGAGCGTAACTTATCTTGAACGGCAACTTATTAAGGATTTTTTCTTGTCTTCTCTTTTCGGCCCATATTGTATTTACGTGATTCATTTAATGGAACAAAAGGAGGGTTTTCGTGCTTTAACTCGTTAAAGCAAAAAACATTTCCGACATTTTTCATGTCTTATCTTTTTAAAAATTACACTCCATTTTAGTAGACTCTTCGATGTTGATAATAATTGAGTACATAATTAACTCAATCGATTTTCTCATGGAAAGCTATGTCTATCGTCTACTTAATGAGCGACCTGAACGAATAATTGCACAAATTATTTAGCCTCAGAAAACATGCTCGTCATTTAATTCCACTGTTTTGCAAAAAAATTAGTCACAATTTGCTTACTGTGACTGCGCACATACACATACATGACAATCTATCAGTCAGTAGTCCAAGTATCAAAAGAAAACACTCAATATCTTTATACCACTATACGGCTCCGAATTATCAGGATAAACATATTTCATTACAAGATTTGGAACATCCAATCCATTGTCTGTCGTCCAATTGAGTCCAACTTTACGTCGAAAACAAAATTATATAGGAAAACTGCGGGCAAGCAAAAAAAAAAAAAAACTTAAATAAACAAACTTAAATCAATTCAGTAAGTGCTTCTGGATCGATCGGTACAATAAAAGGCGTGTTCTATCTCAATACTTTTGTGGGTGTTACTTGTACAAACAGATCTCTTTTGTGGCTTTTGTGGGAAACAATATCACGCAGTTTAAGTCCTGCGGCTTCCGATGGTACACGATTTAATTTGACAAGCGATAACCTAAGCCCCTTAAGGAGTAGGGCAATCCCCATTTAAGGGGACCAACTACTCCTGCAGTACCAAAATAGAAAATGGGCGTGAGACATTCTCTCGCTTATGCGTCGAGGTCCATCTAATATCTATTAGATAGTCCCCCGTGAAGTTTGGGCGTAGCTGCAGCCGCCACGATACTTCCCGAAGGTCCGTACCCTTCAGTCAGGCAAGAAGACATCTATCCCCGGTATTCAGATGTGGACTGCGCACCATCAAACCAAGAGCAATTTTACTTTTGGGTAACCTGATCCCCGTTAACACCCATAATTTCATGACTTATCGTTCAATTTTTGGACTTACGCCTTACTGTACAGCTTTGGGCGCTCTCTTGCAGTACGCGGCCGTTGCTTTTGAATCTGACAAACACCGCGAAAAGCTATCCAGTACACTATCCTATCCCGAGGAAATAATACTTCCAAGAACTTCATCACACAGCACACACCCAACTATGCCCCAGCCCATTTAAACTACGTTGACCATCAGAAACTGAGCAAATTTGATTACCTCTATAAAAAAGAATCAAATGGGAGAATAAAAGAGATCAATTTTATAGAAAGCACCATGAAACGGTGAGGATTTCGGTGCGCCTATGATCCTCCTAAGAATCATATAGCTTCTCTCCCCACTTGCACATATACAAAAAAAAAACTCATATATTGTCAATGTGTCTTGTAAATAAATTTACAAAGTATGGATTTAATGGCTGCCGGATAATCTAGACCATAGCTCGGCTGAATTAAAAATTCTTCCGCATTTGAGATTTGAACCCGTGACCATTAGAGTTGCTCGGACTGACTATCCATATGGTTTTCTTAGTTGTTCTCTGAACTCTGAACTTAGATCGTACGTACCAATTTTATTCCACGCTAAACAAAAAGTCGAATTTAGCCAGAACCAGTAACCGTTCGCGTCCCGCTGTTCGATGTATTGAGACATTATTACCACCAAAGTGGAAAAGTTGCCTTATAATGCCATGATTTTTATCATATAATAGAACATGTTAAGGAAATTAAACATAAGAATATTCGAAAGTAAACTGAAAGCTAGACCTGGTTACACTATTCCGACTGTATGTATTGTAAATCTTCCGCAAATTCTTCTAATGCATGTCTTGGGATTTCGTTTTTCAATCAACCGGCGTAACGTAAACATATGGCTTCTTCTAACACACGTAGAAACATTACAGTGAACTGCAGAATACCAATAATTATCCTATACCGGTTGATGAAGTTATTGACATAACGGAAAAAATAGTTCGACCCGAACCATTTCCAATAGAGTTCATCCTTGAGACAAAACAGATCGGTGTACAAAGTTGAACGATGATAAAAAACGGATAGACGAGTTTAAATCGATTCATAAGGTGATTTCAAAATTGAGCGGTCTACTACTAAAAGATGCACCTATATCCAACCCGACTGGATAAACGTTTCTACAAACTTTATGCAGCTTTGTACCACAAGTGGTGCAAGTTGTAGTAACGAAAGCACTCTATAAGTTGGTCAGAGTGTTTTAAGAAGAGCACGGCTTGCTTGAAATGCTTCTTAACTCAATTTACTTAGTTCTTTCAATGGTATAGAGACTTAATTATTCAAATTTCAAATTTCATAACATATGGAAGCCATTATTTTCGAATGCGTACATTTGATGGCTGGTTAACCTTTCGCTTAAGTTATGCGCAAAGCTTTTAACATTGTACTCAAATCAAAGAAAAATGAATGAATCTTTAAGTCAAACGTATAGGTCAGAACATATGTACGGTAACTTTAAAGTAATCTTCCAGTTAAGAGCGTATACTGCAAGAAATTAAGTTAATTTTCCTGTGCAATCGTAATAGTCATCTTCATTGTCCGACATATACCTTTGATGATGATGATAATGATGATGATATGTTGTGCTCTCGATTTTATTTAGCCCACACATTTACAGTGGTTACTCAAGCGAATTTCTTTTCACTTCGATAATATCCTTACACAAAAACATACACAAACAAATATTTACGTATCTCGTATTTATACGTACTCTTGTATGAGTTTCCTTTGTTGACCGCTAAAAGTCCTCTGCAGACGTAAACAATTTTCTCTTTTCTATTCTCTTTTTTCTATTTTCCATTTTTTCTTTTTTGCTTTATTTTTGTTTTTTTTTTTTTTTTTTTTGTTTTGTTTTTCTTCAAATGTTAATTTGTAGTAAAAGTTTTCACAACGATGATGACGATATAAGTGTAGTTATATCACTGCATACACAGGTAGTTATGTTATACATGTTCTGTTTTTACAATGTCTCACGGTTGTTGTCTGATAATGAAGACAACAATGGACCGCCACTGTCACTTCTTTATTCAAATGTACATGAGTACGTATGTGCAGGAAAATATTCATATCTACGCTTAGTAGTATGCTACTGTGTGTGTGTGTGTGTGTGTGTGTCGGTGAGTGAAATAAACCGTATATGTTCTGCGAACATATCAAAGCCCGAAAATGAAAACTTGTAAAGAATTTCCATCCATTTGTCTTAAACAATTTTTGAAGATCCTTTTGCAAAGTTTCAAAGATCTAAAGGCACCCGCACTTACCATCTGAGCACACACCCATTTACTCGGCGCCTACTACTCTCCTATCTCTGCTTTCCATTACCGACCTCTTTCTAACCGTCACCGTGTGACACATATATATGTGGGACATCCCCCCCCCCTTATACATGATTATTGATATGAAACATATACATATATGAAGCAACTCAAGATTATCTTCACTTTAGGGGTCAGGTCCTTTTTCGTAGCTATTAAATTTTAGTTATTTCAACTAAATTTGAATTTTCATTTGAATTTTCAATTATAGTAAAAATGCTCGTAATAATAGGCCTGGAGTGAATAGATGAATATGCTTTAATAATGTAAAAGCTTAATACATATTCAAAATATGCACTTTTGATCAGAACACTAAACAGGCAGAAAGGCAGAAAACGACCTTTTCATTGGTTCGTACAATGACCTACAGCTATAAGCTGTGACTATTAACGAATCCAGGTGATTTTGAAAAAATATCAACCTCTAAACAAAATTGATCAAACCTCCATGACATCGCGGTGATTAGTTTACAAGTTATATAGTTACTTGAATAATATATAATATATCATCAAAATGATTGCTTAATCACCGCATAATATGGAGATACCTTCTGCGACGAATAAGCCCACGTCTGAGACCGTAAATACCATA
Source organism: Glossina fuscipes (assembly GCF_014805625.2). Classification (NCBI taxonomy): domain Eukaryota; kingdom Metazoa; phylum Arthropoda; class Insecta; order Diptera; family Glossinidae; genus Glossina; species Glossina fuscipes. The sequence continues at coordinate 16,929,842 of NW_023998414.1, read as the reverse complement.
ACAATTTGGAAATGCTACAAACAGTTCATCAACTGCAAGAAACTTGAAAATTGTACAGAAAATTACGACAGGATAAGAGCAGAGGCACTAAAGCTCGAAACCTACGGCATCGTGAAAGGCATCGTGAAACTATTGATTGTATATTCAGGAAAATTTCTACATGAATTTGTCATCCTCTTCTCGAGTTCCGAGACACATTTTATAGACAACATCGAGATACGTTGAAGGTGTATACGCTTAATCGGAAGGAAAGTTCAGGCAAAGAAAATATATATTCTGGATCAGTAACAAATTGTAAATCATTTTTGACACTATACTTAGCGTCTGTCCGTCGGTCTGAATACATAAACGGGAGGATGAAGATATTGAAAGTTGCTTTAGACGGACTGGCAATGACAATTAGCTGACACAATGGAGAACGTCTAGGCGGGCCCAGTGCTATAGGGGAACTGAAAACATTTCATATCTTATATTCTATAACAAATATAACGGTAAAAATTTTCATAAAGACGTAGTCCTACAGACGATCCCGCATCACCTATACAAAAATAGAAGACACCAGTCACACCCATCAATGCAATAAATTTCTTTGTAATTAATTTTCTTTTTTTTAAACAGAAGTATTGAGTACAAAAGATTCGGCCACAGTTGCATAAAAATTTTCGTATTTGTTTTAACTCATGAATGTTTGCGCGCATATGTTCTATCCGTTTCATAACAACCAATTATCAACTTTATTAGAGGAAAGATGAGAGAGAGAGAGAGAGAGAGAGAGATGGAGTGAGGGAGAGAGAGAGAGAGAGAGAGTGAGAGAGATGGAGAAAAGGAGAGAGGGTAAAAGAGAGAAGAAGCAACAAAAGTCTAACATCACACTGGTTGACAATCAAAATTTATTTTTCACTTTTTTTTTTTTTTTCTTTCCGCATCGGTTTCATTTATATATTAAAAATTTAACAACGAAAACAAAAATGACGTAATATCTGTAATTTAATTACAATCCTTTGTTAAGTCGACAGTAACTCGAATTGATTTAAAAAGTGACTAAACGAAAAAAGGCAATATTTGGTTCGAAGCAAATCTTAAATACCCTTTAAATTTTTGCATTACATACTAGATAATAGATACACTCTGGCAGACCAGAATTTTCACATTCACAAGGTTTAATACTTTTTAGATTATCTTATATATGAAATAAGTCAAAAATGCCAACAAACAGATAAGACTTGCTTCTAAGCTTCCATCCAAGGTATGGCAAACATCAGATTAAGGTGGAGGCTATGGCTACACCTAAGCGTACGCTATAAGCAAATTGAAGCGCGAATAGAAGTGTACGAATAGGCCTCCAAGGCCTATTAAGCCACTGAATGAATGAATGAATCGATCAAAATTTTTAAAAATACTCGCATCGTTTTAAAAAGAGTGAAAGATGCGTTTATCATGCTAATGTTCTTGAATTTTGACAAACGAACTGATAACGACTCTCTCCCGTCGTTCTGGCAAGGTATGCAAGAGGAGGAGGAGGGAGGAGTTAGTTAATTAGTTCCTAAATTGGAGAAAATAATATTTAAAGCGTTCACAGTAACTAGAAAGTGGGAAAATATTAGTAATCAGCATTTGATAAATCAGTTTCGAAGAGCATCATCTATATATGCATATATATATAGTAACGTGAACACATACTGAACACGTACGGCAATGGGGGTCCGTGCGAGGCGATATGACTCCGAAATAGATATTAGTTGTCAATCTCTCTAAGGATGCATGCATAATCCGTTTTGATCGAAAAATATGCATGTTTTATGGGATCGACGTTTCGCCTTTCTTTCTTTTTTTACACGGTATAAACGTGGTGATAAATTGAATGTATTTGCAATTTTTGCGTTAATTTGCACGTTTTTTCATATTTACATATAAATATTATTTATGTAGAAAATGTAAAGTGCTTCTTACACTCTCGGCAAATACAACTCGGCACTTGCATACGCACAAGTATATTTAAAGTTGTCAAAATGACATACAATGACAATTTGCTATGACACTATGTGATGAGAATCGCATAAATGAATTGTGGTTTCACAATCGCAATTATTTTTGTTGGATAAATCTAATTACGTAACATTTCGATGTGTATGCGCACTCATAAAGCATTTATGCGTGTGTGTGTGTATGTGTGTATATTTGTATGGTTTATATGTATGTATTGTTGAATGCGTGGATGGTAATGGCATCGTAACGTATTATCTACCTGATGTCCGTAATCCTCTACATACACAAATATTCATGTGTGCTTGTGTATTCAGGTATTTATATATTAACGTACGTTTGTGTATGTTTGCAATATGTAACAATAATCTGAAAATGTCATGTTAACGCTAATGTTATATTATACATAATATGACGGCTTATATGTACGCTTGCTTGTGCTTTAAAGTGAAAGGATTCAAACACGGCCACTAACTCCACAACTACCTTACGCTTATCCATTCATTCATTCAGCGTCTCATTGTGCAGCTTTCCGATTTTTGAAAATTGAAAAACAACAAAAAAAATTTGCCCATTAAATCTATAAAGGCTGCACAAAAATCCCTAATCAGCCCGGTTCGTCGCACAATAAATACAAAGCTCTTCTTAGATTTATTTTAGACGCATTTCGTCTGGATCGGGATCTTAAATGTAAGCGAAATGTAAGCGTATCCCTGAAATATGGAAAGTACTTCTATCGAATAAACTGATTATGAAATTTTGCGCAGGCAAGGCACCCTTTCCTCTTTCCTCTTGTACTAACTGCGAATATTATGTATTCCATTGGGAGAAAGGATTTAATTTTTCAAGTAAGAGGAAAAAAAAATGTTTTCCAACTTTTCAAAAAGAATTTTATCGAAATGTAACGCATAAAGGACAACACTAAGCCGCCGAGAAGCGGAAGTAGAAGCGACGAAAACTTAGAAAGCATAGTAAAGAAGAGATAAAGATAAAGATAAGAATAATAATAAAAGAGTGTGTGTGTGTGTGAGAGAGAGAGAGAGGGCGACAGAGAGGGAGGGAGAGGAAAGGGACCGTTGACGTGAGCAATTATGACATCAAAATTGATGGGCTCTTAGCACAAATCAACGGGCGGTCAATTGTTTTCGTTATAGCTGGTTGTCAAATGCGGTCACTTATCTGTTACGCTTTGTTAATACAGGGTGTGGGTAGTATCTCTTTCACAATTTTTTCTATACGCTTACATACATACATTTATGCACTTATTAAAAGGGTTATACCTCGAACTGCCAAAAGCAGACAAAGCAATCTTTCCCCTCTTGCCAAAGATTTGATAAGAATTTGTCTGGCAACAGAAAAGCCGCATGCATAACTATCATATGTATAAACAATATGTTTGGGTCGCCTTAAGAAGACGACAGGAAAGAATGCGTTTGTTCAGCTCCTGCAGTGAGCTTCATGTGGTTGATACAAGTCTTCTTCGTCAGAGATCCAGGATATAATAGCATCCTAGTGCACTAGACCATATGACTACGTTATCCTGTATCAACAACGGCAACAACAGCAACAACAGCAACAACAATAGCAGCAGCAGCAGCAGCAGAAGTAGCAGCGCCAGCAGCAGTGCAACGTTTATTACTTAACCCGCCGTAAATACTCATGTGAATGACGCGTGACATGCTTGCGACAAATATTCTAAACGCAAGATTATCATTTAGTCAGTCAGAGTTTCATCCCATTGTCTGTTGTTATAAGAGCATTATTGGATTTCTTTATATAACTTTTTTGTTTTGGTTTTTTTACAAAACAAAAAAAAGAAATAAAGCAAGAAAAAAACCCCAAAAAGCAAATAAAAGTAAAAGTACATGATACGCGCATGTCGTCAACTATTATTATTTATAATTTTTTGTCATTTCTTGTTAAACCCTTCCCGTCAGATGTCTGTACCTCATTGTATCTATCTACTATTTACCATTCAACAACAACATAAACATAACAACAATAACAACAACCCCTATTAAGCAACTGCTAGATAATCATGAAGCGTTCCTTCGCACCTCATTTTTAGGATTTTTTCCCCTTTTTTTTTTTTTATTGCTGGTTCTTGTTTCTTTTAATTTAAATTCATTTGCATTTCCGCTCATCGAAAATATGATCTACGCGACCCTTGTACGCTTATCGTTTATACATTAGGCCCGAGATGAGTTAACCTTTGACGTGCTGTCTTTTTTTATTTTTTTATTTTTATTTTTTTTTTTTTGGCCTTTCACTATCACCGAAGGAAATAAATATGTGATCGTCATCTATTTTAAGATCCTGATGCTTCTCTGCACGAGCTAAACGCACGAATTCGCGGTTACTCGATATGCTTATGCTGGCATACGAATATATTTAAAATACAAAAGTGCAGACCACACTTTCTTTCTTAAAATATTCAAAAAAAAAAAAAAATAAAAAAATAAATAAATAAAATAATTTTGTTTTTTGGAAAAAAATCATCATTCAGCAGCTGCTCCCGTGATCCTTGAAAATTACGACTATTACGTGCATGTACATAAAAAAGAAAGAAAAAAAAAGAGGAACGCGCCTGGTTTGTCAATAGCGCGTCGTGTTTTAAACGTCGAGCCCTGTAAATGATGGAAAATAAATTATTTAAGTATGGGGGTAAAATCATAATGATTTGGACGTGTTTGTGCGTGTTTACATGCGGTTCCACATATGTACATATTTTATTGTCGAGTTTTTTTTTTTTTTTATTTTTTTTTTATTATTTTTTGCACTTTTTGCAAGGGAAATTGTACCTTTTTTTTGCGGTCGTTACTTTAAATTGCGAATTTCGTTTTTCATAATCGAAAAGCGAAATTTTGCAGAAAACCATTTTTTAAGTAACATATGGCGTTGTCGTCACAAATTATGGACATAAAATTGTTTGAATGGTCTCTACGCTCGCATTGGTCCATACTAAACACCCTTTAACCGCTATAGGGATCAATTGAAAACTTCCACCGTACGTACGCTTACGATATATCATGATACGACGCCACACTTGTTCATTTTAAAACGCTTTAATACATTCGCTACGGTTAGGAGGCAACGTAAAATGCGATGTAAACTATCCAATGGCGGTCATTTGTATGCGTAACATAAACGTCAACCAGCCATATATTCAGATCGCATTTATTTAAGCTTAAGGACCGTATGTATGTCTATGTATGGTATGGTGTTTTTTTTTTTTTTTTATTTTTTTTTTTATTTAGTTGTTTTTACAACGTTTGACAAACATTTTTGAAAATGCCACCGTACTGCTCTTGCCAGCGAAACTGTTGAGCGAGTGCTGTCTGGCTAACGGAAGTGAATTCGTGTACAAGCAGAAAACCATGCCGACGGTGTGGGCCGTACACACCAAAAAATCTAAATCGAACAACAAATACAGATGTGCTGCCTGCTTGCCTGCCATAAGCATCTTCAAGACTTTTTGGTTTTCTTTTTTTTTTTTATATATTTTTTGTTTTCTTTTTTTTTTTTTTTGTGTTTTTTTTTTTATTATTGTCTGGTTGTTTGCCCAGCCAAGAAAATCAAGGTGTGTTGCGTGACGTTACATTTCAACTTTAAAGATCGTTATGCTAACACGACGACAACGTAGACTACGACAATAACGCTCTCTACCACTAATATCAAGAAGAATTTTCGCATACACATATATATATATATATATATACATTTGATATTATAGTTGCCTACACAGAGCAGCGCGTCCGCACCTAAGATTCATTTATAATGAGTGCACACCACAACCGACAATTACGATTGCGATTGCGATTGAAAGAGCAACTTGGTCGATACATGCTATGATTGCAATTTGACGACGATTCCCATCTCATGAGAGGTGCGCGCTTTTAAATATTGTCGCGTGGTTACCGCGAAAATATTACCGATTCTTGTTGTCTTATTGTTGTTGCAATTGTTGTATTAGACTACACAATCATTGCGTTTTCGCACACTATTAATTATTTTAATGAAATCATATCGGGCAAGAAATTTAGGGATAGGTGTAGTTGCATTCATTTGCTCATTTGCATAAAACGCATATTGGTGTAAATACATCCACCTATATGTGTATAATCATACATACGCACACATATAAACGCATACACCAACGTCGATCAAGACATCTGTAGGAAGCTATGGAAGCCCTTACAAATATCTTAAACGAAGTTAAAAAACTTATTGACTTTAAAATATATTTGCGCTTACACTTTTTTTGGTTCTGGTCTATTTTTTGTGTTTTTCTTTTCTTCTTCTTTGTTTTTTTTTTTTTTTTTACTTACAGAGCCCAGCAATTACACATGTTCTACCTGCAAAACGCGTCACAACTCTGCTTGGCGTCTTATTCAACACGTACAACACTCGCATGGAGTGAAAATATATGTTGAATCTCCAAATACTGCGACGTCAAGTGATGTTACGCAAACGACATTGGGCTCGCCGGTACTAGGTCAACCGAAATCGAACATGCCCAGTGCTAACAATTGCTCTAGCAGCAGTAATAATTTGTTGGATACATCGTCTTTAAGTAATCAGAGTAAGAATATTGCGCAACACCAACAGCATCAACAGCATCAGCAGCATCA
>NW_023998414.1:16871891-16923128 GCF_014805625.2 Glossina fuscipes | reverse complement strand
GCATGATGACGCACACCTGCGGCGGCGGCAGCGGCTAAATTTTGTGCATTCAGCATCGCAGTTATAAGGTTCTGCTGTTGCTGCGGTTGCTGCTGCAGCAGCCGCTGCAGAACAACAGAAACAGCAACAGCAGCAGCAACAACAACAGCAACAGAACAGCCTTACAACTGCGATGCAGAATGCACAAAATTTAGCCGCTGCCGCCGCCGCAGGTATGCGTCATCATGCACTGTTACCACCACCAGATATGCATTCGGCAAATCCCTTTAATCTACTGCGAATGCCCTTGCCTCCAGCTTTAACACAAGGTCCAGTAGTTCCTACGGTGGGTCCGCTATTTTCTCGCCCTCATCCTGATCACTATCGCATGGAGCAATTAGTATCTGAGCAATTCCGTCATCATGGTCTTAATTTGGCTGCGGCCGCCGTGGCGGCTGCTAGTTCATTAGCAGCCCCACGAACACCAACGACACAATTCAGTCAGCCTCCTAGCGTTCCAGCGGGTACATCTATTGAGCAACGTCCTCCATCTAATAATAGTACTCACAGTAGCTCAGTGCCTCCAACTTCAATTGCACCATTGGGTGCTCAACCAGCTCCATCGAATTCACAAAATAGCACTCTGTCAATTGAGCCACAGATGGATTTTTACTCGCAGCGATTGCGACAGCTTGCAGGAACTACCAGTCCTGGAGCTGGAAACATTGTTAACTCGAGCTCGCCGAGTCCTAGACAAAAGCAATCGCCTCATTTTGCGAGCCCATCTCCGTCACATCAACTGCCACCTACGCCAGTCACTAATAATACGCGACCACATTCATTAACCCCACCTGACAAAAGTGATATAATGACTGGCGAAAGTGATGCCGTTTTAAATACAACACCGCGCTCAGCATCAACGCCACCACATAAGCCCACCCAAGAATCAACAATGAATGCGGCCATTGTCTATTCCTGTTCGTACTGTGAGAAAAAATTCCGTTTCGAAAACAACCTCATAATTCATCAACGTACACACACTGGCGAAAAGCCTTACAAATGCACAGCATGCGATTTCGAATGTTCTCATATTCAAAAATTAATGAAACACATGCGTGTCCATCGGAGTCCTGCAGAAGATGGGGGTAGCAATGCGGGCTCTGTGGACACTAACGAAGGCGATACGGAGGCAGAGCAAGAACTCGAAGAAGAAAATCCTGAAGAAGATATTGTAGAAGAGGAAGAAGAAGATGATCCTGAAGAACCGGAGGAAATAGACTACGAAGCTGAAGACTTAAGTGTTAGTAATCGTATTGATACGAAAAGTGAAAGTCCTAAGAATACAAGTAGTAGTGGCCCCACATCTCTCGTTGGTGAATTAATGGACAAGTTTGGTCTTTCCAATATCGCTCAATATTCGGAAGCGTATAAGCAAGCCCTCCAAGAATCTGGAAATTTTAAGCACCTGGCCACAAAAGATAATGACAATAACAGCACAACCAATTCTTCCATGCAACAAATGACGGATAAATTAAATGGGTTTCCCGCTGCCATCCGTTTGCGCGAAGAGTTTGCGAAAAATATGTTTCAAAAACCACAACCTCAAGATCCGAATGCCCCACCTACACAAGTACCCATATTTAATCCATTTCCTAATCCATTCGAGTTGACGAAACGAATGAAAATGGATGGAAATGATTGGTGGAATATGCAGGCTTTGCATCGAAATGATACACTATTTGAAAATCTTAAACTGAAACCGTTGGGTCTTGGCTCTGCGAATTCGCTATTAACACAAAATCCGCTTATGAAGAAAGAAAGTCGCCAGCGTAACGATACATGCGAATTTTGCGGTAAAGTGTTTAAAAACTGTTCGAATTTGACCGTCCATAGACGCAGTCATACGGGTGAGAAGCCGTACAAATGTGAATTGTGCTCGTATGCTTGTGCTCAAAGTTCAAAACTGACACGCCATATGAAGACTCACGGTCGCACCGGCAAAGATGTGTACCGTTGTCGTTTCTGTGATATGCCTTTTAGTGTACCCTCGACACTAGAGAAACACATGCGAAAATGTGTTGTCAATCAAGGTAAAGCAGCAGCTGCAGCTGCCAATGCGGCAAACGCTGTGGCGGCAGCTCAAGCAGCAGCCGCAGCTCAACTTCAAGCGCAAATGCCCACCCAGCAGCTATCACCACCGACAAACTCATCATTTCCACCCCAGTTCGCGGGCATCGCTGCGAATTGTAGCAGCATCTCCCTGCCTAGCAGCATCGGTGACAATGATTCGAATGCGTCAACTAGCTTGTCATCGCAGCATGCCATCTCTTTAAAGCATGAGGCATGACTTTATCAAAATTGGAGCAATGGTGCAGGAGGTTTTAATCCTCCCACTCCTACACTCCAGCACCAGCAGCAACAATCACAGCAACAGCAGCACCAACAGCACCAGCAACAGCAGTCGCAACAACAATCCCAACAACAGCAACAACATATGCTAATGCGATCACCACGCCACCATCATCCGCATCATTTATCGCCCGCAAATCGCATGTTATCACGAATCTTTTAAAGATCCACGACAGCCACTGTGCTATTATCATAATGCATATCTTTAAGGAATTTCGTCGTGTAACGCGTCTTATAAAATCAGCAATAAAAATATACATAATAATTGGTTCAAGCGGACCAAGCTGCCTGACTTTCTAAAGAGCATTCTTCTGCAATTGTGGACAACAGACTTTTCCAATACCAAAGCAATACCTAACCACACACGGATATGTATCTATAATAATGAATTATTCCTTATTATATACTACAACACACACAAAAATTATACGACATTTAATTTCTTTAAGATCCGATACACGCTCAGCGTTCGTCATTTGCGCTACGATGAGAACAGTTTAGAAAAAATTTATCAAAACCAGTGAAATAACAGTCTTAAGTACTATAATATAATAATTTCCTATTGCAATGTTATTTTTATTTTAAATATCACATAAATATGATTGATCGTCTTAATGAGATTTTCATCGACATTTTCGACGATAACAATCTATCTATATTCGCGCTTATCTGGAATGAAAGCGTAAGCGAAAGCGAAAGCGAACAGGTTCGCATTTCTATGCATCTCTCTTATTATTATTATTATTATTATTATTATTATTATTTATAACTTGAATGCTTTTTCTAATTCATATCAATCAATCAATCAATTACTTGATGCAAATCACAAAAATAAAAATAAAAAAAATTAAAATAAAAATTTAATTTTTTATTTTTGTTTTAATTTTTTTTTTTTCTTTTTTTTTTTTTTTGTTATTTACATTTTATGTACTCTTTATATAAATTTAAATTTCGATCACTACGATATCGATTCATAATTATAAAGAAAGTGAGAGAAAAACTTGTTCTGCTATTATGTTTCGTTTTCTTTAGTTTGACACTTTAAGAGACTGACGATTTATTTGGTTCACCTTCGGCTATGTTTTGTGATCACCGTTCCCTTATTCTTCGTTACTTTACGTTAGTTATTGATTAATTTTGATGCATATATATATATATATATGTATCCATATATGTATACATATATGTATTTATACGGTAAATGTTTGCGAGAGGAAATAATTCTAAGCACGCACGCATGCACGCATGCACGCAAGCACATTTAGAAGCAAATAAATATATATCTATATATATATAATGTATTTATTTATATAATATAGATATTCACATGTGCATATACATATTTAATTTAGACTGTTTGACGACAATATAATTTGAAAAGGCGGTGCCAAGATTATTTTCTCCAAACATTTCCAAACAAATCACTTCTATGAGCGAGAACACACTCTTAAATAAAAACACGCACCGATGTATATGCATGTGAGTGAGTGATTTAAGGCTCGTGTGCTTGACCATACAATTGATTTGCCGATAGTTATACACATGAATTACATGTATGTAAAGATATGTATACATTTATACAATACATATGTATATATATATATATATATATATATATATATGTATATGGATATATGCCTGTATGTATGTATGCATATATATATATATATATAAAAGCATATATATATGTATATATATACATATATATATTATATTTTATATATATATAAATAGATAGAAATAGGTATTTAAACCACTGGGCCTTCTTTTGTAATTTATATTTTGCCTTTTTTAGTTGTAGTTGGATTTATCTAATATTAATTATTATTATTATTATTATTACTTAATAGAAATATTATTATTATTATTATTATTATTACATTTTTACAAAAAAATTCTTGTATCATGTTTATTAAAATAAATGTCAAAGTGTATGTATTTGGCGAAAGAATATTTGTGTGTATGCATTGATGTAGAAATATTTATAAGGGAGAGAAATTTTTGGAGCGAACCGAGTCTATGCAAGCACTCATGATACGTTCATATTGTTAATTGGAAAAATTTTCAAAAAAAAATGTTATCGAAAAAAAAAGAAGCGATACAATAACTCCGCAACTTTTAATTGAATTTCAATTCATTTCGGTTCGTTTGTCATCTTTGTTATCATTTATACAATGTGATCGATTCACAATTTGCAAAATGAACGCAAAGTAAAGCAGAAATGTACGAATGTATGCTGGTCACGGTTTTAAAATTAAAATAAATTTAAAAAAAAAAAAAAAAAAAAAAAAAAAAAACAAATAATAATAATAATAAATAAATAAATAAACATCCTTAGCAAATTGTCTTTGTACATATGTATGTATCAATGTTTGTATAAAATAATACAAAATAAAATTAAAAAAAAACAAAAACAAAACATACACACACATAGTTCATCTCGAAAATAATAAACATATATATGAATAAAGAAAAAAAGCAAAAAAACAAAACTAAAAGCAAAACATAAAAATACATAAGAGAAAAGAGAAAAACACAACAGCCGCGTTAGCAAATTCCTTTAGAATAAAATAAATTTAATCATATTTAAAACAGGACGCATACATTTGGTAAACAAGATTTGGTAACCGTTACTTAGTTAGACAGATGTATGCAACTACGTATGTGTGTATAAATTACAAAAAAAAAAAAAAAAAAAAAAAACAAAAAACAATCATTAGCTACAAATAGAAACAAGAAAAATAAAACAAGAACAATAATAATAATAATAATAAAAATAATGATAATATATGAATTTTTTTATGTGTAAAAATTTAATAATTTATAAGCCAAAATTGTATTTACTCTCTAAGTGTACAGACGTGTATGTTGTGAACAAAAACTCTCACGAATGGTTTACATGTCGTACGTGCCGGTAAAAGACAAAAATTCAATTGAAAATTTACACTTCTAATAAAAAGAAAAGTTGTATTAAAATAAATTTGATCATAACAGTGTTTGATTTTAATTTTGGTTTACAGCCATGCTACTTATAAATTATATATATAAATATATATATATATGCCTAATTATTGTGTGTATTATTAAAACGTACTACATTACTAAACAACAATCAAATATCAAGGTTTATCCATATTTAGCATAACTTAAGGGCAACCGTTAAAAGATCATCTAATGCAACGGAATAATGAGTTAAAAAATCGAAATATGGATTTTGTCTTCGCTTTTCTGTATTTCTCTTATAAGAAAAAAAAACACTACTTGCTCCCTAACGCAAACAATAACTTACAGCATAGTTTAAGGCTGTTTGTCGAAAACCGACGATCAACAGAAAATATCATGTGTTAGCGAAATTTTAAACATTTACATCTTTACTGCTGCAATCAAGGTGGCGCTGTTCATTTCAAGTTCACAATAAACGACCTTTTTTCTCCCAATTTTTTTTTTTTTTCTATTCATTCTCTCTCTAATTCCTAGCTGTAGGACATATAACAAGCAAAAAGATAACCATGAACAAACCTATTTGAATAATTACGTTTGCTAAAAGTCGCATTGTTATTCTTTATAGGCTTCTCGAAGATATGTATAAGGCTGGAGAGAACCCCTACAGCTTTTGATGTAAATGCAACATACATATCATTTTCATACTTGATTCGAATGAGCCTACTATTCACGTGCATACACTTGCATACAAAAATTCGTAATAATTACCCCGATCATGAGATTATTAATATAAACATGCTCATGCAAATTTTCTTCGTGTTATCGAAATCGTCTCTTGTGCTTCTTGATTGATCCGAAATTAGAATAGAGATTTAATATATATTTTGATTGACATCACCTTGAACCACATTGGTCTATTTTTCGGACCGCTTCTTATATGAATGTTCTCATAAAAAGTAAGTTCTAGTTTTTGACATTTTATTACCCAAATAAGTGACGAATGATAAATTTGTTGATTAAAAAACAATTTTGGATGTCGTCAATTGATGCTTCGAACCCTTTTGAAAAGACATTTTTCCGGTTAACATGTTTCACTTTTTTCGAAATTTTTAACTTAAGGTTTTATGTAATGCAAAAATTCTGCCTACGGAGTATAACGATTTATAATAGCACAGTAAGTGAGATCATAGTGTTATTTAAATTGTATATCAATTAATGCAAAAAAATTAAAAGAAAAGAAACTTAAAATTATTGGTTCTCGATGGCGAAGGTGTTTGGCCGTTTAGAAATCAACACAAAAGGATATGAATATTTATTTCTTAACCGCTGCTAAAAACTACAATATTACCAATGACTAACTGGTACAGCCTTTGAGAGCGTATTATATTTTGTCGCTTGCACTTGATATTTGGTATACATGCATATATATATACATATATATATATATATATATATCATATAACATATATCTTGGTGTAAAAATAACTCAAATATATGCATATATATATATATATATATACAAAATGGCTATCGTGAAAGTGACCAATCCAATAGAGTATAACCTCCCATTTAGAAAAACGTTGCATTCAAATCAAATCCTCAATAGAGTCTATGTTACCCGAATACACTCACAGTATACGCTTGCTTGCTCTAGTATACAAAATGAAAATCCATATAGGAAATATATATTTGACCAGCAGCATATATTTGCTCATGAGAAAATCATATATGAATATGTTATATATAACTGGACAAAACGAACAATTGAGAACAAATGGAGAAATGAGCGAATATTTTGCTGCTTTCACTGAGCGCATATACATACAATATATTACAAATACATAGAACTTTGTAATATAATTGAAATTGTTTTTCATATGTCCGCTGCAGAGAACATGTATGACGAAGAAGTTTTGTAAGATTGAACAAACAACTCTTGGGAATCAGTCTCATACACGAAAGTCCGTATGCATGCTATACACGCTATACATGTTACATGCATGCATGTTATGTTGCATACCGTAAGTAATACAAAATTTCAGTTGCGTTTGCCTTGGCTATGTTTCTCTCTCATTTCAGCTGGTTGGAGAGGCGTTCGAACCTGAAAATCTGGCATTTTTTAATCAAATATTTTTTAAGCAAGCATACTGTTCGTTAATATCTCATAATCAACAACAAATAAACATGAACGCACATATGTTACAATATAAAATATTGTACGAAAACGAAAAATGTGATCGATTCCTTCCTCCTCGTATTCGTATCAGTGGGAAAGGAGTCTGTATGCAAAAAACATAATTTACTTTATTTTTCGTACCTATTCTAATATCTTGAATATTATGAAAAATGCCGCGATGTGGTGCAGCGTTACTAAACTACTACTCGACTACTATACAATTGAAGTGTAATTCAATTGGTACAAGATCGAGTGTTTTAATTTCACTTGTTGTTTGGCTTCTTCTGCAAGCGACCAAACTAAACGAATTAAGAGGGGGAAACAATTATATGAGCTTAAAAAAAACACTTTTCTTTTATCAATTTTTTTTGAGATGGAAAGGAAGATGACAGGATAATAATAATAATTCGCGGAGATAACTAAGTATAAAAATATGCTAGCACTGGAGCGATTCTTCTGGGACATGCTTAATTTGAGGAATTCTGCGACCTAGGCGTTTTTGATGGAAATTTAAATTGAATAAAATATTTCTTTAATCTATTTACTATATCTACAGCTGAAAAATCTCGTAGGGAATTCTAAAATATTACTTTTTGTGTAATTGCCGAGCGTTTGAGTGAAAATTTCAAAAATTGTGATTAATAAAAATAAACTTATAGAATGTCGCCCAAGCGGGATTGCAGAGAACATTATTTGACAGATATTTACAGCATCTGAATACGGGCAATACGAATGGAAATTTTAAGAATCGGAGAACGTTTTGAAAAATTATGTATCAAGGAAAACGCGTTTAAAACTGTGATATGCGTTATGGTGTTTACAATAAATTTTTTAATATTTTTATTTGTTTTATTTATTGTCTACATATTTTGTAAACAAATTTACAAAGTATGGATTCAAGGGCTGCCGCATAAGTTACATCACCTGCTCGCCTGCATAAAAAACTCTAGCACGCTTCAGATTTGAACCCACGCTTCCGATTAGTCGCTGTCCTTTGTCTACTCGACTACTCGATGCGGATATTTTTTTATTTTTTTTTGAATTTTCTTCCACTTACTTTGGAATCAATGTCAATGCCATATCTATGCGATGGTCGTGTTTCCAGCAGGTATTCATTTGAAGCAAGTGGTCTTATTAGACCGCTTCGGAAAAAGGCCGAACCTCCATAAAAGATATTTCTTTCAATTAATAGTTTCCCTTTTCTGTCATTTTAAACGGTTCAAAGGATTTACCAAGTCAATAAAAAGCACGAAAGCAGAATTTAAAAATAGTTTTTTTGGCCACTAAATCCTACTATAATAAGTCGAATACATTGTTGTTCGTTTTTGTAACTAAGTAAAATCACCATAGTGGGGCACGGCCCACCATTGAATACCCAAGACAACTTCGCTTAATACATGTATTCAAGTAGCGACTTTTGAAAATAAAGTTTTATATGAAAAGTGTGCGAAGAAGTGGTCCGAACTGAATCATTTTCAGGAAGATTCGACCTTGAGCGAAAACATGTCGGCTTACCAAATTTGATCAAAATATATCAAAAATTGCGACCTGTAGGTTGAATACATGCAAACACAACACTGACAAAGGGACAGACGTGGATAATTCGACATAGAAATTGTATGAATTAGAAAATAAATTGCAGTAAAAAATAGGGAATATATGTGTAGTTGTTTGTATGTGTCATATATCGCTATATTTATTACTTATTGTTGTATACACATTCATCGCAAAAATAGAAAGGATAAAAATTAAGGAACATGTGCCGAGACAGCGCAAAACGAACGGAACGTTAGATTGAGCACTTAAGCAGGAATCCCTTACCTAAAAAAAATATTTATAAACAGTGGGCTCTGTGGGCTCTGTTTTGCTGGGCTGCAGAACAAAAATTTTTTAAAGCAAAACCACACACCAGCATTCGTAGACTTCTCTTTTGTGTTAGCCATAAAACCAAAAATATAAATATGGCGGAGCTAGCTAGACAAGTTTAGATAAATTAGATAGGTCGTACAGCGGGATATCTCTCATAATTTTTGCGCAAAATTTTAAACAAAAGGTTCGACTTTCGACTTTCTACGGTAAACTGGCCTCTTCTTTTCTCTTTTCAAAAAGACGAAGAGACGAGGATCACATCTTTACGACCCTCTGTGCCACCTCTAAAAATATGAATTTGTTCTCTCCTTGTCTTCCCTTTAGTAGACGCACCATAAAAAGGGCACGCACGTAAAGGGTTAATGATAACGCAATAATTAAATCAATAAAATTCGTGATTCTGTTCACTTTAGTAAGTTTTTCGGCGGTGCGCTGCTTCATCTTTGCACCTCTATCCGAGCCTTGATAAGTTTCGCTCGTTCATATTGCCGTTGTTTTGTTACACTATTTGTAGTAAAAGTCAGAAGGACTTGAGATAGACCAACCTTTTTTTACTATACCGATCGATTCAGGATGGGGTTCTGTCTCTCTGTCTGCGTATCCGTTTACGCATCTTATTCTCTTGGGTTCATTCGACATGTCGCAATATTTGAGATACTTCGCTGATGTTTGTCATATGGATGTATTTCGCCGCAAGGGCAAATTCTATAGAAAATGGCTGGGATCGGACTACTTTTTCGACACCCTTCCAAATAACGGCTTACTTTGGAAAGGGGGAGAGTAGTGCATGACCTTGCCTCACTATAGTTTTTGCACTTGGTTGAATTTAAAATAACATCCAAAAAACAAAGGAAACATTTAGTTAGTAAGTTATGTGCTCAGGTATAGTCTGTGTATGGTTTGTCCCCTAAATTAAATGTAAAACATTTCGTATCAGAAGCAAATTTACCATAGAATAGCTGACAAATACTGCAAATGTACTGCAAGCAGAGCAATGTTCATAAATAAAATTGCAATAAATAACAATGAGGACCTCGCGGCCACTTGGAACGTCATTCCGTCACCAATAGCAAAATAAAAAGAATATATATGTAAGGTGACATTTTATTTTTTTCAATAATTCTACGAATCTAATAAGAAAAATTAAGCACATAAACAAGAAGAGGAAAAAGTTTCAAATCTTTACAAAACTGATCTACTCTAGAGGTTAAACGAGATTAAAACGATATGTCTGTGGTCCAAGTCTTATGAGCTGAGCAAAGGCTCATAGAGATCTGTTAGACGAAACGGTTAACTTAAATCTTCGACGGTATACTTAAATCTTTGTTGCTTTACTTAAGGAAACGGTTAGGTTTTTCATAATTTTCTTAGGCCCGAGTTGCCGAGTTTGAATTAATATCAACTAGATTTTCCAAATGAATGGATGCATCGGGTAAAACCGATTGTGGATCACAGAATCCCAGCAACAGCGAGCGTTACTGCAACCATATTTCTAATTATGTAACCGTGTCCGATGTCCTTTTGTTCTGTCCGTTCGCAAAACTGTTGACACGGAATGGAAAAGCAAATTCAATTAGAAATGTAACGAATAAGGCGAATAGTGTACACTAACGCATGTCGTTTTTGCTGCCTACGAAAATAAATCTACGAACTTTTTGCAACGTAAATTTCATACGGAAGACGGAAGACGGAAGAGCTCATATCTTGTCAAGGAAGCCCGATGTCAAAAAAAAAGTTAATTCACTTTTTGTTCGCTTAGAAATCATTCGCTCAGGGAGAAGAAGTAATAACTGAAGATATGCTACGTTTTCGCACTTAACATGATGAACATGAACGCAATTTCAACGCGATTCCTGCTCGTTGATCTATATCTTGCAAATATAATATAAAAAAAAAAATTTAATTTAATTGTTACATAACACATTGGGCTATTTGTTGCACTCCGTCGACATTATTATTTTCATGACGCCAGTTATTTATTACTCTTTTGCATATACTTTGCATAACCTAAGCAATAAAGTACAATTTATAAGGATTTTCTACCGCGGGCACCGGGATTCGATCGCCGTACATTCCATATCGGCGTCGGTCGTCTTAACCGCTGGACTATGCGGTAACCACCTACAGTTAAATAAATAATTTATAGCTTTCGTTATGAGAGAAGTCGAAGAAGAAGAAGAAGAAATAGATTGAAATTAAAAAAAAGTACTCGGAAACAATACTTATTAAGGCATGAGTGGTTGAAACGGTGTTAACTCTTTTACAAACAACGACTAATTAAATTAATTGCAAGAGATCCGTTCTCAAATTATACCGACAATAAAAAACATGTGAGAAAATTATCTGCTATCTGAATAATTTTAAGGCGGGAAGTTCCTGCAACAGTCTAAAGAAAGCATATTTTTCCACAATTTTTCCCTCTGTAGAAGCAAAGGAAATAGAAAAATGAATACACGCGAGTGCCTTAAGGGACACATTGACATATTGAACTAAAAAAATAGTTATTTATGAAATAAGTTAAAAAGCGGCAGCACCGATGTCAATTTCGCGAGTCATTTTTACATGAAATGACTCTAGCGCATGCAGTGTGTAACTTATCTAAATTTCAAATTAAAAAAAACAAATGCATTTAATGCACAAGCCTACAACTGGATAAATACGTAAGATTTTTCGAAACGTGAGTTTTTGCCCAATTGGCGAATATTTAAATGAGAAAATTCAATGTTCGTTCCTTATTCATTTTGTTAATAATAAATGTTGTAACGAAAGATCTCTTCATGTTTCGCTGGACAGTGTGCGCATTAGAGATATTAAAAAAAATTCGAACGAAAATCAGCTTTTGTCCAGATATTCGACAGGCATCTGCAACGGCTTTTGAATGCATCAACGGCTTCTTCTGGCGATGAAAGTCGTTCTCAATGCAATTTATTCTTAAAGTTCGAGTACAACAAGAAGTGTTGAAGTCTTGATTGTGAAATGACAATGACGAACTAATACGATTTTTTAAAGGACTTTTTTAAATGACATTATTAAACGATTTAAATAATCGCTTGTTAGAAGAGATATTTAAATGCTCTCAACGTCATAGTGAGGAGCGATCCGACGAAGCGTGGATGTTTCTCTTATTTAACCAAAAAACTTCATCAAACAAATGGGTCTGTGCCGTTGAAAGCTGAGCGTTTTACTTTCCTCCAAGAGCACTGATTCATGATTTGTCACCCGTTACAATGATTGTAAACGGCTTAGCTCCTTCGCGGTGGAGCGTTACTAAATCTACGATGTGCCTTGCCGTGCCGCATGACAAAAACAAAGAAAATAAAGTAAAAATAAATTCTCCTTTTTTTTTTTTTCCTACGGTGTTCACGCAATGCGACTTGGCACACTACTTAAGTCCATCTTTGTCTGTACTGATCGCTATTCGTTGGTCCATTCCTATATTGTCTGTCCCCTATCCTCAGTCAAGCGCGCACCCACCCATAACCCGCCTCAGCAATATGGTATACCACTTTTTTTGAGATTTTATCCAACTGTGTTAGGTATCAAGAGAGAACAAACCCTTTCATAGTTAAATGATCACGCAAGTAAGGTCTAAGGTTGCCTCAATCTCAGAATATGTCCCATATCGAACTTGCATTATCAATTTCTGCACAATACTGATTTTGGACGGCCTTTAAGATTTTTGCTGATAAACGAACAGCGGCCAGGATTCAACTCGCTATACCAGTGATAAATCGTTTCAAAATATTGAATTGTGATCTGTCTCTTCGACCTATTGTTAGTTTTTTTTTTTTTTTTTTTTTTCTTATACGAATACAAACAAACTTTAAACCCATATATATATAGTTTCTTTATTGATTTCTACATATAGAGTAAAAAGAGAAAAACAATTAGGAGCCAGTTTCGATTCGATAGTCGTTCTGGATATTATTGTTTTGTAACGTTATACAACTCGAGCGACGTCGAATCGAGAAAACTCTTTGAATCGAGATTTAAACAACGGAACAGTTGTGATATTAGCGTATGTACATGTGTACAAATGCACGCAAAGGAGAAGAAGAAGAAGAAGAAGTAGAAGAAAGGGACCAATCAAGTAAGCAGAAAGGGACCCTAAATAAATAAAAAATAATAATAATTTTTCTAAATATAAACTAAAGCAAGCATGTAAGTATATTTAAAAGATAAACATAACTATGCAGGAAGATTCCATACGAACAAGCTTAATACACACTAATACCCGATGTTGTGCGGGATATAAAAATGCTTGCCCTGCCGATTTCCACAAACTCGCTAATCGATAGATCGACTCGATAATAGAAAACTGTAAACGTAAATGTGAAAATTACGATCGAGTTTACGATATCGCGAGCGTTAAACTGACCCGAGCTTAAACTGATGTGCTACTGTTTCTAAGCGAGGAAATTACCTTTAGAAAGACTTAATAACATCACGATATATGCATCAATAATTTGATGAATGGACAAAATGTATGTATATTCTTCATGCTCTTAGACAAATTCAATGATTACACGAAAGATTTTTCAAAGTTAAATGGGAATTATGGAGATGATGAAACTATACTTCGAAAGTAACGTATATATATATATATTACACAATATATATATGTGATTCAAATCAAGAAGAGCTTGTAACCAACTCTTCATGCTTATCAAAAATTTCAATTAAATATAATATCAGCTGTAAACTGTTCCATAACGTTTGCTTTCATTTAGATTTAATTATGTATAAAAGTGCATCAACCCTTTATCAATGTACATAAATTATCTAGGGATCACCAAGTATGCCGCCTATATGTGGACGTAAGCGAGTTCACCCTTAAAATTGAGCCAACGGTCACATTGAAATTGTCAGACACGTGCTTAAAAGGACATTTTGTATGTGAGATTTGACCAACGTCTTCACACAATTTCGTTTTAATACAAATGCACGCGGTGGGAGTAATTTTTCAAAACGAATTTAAATATGGCGACCACATAGAATGCAGGAATAATTCGTAACATGTATATGGACAAATGCGATAGATACACTAGAAAAAAAAAAAAACAATAACAAATAAAAAGGATCGTATTGTTGAATTGCTGAGCATTTATATCATAATTGTGCGTCGCGTAAATGAATTTTTCGTCGCTCAAAAAAAGGTAATTTTTCCTTTTAAATTTCAAATTTTGTTAATTTTTCGCCATTAAAGGCTCCGAATTTGATCTTAAATTATTCTCTCGTCTTTTACAGACAAAGACAGACAGAGAGAGAGAGAGGGAGAGAGATATGCGCACTCTTGACAACATTCGTACACGTATATTCGTTAGAGAATGTTCTCGAGTACAATCGGAATACTTATTCGCAGGTTGTGTGTCTTATTAGCATAATTGCGTCGTACAGTATTTCGGCTAAGTTGACCTCTTTTTTATAAGTGGGTCAACTCTCCTCATTCAGATGAAATCGAAATGATTAAATCGGAAGCAAAATATGCAACATGCCAACGATATCGATGTTTCATTCACGAAAGGGAATTTTTCAAAAAACGAACACTTTAGACAAACTTATTGAACTTTTTTTTCATAGATGATGTTCGCAAAATTCACGAAAAAATTGCATGGGATTTCAATTTTGACGAATGTATATTTTCGAGCCCGTCTCTTATATATTAAGGATTTTTCCCAAATGACATCACTGCATAAGCATTCAATAGCGTATCCAATGGCTTTTAACCGAAAATCTCCTATCAAATTTTTTCAAGTGCATCTATACTGACGGTGTTTAAATTCAGGTCCGACATTCACGTAAAACATTCTGTAATCCTGTCGTTAGATATATATATATATATATGTATACCAGTTTGAATATAACTTTATATATATGCATATAAATATATATATCATATGTGTATGTACGTGAACATTTAAGAAATAAACATTTTTTTCTTTACTTTTATCATTTCACAACAATGCAATAAAAATGAAAGCAAAAATAAATCCTATTGCCATGGTTACAGAAACTTTCTATGTTCTTTGTACCCTATGGCATGCATACGGCAGGGTCACACTAGATTGGCTAAACCTGTTATGCTTTAGTACTTCAAAATGAAAAACTTTTCATATCATTCAATTTTCTATTTTCACTTTTGTCATTTTTGATTTCTCTTCTATACCCTATCAATAAAATAATTTTCATCAGAATATTGTAAAAAAAAAATATAAATTTGGTCGCGAAAATAATTGAAAATAATTTTTAAAATTTATTGAAGCTATCGTCAACTTTCTACAATTTATAAAATCTACATTAAGTCTTCATTACATTGATGGAAAAGATGCAAAAAGTTTCGACTTCATCTCGCGTAATGTTCAAGATTTTGCGCAAATCTCATTCTTCCATGGAAACATCAGGTCTACATGTAAAGCTGGTTATGGAGGTCGATGAAGCTTAAACGGCTGGAGTAGTATTTTGTTGTTTTTTTTTTTTTATTTTTTATTTTTTAAAAGTATGTATCCAAGTGCATGTGTGCAAGAATTTATGTACTCGTATGTGTAGAGGCAAAAACCCCGGAAAGCGAGTCAAAAAACAAATACCTCATACTCGGCAATGTTTCACTGCAAAAAAAAAAAAAAAAAAAAAAAAAAACAGAAGAAACTCACGCTCGTCCTCTCTGTACATTTGTGTATGCTAGCGGTACTGTTTAATTTCATACGAACAAAATCTGATTCAAGGAGAAACCATAAGCATACATTCACTTATATAGATGTTGAGGAGTCTTTATGCATACGACGTTGGGGTAAGGAGTTGCGTTCTTTGTTATAGAGTAAGAGAAAAGCGTTTGTGGGTTGATTGCGAATGTGCTTCGGGTATTGCACTCTGCAGGCCAAATGAAAGAAATTTAAGCTTTTCTTTTATGTGTTCGCAAAGGACTCTCACGCTGTCCGTGCATCCATCCTTATGACTGTGTAGAGGACATAGAAAACAACAGCCATTACAATCAGTTCTTCCACTCACATTTAAGTTTTTATACACAAATGTGTGTTTTTTCTCTATGTGTGGCTTAGTATATATGTACTCTGTCCTCACACTCAACGTGGCGATATCTTTTTGTACCCATCACGGATAGTATGAGGACATACAAATATTTTCATTCTGTTTGAAATCCCGCAAAAGTACGCATTGGAAATTTAACATTGTATGGTTATCCGTAACTTTATCAATGTAATACCATTCCGATTTGTTTCAGCACTCCTTCATTCCAGCGGTGTGTCATCGATGCATGTATCTCGGTCCATCTAAATGAGTCTTATTCAATTTGCTGATCTCTTTCCTACTCCCTGTTTCCTCTCTCTCTCTCTCTCTCTCTCTCTCTCTCTCTCTCTCTCTCCTCCTCTCTCTCTCTCTCCTCCTCTCTCTATCTATTTATTTATCTATCTATATATCTATCTATCTATCTATCTATCTATCTATCTATCTATCTATCTATCTATTTCTTTTTTTCTTTCCTTCTTCATGCAATTGAGAAGCAAAAACGGAATCTCTTAAAAAGACGCTAAGGAATTTTGCGAAGGAAGGCGAAAAGAAAATATTGAAAATATGATCGTGAGTGCTTTAGAAATGGCCTACCGGTAATAATGCGGTTTAATGCATCGCTTTATGTCGCTTTACGCTATTACGAGTTGACGACTAAGCAAGTCCCGTATATTAAGTCCAATGTGATGGGTATCCAAGATTCGCCACTAGGCGAACATAGTTGTTTATTTGTTAGTTTACTAAAGTTACATATATTTATAAACGTATAGGTGGTATATGCATGAGGCAGGACAATGTCTTAGTCATTGAGATGTACGTGTGTGCCGTATTCGTGTGCTCTTTCGTAACTAAGAGCCGTGTGGTGTTAACATATTCACCCACCGTTATCCATCGTCCATTACTGCAAGTGCTGGCTTTAATGAACAAAAGAATAATTTATATCGTAAATGGTCTAGGATAACACTAATGTGAATTTGTTTAAGGACATACCCACACACAAGCATACAAACAAACAAACAAACAAACAAACATGTACACACATCTAAGCACACAAATGCAAATACATACATTCGCCCACATGTATTAGTACTTGCTTGTATATCGTGTGCAGTCAACTCATATTAAGATTTGAATGTGCTTACGCGCATACATATCTACAAAGAAAATTAAAAATTTTTTTTTTTTTCTATTTTGTTTTCATATTTGATGGTAATTTAAAAGTATTCAAAAGAAATTTGAAAATATGGACGCTGATGCGAATCGACGGCCATATTTATAACGAGTTCTCCGTCTCTCGCGGTACATCCTTCTTCATATTCAACTAATTCACCTTCATTTTAATTCTATATGCAAAGGGAAATTTATGTCGTTTGTCATATAGATTGTACCACGCGCATCCACATATATGTGGACAAACGTTTAATACTCTTCTCCTATCGCGTTTTGTTCTTTTTCAGTTGACAAATGAAAAACCAGAATTTCGATGCCATTAAATAAATGCAATACAAGCGTTGAAATTTTGGACGGATGTGGCCCCACACACCAGAATCGAATTTTAGAGTTTTAGAATCGTGCACTGTCATAATCTCTTCGATATGGTGGACTTATACATGTCATAATATATATGTCCAATTAATTCAAAAAATGATTATATTTATGTATGTTATGTATATTTTAGGTAAAATATGTGCCAAAAATAAAGAAATACAGAAATACATGAGACAAATACCGAAATATTCAAGAAAAAAAAGTTTTAAAATATAAAAAAAAAAATATATTACTTGAAGAGTCTATGGGTAAAGAGTATTCAGTTCTATCTGCCCAGCAGCAATTCATTTCCGGCAATCAGTTAGTTCGATCCGCTTATCTTTCCCTCATCTACTCCAAAGTATCTATTAAGCCAATTGAAAAAAGAATTTTTTATTACAGTCACCTCCTAAGCCATTTGGAAATTGTATCTTTTGCTTAAATTCTCTTCGTTAAAGTTGTAAACCAGATAAACTGAACTATATTGAATGAAACGATTACCGACTTTGTCGTAATAGATTTAAAGTTATTTGAATTAAGAGTTTCCTTTTTCTGGTGTCTGCTATCTGAATATATTATTAAAGAAAATTTAACACTTTTTCTTTTGTTTTGTTTTCATATTTGATGGTAATTCAAAGTATTCAGTTTAATACCAAAAAGATACAGAAATACAAAAATAAATTGAAAAAATAAAGAAATATAGAAACATATGAGACAAATACCGAAATATTCAAGAAAAAAAATTTTAAAATAAAAAAAAAAAAAATATATTACTTGAACGAGGAATTTTTAAGTATAGCGCTGGTGCCTGATGAGCGAAGGGGAGAGAAGTTAGGTCATCTTTTTGGAGCTTTTTGGCCCTCTGCTCGAGCTCCTTTTCCTTTTGCGGCTTTGCGATCGGGAGACCGAGCAACTGCGCGCTCGAGAACGCCTACCGCGACCCCCACGGGCATTACCACGGCGGCCACGCGCATTACGGCCATAGCAGTCGCTCGGCCCAGCCATATCTTCTTCTTCGTCGTTAGAATCATTTGTTAGGTCTATAACGCCTTTGTACTCGAGGGTATTCCGGTGTTCAACAGTGCCGAGTTTGACTAGCTCCCCAACAGTTCGGTTGAACTCCTCCCTCGGCTTGTCCGTTTCGCAGAGATTTTTCACCGCTCTGTAAACCTCTTCAACCGGGATTTCTGGAAATTTAAATCTCGTTTATTTTAATTCTAAACTTTCTTCTTTCACTTACCTTTCCGACTTTGCGACAAAATTCGCTCAATCTCAGCTTCTAGCCTAGAATTGGCCATTTTTACTAATTTAATATACGAAAAATAAACGCGCACACAAAAATTATACAAATAAAACAAAAATATCGCAGATCAATTTGCTTTGAAAAGCAATTGTGAAATGAGTAAAAATTTGAAAAATCAAAAAACTTAAAAAGACAAAATTCAAAGAAGATGTGATTAGAAAAAAACTTTTTCAAATATCGACACAAGTCTTTTTTTTCTGCAAAAATCGAAACAGGTGTCGTTTTATGCCGGGATTGAACTACGTGTGTACGATACGCCAGCTAAAAGGTATAGGAAATCTAAGGGTCTAGAAATAGATATAATCGAATTTACTTAGCATATAATTTAGCAAGTTCGTAAGATGACGTAAAGATGTACAATGACATTGACAAGTGCATATGATTTTTAGTTGGTGTCCATCTTCAAATGGAAGGTGTCATAGTTCCTTGGGATTCTTCAAACTGCAGTTGTTGAGTGACCATATACACAAAGCTCAGAATTTTTCCATTGTTTTAGTAAAACGATTTGCCAATTGTGGCGACGTCTGTGTGTCATCGTACGAATTTAATGTGTGAAATGTCATATGTGTTGGAAACATTTAGAAAAATGGGAAAATGCACGGAGTGTTGTTGTTAAATCCGCCAAAAAAATCAACAGGGGTGGTGCTATTTAATGCTAAAGCAGCCTTTGATACAGTCTTGCTTGGAAGAGTAGTCTTTGAAACGATTCTGTATAGAGCTTGAAGAAGCAACAAAAAGCTTCCTAACTTCTCAAACTTTTAAAGTTTACATTGGTTCACACTGTTACGAATATCGCTTTATAACGACCGGTCGTCGCCAAGGTTGGTTCCCCCTTTCCCTTTATATCTGATCATCATCAATTTAACTTCTGTACTTTCTCTATTTCTGCCGATGATGCAGCAATTCCCAGCTCTAAAATTATGGTGAATGCAGCGTTGGCAAGCACAACTGTTAAAGACCCCAAGGCGATATACTTTACTAGTGAACGCGCGAACAGTTATATCTGGCATACCTATATAATAATTAATAAGAATACTGTCCAGTGGGAACGAAAATGCAAAAATTTATGTTTTGCGTTTGATCGCAAGATGACGGTTAGAGACGATAAGCCGCGTATAATTGATAAAGTGAATCGTGTTCTATATCCTTTTACAAATCGGAAGTCTAGCCTAAGCATTTATTACATGCTACGTCATTTGTGGTGTTAGGCATATTAGCTTTGTGCGGCTGTAGATAAAACCCAGACACGCTTAACATAGCCTTCTTTATTATCCCTCTATCCGATTTAAGCTTGTCTGCTCTTCTGGCCGCCCATGTACTTTTGTGTTCAGCATACCCGTCGCAACTTTTAAGATATTTTAAAGAAATTTGGTACAGTAAAAAATGGTTCGGATAGGTCCACTTTTTCCAAAAAAATTGCAAATTTCAAAATTTCTCGATAAAATTCACTGATTGGTAATCACCCTAATATATATACACGTATAATATAAAACAATGTCAATCAATTATCATCAATAACGACACCAGTAAGTCCACCTTATCGAAGAGATTATGACACTGCAAGATTCTACAACGCTAACAATAACTGTACTTGGGCTAAAAAAGAAAATAAAATCAGTCATATAAAGCGCAGACAAAGCGGTGAGATTTCGCCGAGAATTGGTAGCATTGATTGGTCCCTTAGGAATCATTCAAAACAGTGGACAAGTGCCACAGAAATCGTTAAAACAAGAGCTCTTCAAAATCCATTTCCAGCATCATTTCTTTGGCATGAAAAACGTATCTTCTCCGATTTGGACGATGATAACACAATTTAAAAAGTGTAAATGAAAACACAATTTAGAAAATGTAACTAAAAAAAGCTGACTGCTTTCGGGAAGCGCACTACTTTTGATCTTCTTTAGACTCGATAGAAGAGAGAGTTGGAATTTTTATGAATTCCGCCGGCTAAGAAAGTTGTTCTTGCAATAACTGTAACTGTATGGAATTATTGAAAACATCAATCAAACATGCGACGGAGATGTTTGCTTTCCTTCTTAGATGAAGATGTTTTAGCTATGATAAGCAATCACTTTACAATAATTATTATATTAAACTAAAAATTAACTTACGTTAATTGAACATTTTCTTTGCTTTTCGATTAACACCATATATGGCAGAGTATTTGTTGATTCACACTGCCTACCACATATGCAATGTAGGGTAATGTAATGTTATAAGTAAGGAAAAGGCTTCCTCTCTCTCTCTCTCTTTCTCACCCTCTCCCTCTCTCTCTCTCTATCTATTTCTCTCTCTTACCCAAAATAACATTAAAGAGAAATGAACTGAAGATATCGAAAGATTTGCGATCCAAAAATGATAAGCGTTTGTACTCCATTTTGATTGGGTTTAACTTCATCTTTGCTTAAAATTTCAAATAAAACTTTGATTATGAAGAAGACTGAAAAGTCGCGTCTACCTATCTGAGCAAACATTATAATAAAATACATTAAAGTTTGATTAAATACACGCGTGCCTCAAAATATTTACACACAATAGAACGTAAAGGCTTGCAGAGTGTCGTTTAGGGAGACGGTCAGCTGCCACGATGAACTTCTATAATTTGTTCTAACATTTTAATGAGAAATCCAGTTCGTTAAATTGCAACATGTTAAATATAATATATATATATATATATATATATGTATATATATCGTATCGAAGCGTACATAAATAAATATGTGATAGAAACAAGTTTTAGTAAACCGGACATCGTCGCCATTCATTCATTCTGCACAATTTATATGTTTCTATATACAAAACTTCTATTTACCGTAATATTAAAGGGTGAGGTTTCCCTGTTTAAGCGTTCGTTGAATTCCTCGTTCAGAATGACGAAAAAAAACAAAAATATTTAATGAATACTTTAATGCAAAAACGCAAAAACATTTCGGTTAGAAAAGGAAGCACTCACAGATTAAAAGGTTATTTTTCGCGACCTATAAACTTAAATACATACAGTACACGATATTTGTGGAATGTTTTTACAACACGCGGCTGCCCTTGCCTCCGAGGAGCCATTAAAACAGAGCGCAATCCCGCGTTAAGTTTTCACGTATGTAAAATTAATTAAACATTTCGGGAAATGTTCAAATCGAACACAAATTCGTACAACACGTAAATATGCCTAAAGATGTGTAGATGTTTATTTTTAAGAGCATTTTAAAAAAATCTATTAGAATAAAACATAATTAAGATACGAATCTTAATAATTTTCATGTAATTCCAAGTCCTCTGCGATTGTCATATTTACTGCCCCATCCTTATATGCGAGAATTTAATTACGATATGTATAGTGAAGAGAAAACAAAATTTATCTGTTAAAAATGACCTATAACTCGTTTAATATATCTTAGGGTTCACAAATCGAATCCAATTCCAGTTAATGGCTTTAAGGATCGAGGAAACTGCGTTTATTGCATTTAGAATCTTCCAAGTCTATCGCTAAATGTGAACGATTAAAACAATAATGGATGTCATCGTATCAGCGTAGGACTTGAAATTCTTTGCCGTCTACGTACTTGAAACATTTTGTCATATGAACTTTACTCACTCTCTTTCATAGTGGAATAAGAGAACTCAAATAAAATAGTGAACAATCTCGCGAGTATACACGAGTGTACACGCATCGTTAGCTTCGCAATAGACACAACGGTAAGTTGGTGACTGACGCGCTAAATTTTTCTTGGATTTTCGGATAGCTGGCATCGTGACATTGCTTAATTATTTCACAGTTTAGCCTGATAATAGACTCGGGTTCTCGACGAGGCAAATGATTGTTTCTTCTTTCCGAAAAATCACGCGCATACCTTAATGGCTCACAGTTCGCTCTCTTCTCTGTAGCACATAGCTGTTTGCTTGGAAAAAATTGAGGAGAGATTAAAGAAACCAAACCTCGGCATCAAACCTTTTTCCACTTTACAACTGCGAATTCCCTCGTAGACCTCAATAGCAGAATTTTATTAAGGAATATTAACTTAATTGCATGTTGTACGAGATAAGTCCCAATATTAATCGATGTGGAAAACAAAGTGCAAAAAATATTATTTCTCAACGTAGTCGCTTCTCAGCTCGTTGCAGTTTCGATATTGTGTTTATCACGACCGGTCTAGCTTCTTAAAATAATCATCGATCGTCGATTTCGCGCTTACATCGTACGCATCGCTTTTGGTCCCAAGCAATCCAAATCGTAAATGCTTTATCCGGTGAACAGTTCGATACGTTCTTTGGAAATTCATATAAGCTTTTGTTTAAACTTTTTCAGGAAATATTCTATTACTATAAATAAAGAAGCAAATGCCTTCAGAATAGAGTTTAGCTTAGCTTTTATGTAAATTGTAGTGAGACCTTTCAAATGAAATCATTCCACCATAGGACACTGTACAATTTTTTTCAAAGTGTCCAAATTCACTGACTGCCTTCGCTATTAATGACTACAAAGGAAATTCTAAATAATTTAACGTGTTCAGTCTTTGAACTTTGAAGTTTTATAAGATAACCATATTCAAAGAGAATAAAATTTTCAGAGTATACTCGAGCTCGGTATGGCAGATCCGTTAACTTCTGTATGCAGCGCCCAGAAGGAATTGAGCTAAACTCACCTTCCATTATACCGATCGGTTCCAAGTCACTTTCCGAATCGATTTAAGATTGCCTGTACGCCTATCTGTCTGTGAGATGTTTTGATGAAATTAAATACGCTGACGTGTTTCGTTCCAGGGCCAAACGGAATTCAAAATGTTTCAGATTGACCCACCTTTACGACCATTTCCCATATATAGGACCTTCTTTTTAAAAATCCTTTTATGAATTAGTGTAGCATGTAGCGTGTAGCGTATTTAATCGACGGCCGTGGCTCACTATAAATTTTGTACAGTTGTTTTAAGTATTTTCGAACGTTACAATATGGAGTTTTGTATGCCTACACTGAAGCCAAGATATTTATTTCTACCGTTGTCTACGAGATAGCCTTGTAGGCGATCCTGCAACGTGCATGCACTCGATCGATCAGCTCACAGTAAATTGAACCATAGCCATCCATCCGTTCGTCCCTTATTGAAATGTTCAAATTCGTTCACAAGAACGACCGACAGAGGCTTCATTGGTGCACTTAAAATAGCATATAGGATTTGTTCCGAGGCGAATACGAACTGAAACCGTGTTTATAAAAATCCCATATCGTATTTCCACTCGTCAGCTACTTACCAGAGGACTCCAAATTTGGATTCTAATAGTGTTCTGGAGCAACTTGTAAATTTTTTCAACACTTTTAGAAGCTGTAAACAAGTTGACAAACTTACATTTATTTAGGTTAACATGTACATTTCAACAATTCTCCTTGTTCTTCTTTTTCTAGAATTCATCAAGTCAACAGCCGATAATTCACTGTTCCAAGTCGAAAAGCTTCGGAGTAGAAGGATTCAACACGCAGTTCCTTGTCTGAACCTTAGTAAAGTTAGCGATTGGCTGGATTGTAGATGTATATATATATATCTATATATATTCTATTTATATGTGTATATAAATATATGTATATTTTGTCTGTTTTCATGTCCGCCACCTAACTATAATCATTTTGTGGGAAGTATTTCTGCAAAGTCAATGAGTAACATAAAATATCATTATAGTCCCTCTAAGCTCTTTAGTAGCTTAGGCTGTGGAAACCAAGTACCACTTAAGAAAGAATTTAAAAAGTCCGGTTTATTCTATTAAACTTGTTATATATGAAGACATACTATGGCCAGATAGTAATTGTGCGTGAATGAAGACAGATTGTTAAAAAAGGGAGTGACGTTAGATCTCTTCTTCGATGACTTTCAGCCATTCCCTTACCAATTTCATGCGATCGGTACTTTCGGTAAGAACTTTCAATTTTCATCAGCAAAAATGACAATTAGTTCACAGCTATTATATATATTCGTCACTTCGTCAGATCTGCAAAAAAAAGTAAAACAAATGGTACTTAGGCTATGTGAGGCCAATTCTGTGTGAAGACTGGAACATCTTTTTTCCAAGCGAAATTTGAAATACTTCCTACGAGTTGGTTAGGCAGACACGTTACGCCTGGCATTCTTCTTCTCAGCTATTTCTCATATTTCTCCGCCTTTTTAGCAATTACGTCTGTTTTTCTTTGATTAAAGCGACCTGTTCCCTAAGGTTTCCTCTTCTAGACTTTGAAAGTGGGTCAAAATGTACAACACTCTCAAGTTAAAGGTACGATTACATAAATCTTTTGTGTGCAATGATATGTGTACTATTTGCACTGAAATTGGTTGCTTTATAGAACGGCTCATGACGCGTTCAATTTTTCAGAATTTTTATATATAATTCAGATAACTTGGACACTCGTCCTCATACGATATTTGTTTCAATGCTGAATATTCTATGCATTACTTGTTATGTTATATACCATAAACACTAAGTACAGGTTTCAGCTCAGGATTTAGAAAAATTGTTTTGGTTTTTTTTTCCAAGACATATAGGCTTATGCTGGAATTCAACCAAGGACGTGTGCAATAATATTTGGATTTCTATGTCAAATTAGGGGACTTGAGAACAAAACCTATAATAAAAACATATTATATAATCGACAGATCGCACGGGTGACTTCTTATATCGGGTCAGACGCGACAACATTGTGCAAACACGATTGTGATCAAAACGCGGCGAAGTAGTCCAAACGGTAACTGGTGAACGGTGAAAGTTCTGCTATGCATTTAGTGGGACTAGAAAGGAACGTTTTGGAATCATCAACATCTCTACTGCCAACAACTGGACTGTTCGGGGCTAGTGTTTGATTACAAACGGCCACAATTAGCCAACAAGACAAGTGTTAAGTTCCATCAGGACAACGCCAGGCCATACACATCTATAGCGACTCGCCGGGAGCCTCGAAAGCTGGGTTGAGAAGTGTTGATTCATCCACCATATAGTGCGAATCCGGCATCAAGCGATTACCATGTTTTTCTTGCATTGCAAAACTTCCTTAGCCACAGGGAACTAGCACCAAGAGAAAATTGTGAAAATCCATCAATAGAGTTTTTTGGCAATAGGGATCAAGACTTCTATGGGCGAGGCATTATGAATTGGTAATCCGAAATGCGTTAAATAGAGTCTTCAGATTCACGTAAAAAGGATGGGTCTCTTTTTCCCTAACTTAATATATTATGTAGCGTTATCAATCGATATTATATAAAGTTTATTAAATGCTTGCAAAAAAAAAATATATATATATGCGAAATATGGGAGTGTAATTAGTAACTGCCAAGCAACGCAGAAAGAAGAACTTCAAATGTGCGTATTCGAAGCTTATTTGCGAAGCTTAATGGAGTGTACTACCTTCAATTTGCATAAGAAAGGGAAAAAATTTTCTTTTTTATACCCAGCACCAGACGTTGTGGGGGCGTGTTCATCTTCTCACAGAGTTTGCACCAATAAAAAGGACACTTCACAGAGACTATTACGTGTTATATGTTCTTAATCAGTGCTAATTTTCGAATCGATTTAAACCTGGCGGTCGGTTTGTCTGCGTTATATTTGTGGCAAGCGTTCTCCTAGTCGTAAATCTTTTACGTATATTGAAATAGCATATGCATATATGATTCGTTATAGTTTATAAGTAGTGAAGTATCCAAACTCCTGCTTTTGAAAATAAAGGTGCTCTCACATTACGATGTACTGTGCACGTGTCTTTTTACAGGTTTAGTTAGCCCATTTTCAATGTTAACCTGGGTGCGAAAACGTCTAATATTTTAGTCGATATCTTGATTTTTGCGTTCAAATGGGAAGACAGACCCGAATATGATCAGGCGGATGGACAAACATGCTTACATGAACTCAAAATTTCATACTAATCAATAATTTATAATATACTTTATAGGGTCTAAGAAGTTTCTCTCTGGGTGTTCCAAACGTATTGACAAAATGAATATAGAAACTCATATCTGAGAATCTCGATTCGACTACAATTCTAGCATGCACATCACACAACCGAATGGGACATTGACATTGGCTATGAAGTCTGATGCAAACTGTTCTTGCCTTAAGCAAATTCTTGGTTTTGATATTTTGCTCAATCATTTCGTTCATTGCCAGCTCCATGAGACGCCTGTATTTTAGGACGCCATTTTACTGGCTTACTTTACTTACTTCGCTTGCATTACTTTTTCAGTATCTTAAAACTCTCGATTTCTCGATGTTCAAGCAAACTTATTCGATCAGATACGTGATATTCATAACACTATTATATAATATATTGAATACAACATATTTAACGACTGTGCTGTACATAGAAGAGGTGGCGAGCTTGAGAGGTTTGAAGGACAGATAGATGGCTGTCGTGTAGTGTAGTGATCAAGATGACCGACGCTGACACGAAAAGTACCCTTTTCATGCAATAATATACGAAGCAATAAATGTTATAATTGGACACAATATAAATATTAACTCTCAACGCCTACTGCAATTTAAAATAATGCTAATATCTTTTTCTTTTTTTGACAATTATGCATGTAAGAAATCAATAGGCGAGGAGGACTCGCACTAAGGTTTCTTATATTCATTGTCGATAGTGCAGTAGTTTTCGATTTTATTCTAAGGCTAAAGTATTTTTGGCCAGAAGTAAAGTTTGGATTTTTCGGAAGCCGCGTTTTAAGAAGAAAATGGCAATGTAAATACTAAAAGCAAAGAAATGGCGCATACATGCATCCGAGTGACATCAATAAAAATCGTATTATATCGCAGGAAAGGAGTACATCTTCAAAATTTTTAGGAAATGAAACAAACTAAATTTGATTTCTTGTCGTACAAAGACTTGGAAATTTAAATTTTGAAATTAAATATAAATTAATCTTATGATGTTTGTTATGTGTCCCCAAGTGTGAAGTTAGTGGAGTCTTTCTTTTTTTCTTTTTTTTTTTTCCTTTTCGCAAATTCAACATTATTCGCTTGCAGATACTTTGCAAGGAAAACCGCTTTCATTACTCTTAGCCGAACCCTTGAATGTTTTAATTTTATTTGAAGAACCCTTTTTGGCAGCCAGATAACAAAGTTGGTTGGCTGTTGGTTAGTTTGTCTATCCTCGTTTGATTGCATGTATTTACATACAAACGCATGTGTGTTTGCATAACGGGGATTGAGTTTTTTCACAAAACATATTGAATTGGTCTGGCATGGCTAGTGTCAGATTGAAAAATATGTTCTGGTCTAATAAATGATAAAATGGAAAGCTCTAAATACACACACACACACACACACACACACACACAAATATAGAAATACAAACACAAATACCCAAACCTACGTATATATATATATATATATATATATATATATCCATCCATTTCCGACTAGTTGAAATTTAAATATGTTAGTTAGTGCTCTCCGAAAAATACACGACCACCCAAACCTGCCTACCTACCATAGTACGGATAAGCAAACATACATTAGAGAATGCCTATATCGATGCATGTGCTTGTGTGCAATCGCGTGTATGTTTAACTTAAACCGCAGACCGGAGCCTTGAGCAGGGTAAATATTTGTGGTTACCGAAGGATACTCTCGATGTGTGTAAATTCAAAAAGGCAATTGGCAACTTTTTAAAATTTCAGCCTGGCAAGTATAATAAATACCTTTGAGGAATGAGATGATATGAAAGTAAAATCCTTTCATATATACATTCATTCTAGATACGCATACACATACGTTGTTATTTATTTTTTTGTAATTTGAATGTGATTTTTTAACGCTAAACTATTATACGCATATAACTTTTATATATTTCGGATCCATTTGCAATATTCAAAACCGTGCAGAGTTTTAGACAATATTCGGGAAATGTGCTCTGATAGCGTGTTAGAAAATAACGTTTGTAAATTTATATATATATATATATGTATATATAGGCTAAGAAAACAGAATTTGGGACACATTTCGTTTCCATCACCGAAAAATGATAAAGTCGTACTTTTACATCACTTGCAATTCGAAGAAATCGGCTCCAGGGATCTTGAATGGAATTTAAATTTTTGAAGTGTATACTCGTCGGTTA
Organism: Glossina fuscipes; assembly: GCF_014805625.2. Taxonomy (NCBI): domain Eukaryota; kingdom Metazoa; phylum Arthropoda; class Insecta; order Diptera; family Glossinidae; genus Glossina; species Glossina fuscipes. The sequence continues at coordinate 16,893,812 of NW_023998414.1, read as the reverse complement.
TTTTCGTTATTTTTTGATTATTTGAAAAAACGGAAAGCGATGGCCAAAATTTGAAATGTATTCTTTGATTAAATCGAATAAGGATTTGGTCCCAAAATAAAAATTCATATAACTTATAACAACTAACATCTTTTATCTGTAGTTGTATCAAGGGTGATCTGTCAAAATCGCAAAGATCGAACGAAGATCAGTTTAATGAAAGCCGCCAAAAACGAAAAAATATAGATGTAAATGTTAAGTTCACTGTTCAACGAGAAAAATAAACACGATCCGTTCATGAATAACAATCAATATTTCACTATATTTGCATATATTTTCATCAATAATCTACGATTTCGAAGCAGTTACTGAACGAAGTACGTTCAAAGGTTTTGTCTGATAGCGTTGTGTGGGGCCTTAAAGTATTAAAAGTTACCTAGAATACCTTGTGGCTTAAGTGTGCAGTGGTCCACTACGTACAATGGATTATTTTAAGGCGAACGATCGCTCTCTGGCGAGCTCAATAACCGTCACAGTAGCAGTAGTAGGGGCCTCACCGTTCCCGAAAGAATGGATTGAGTTAAATCGAATCCTATTTGGCATCTTATTACGTATTTCGCCCGTTTTGTTGGCCCAATCACAATCGCCACAATATTCCCGGAGAGAACGTATCCAGCAATCAGTGCAAACTTTCGCTTATGACTCGGTTTCCTTAAGCACATGCTATCGCCCCTCTCTTGGCATCTCTCAAGCAACCAAACGCAAGAGTTTTTCTTAAGCACACGTGCGCGGCCCTAGTTGTGTTATCCTTATTTAAATTTTGTTTTGTAAAGCCTCACAATCGGTTTAATGGGAAGCCCACAATTAACGAGACAAATATTTACACGAACACGTTCATAATAAAAATAGTCTGAATAAAAGCCACCGCCGCCATGTCCACTACAAACAAAGTATTTTACAATTTTTCTAATGTAATTTAATTTAACATTTTTTATAAAGATATAATATATTTATTTTATTATTTATTTATTTATCGTACAGTAGTGCACCGCTTGTAGTACAAGGATATATTATATATATTTTGCGGATGTGTACAAAACCCTAGGACTTGAGATCCTGAGATAAACTCACTTTCTTTCATAAGCTTGTCTGGCCTTCTGTCTGTCTGTCTCTCTTGTATTCTTATATTCTACGTACAATTCGCAATTGTTAAGATATTTTGATGATATTGATGGCACATCGATCTGCTCTGACCCAAGGAAGTACGCTGTTGAAAATAGTTTGGATTGGACTACTTGTTCGACCACTTCCCATATAATGCGTGGTCTAAATTTGTCACATGCTTTCCTTTGTTAACATATAATTGACCAGCTACCCGCCACCGGCCAAGAATGTCTTCCGTATATATGAGCGCAGTGCTGGTCAAGAAAGATTGTAGTGTTGTGACGTTGAAAGTGAAAAAATCCCTAACAGCTATCACGGATTCGCACCAAGATCAACCAAACTTTCATATCTGTATTCCTAATACGAATTAACAATAAGCAAATGGAACGACAAATCAAGTATGTCTTCCTATGATAATGTTAATAATTAATAAATTATACGAAATTTGCATTAATCATGGAAGGATAAATTTGGTATTATTATTGTTTTTTCCATTAAACGATTTCAACTTTAACCTTTTGAGTATTTAATTTGTGTGGATGTGAACTGCGGTCAAAATGTCAGAAGCTAAACAGTTTCCAGCATCCTTTTTTAGGCAAAAAAAAAAAAAAAAAATGAATATATATATAAAAAGGATATTAAAATCCCAAGTTTTTATCTCAATTATACGCTTTTAAAGGCGACCTACTATGAACAATAACTATAACAAAAAAAAAAAAAACAAAACAAGAAATCTGTTACATGAATATGTTGAAAAACCAGTTCCTAGAACCCGTAGAGTTAACAAAAAACAAACAAAAACCTTGTCCTGCATTACCATCAGTGATAGTTGCATGTACATGTGTAAACATGAATGTGATGCTGTAGGGGTTAAATCTCTAAATACCATATATTCGGCATATTTACAGGCACAAGTATATCCGAGGCATACAATATATTCACATGTTTTTGTGGTCTACTGGATAAGAGTTTTATACAAAAGAGTTGCTGCTTGTCTGTCTGTAATTCCAGCCCGTCTACAATTAATTCATTCATTTGACATCGAAGGTAAGAAAAGTGCCAAAGAAGGTAATAATTCAATATATGCATTCGTTCGCACATACACACATGAACGCCTACAATTTAACATAGTAAAATCAGAGTAAGTAGAGATAATTTTTTTACTTTCACATTAAGATTCAATTTGAAATATATCGGTATATATCGTTAGGTAAGAAAATAGTTATTTGAATAAAGTTAAAATAAATTGCAATTGATTTTAATGTAAGTTTTCACCTTTTCACCCGAAAAGATACGCCAATGTGTAATAGTTAGTCCAGGGATTATTTTATTGTCTTACAAAAAAAAAAAACCCTAAATAAGAATAAATATAGCAAAAGTTCAGGTAAAATAAACACACATACGTTATATACAAAATCGCTTTTCTTCTTAATTTTAATGTGCGTTTGTCTTATGCAAAAAAAAAAAATAATAATGAGATTAACGTGACAACTAAAATTATTTGCTTACAGTGTAAGTGTCCAGTGTTTTCCAGTGCATTCTTAAAACTGACTAACAGTAAAACAAACGTTTATTGATAATTGACTTGAAGTAAATCAATCAATCAATAATTTACTCGCGATTGGTGATGACATAATCTATACATTCCACTGAGCTAGTAGGATGGAATGCAGATGTTGCCAGTATTGGCGAATCTATATGATTTTTCAATAGTGAAGAAAATGTGTCAAAACTTTATGACATGCCAACTATTAGTCTACAAGTTCGAGTTATTTTAGTCGCACTGCCTTTCAAAACTAGGGGAAAATTGGTATTTGTTGTCCGGATAATACATTGCTTCTTAATAAGCAAAATGTCGTTAAGCCAAATCAATGGCTTGCCAAAAGTTATTTTGATTCCGAAATTACCACAAACGCAAAAGTCTGGGCTGGGAAGATTATGACGCCCGTACATCGGGATGCGCATGATATAATCGTCATCGACTACCTTGGAAAAGAAACCAGAAATCAATAGTGAATATTATATAGCATTATTAGTGCGTTTGAATGATGCAATTGCCAAAAGACGACAACCAAGGAAGTCTATAGCTCTGGACTTTTACCACGTCACACGTTGACCACACAATCGCAAATTGTACGAATTGCATTTTGAATTTATTTTCTCGTCTACCGTTTTTAACCCTCAGCGTCTATCAGATATTTGCAAATCTCAAAAGAGCATTCTTCAGAAGGCGATAGGAATGAAGAGGTGACCGCCGAAACTGAAGCATATTTTGAAAATTTGAGCGGCTCGTTCCATGAGAGAGACGCGAAGGGAAGAATGTATTATTGTTAAGGCAGATGAATCAAGTCGCATATTGCCTAAAAGTTGTTTTACTTACTATGAACACTACACATAGACTATAGCACGATGAGAAACAAATGACGTGAACATTGCATTTAAATTTCGCATGTGCTAGGGAAACATGAAACTATTTTTTTATGCTCATTTAGTTTTTGTCAGTTGGCAGCACTAACTTTGGCATTTACACACACCTTCTAACCATAAAGATTTTGGAAGACATAGCCCTATGCAAGAACGCATATCTTATAATGGTGCAAATTTATCATAGAGCTTACAATTATCTTTTTGAATAGGCGAGAGGTGTAATTTCTTGACAAGAAAGAAAAATCACAAAGCGGTACGATTTTAGGCCAATGTCAACTATATAATCTGTTCAAATCGGCAATACTATAATTAAATATAAATTTCATCATTGACAACCTAATACGACGACTAGTGAAGACTTGAAAATGCCGAAAATGGAGAAAACTTTAATGCGGTATCCGGTATAGATTTAAGGATTATGTCGCGGTCTCAGGGTTTGGGCATTTTTTAAGCCAGTTTGTGGCGTATTTGCATCGATGACTTTATATAAATGTTAATGAAAGGCATTGACTTAGGAATTAGAGCGAAACGAGTATCGTTTGCCACGCAACTTAAAGGATTGCCTATGTCATTTCCAGGCGCGTTGAACTTTTGCGAAGGTCTGGAAAAAAGCTGATTACCCGAAAGAATTATTTTTCCTTGCAATCTGAAACTTTTTCCCAAGCTCTGCAATAAGACTGCGAAGATCAGATTAATCCTCGCTGGAAGGTTACAACTCGATGTCTTCTCTCGTGATTTCCAACTTCTTCAACAAACGTATAGATACTTTCAGAAAGTGTTCAGGTTGATTTAAAAGCCATTAGTGTGGTTTCATTGGGAAGACCGTTGAACGGATACGAGGCTGAAAGGGAATCGGAGACTTTCAATGCTTCTGCCCAAAGGTGATAAGTTTGTGATCAAGTTTTTGGAATTGATTGAAATGATCCGGCTATTGAATTAGATGCGTTTGTTTTCCTTCGTCTGTTTGCAATACGTAAAGTGTAAAATGTACCTTTCTGTCCTTCACAGATGCAGTAAGAGAGAAACTTTTGGGGAAAGAGAAGGACGAGGAATATTTTAACTAAATATTCACCAATTACGCAAACATTAATGTTTCGAAAAAATTTTGCGTATTTCTCTAGCCGTACGCGTGTACATTAAATGCATTTTTTTTTTTTTTTTTCATTTCAATTTTAGATCAATTACACTTTGCTTGCCCGAGAGTTCTGTAATTTTAAAATGCCTCACGATTAAAAATAATTTTTTCAACACTTCAATATGTACTCATTACTTAGATAGGTACCATCGAATATTGTTTTTCTATTGTCTTTGCTTTTGATGCAAAAACAATTGAGGAAAACCCTGCGTTCTTTAGACTGCTACAGTGTTGCAGTGATTAAGACGATAATCTTTAAGTATACCGTTTCCGATTTGCGAGAGAAATAAATTCCAAAACTAAAGTCTTAGTAAGAGCCTAGCTTCCAAGGCTGTATATCGGCTTTGTTGAAAACGCTATCGCATTTGAGATTTTTCACTCACGGCCATTGAGTTGTTCGTATTGTTATCGGATACATATATATAGATACTCCGTTAATTTTAATATATTTCTTCTTTTCTACTTTACTTATTTTGTCCAATGTACGAGTGTAGCTTCGTCAAGAGGATCCTTGAATAGATATGAGGCTAAGAGGGATTCAAAAGGCTTCAGTGTTTCTGCTAAGAAATTAAAAATCTTGAATAAACTTTTTGGTATTAATAACACATAACATAATTATCTTGCCGCTTTCTCTAACAATTCGCAGCTTGTGAATAATAAAAGTTGATATTCAAGAAAAGAGTTGCTCAGCATACACAGCAAAAGGATGACAATCGAGCGTAAAGTCTTTAAGCACAGATTATGGGAAAGAATGTTTGAACACACGTTTGCAAAGAGAGTTCTACAGCATAGTTCAAATTACGGGGAAAAAAATCATCTAAAACTGATTATATATTATATTATAGATAACTTAAATATTGATATTACAATGATGCAAGTTTTGATTGCTTACAAGCTGCCGTTCAGTGTATATTAAAATTTGAAGAGATGGACGTCATATATAGAAATACCTAATCTCGGTTTTTAACGCTGAATTAAACGCACAAAACTTCTCGGAAATGTTTCAATTGGCTTGGGATACAAACGCAACGAGCTACGAAGCCGTCAGCAAGTAATAAGTAGTGCGACATTTCGGGCGAAGAATTTTTGTCTTGAAAATTAAATTCGATTAAATTCGCATACGTCCATCCGTCTCCATGCAAAGGCAAAGCAGGCAATGGTTCTCAATCTTAATTTAACCGACTTCGGGCGCTTCTGATTAGAACTGGTTTAGATCAATGAAGTCATATTTAGCAGACCAGCAGGTCAGGAGCTGTGCAAAGTAGGAGATATCCGAAATGGGGTCGACGGCTATTTCGCCTCCAAACCGGGAAGTTTCTACTACGACCTCCTCCTTTTTAAGCTACCTAGTAAATGTTAAACGCCAGTAGACAATCATGGTCCACATTTCAACCGTTAAGCTTTGTACCAAGGATGTTTTAAATAAAGTTAAATTTTATCAAAAAAACGAAACAAATTTATTTGTACACCTATGAAGTTATTCTATTATTATCTTCTTCTTTCAAACCCAAAAAGAAAAAAACGAAAGGTCAAATTAGAATTTTTCGGGCTGTTCCTGCGGTTTTCAGAAAACTAAATTTTTTACTCGAAAACTCGTCAAAATTAATATTTTTAAAATGTTCTACGTTTTTCTCGATCTGTAGGTATATAGTGTAAGTGATTGTTTTGTTTTTTTTTTTTTTTTTTTTTTTTGTTTTTAAACTCAAATTTACACCAATCAAGCCGCTTGTTCCAGTGCCTCGAAAATTAAAAGTGAATTGTGAGAATGGCTTGGAGTGATGCCTTCCTGCATCTTTTACTGAAATAATTTCGCGTTTTTTAATGTTTAAACACATGGTTAGCAGCGTTGTCGGCTATTATTAATTTTACTGGAAACAATGCTCCTCGTTTTAAATAAATGAGTATAAGTTCATAGGATGATAGGACTCACAGATGTACGATGATTATTGACGAATCCATACAAATGGTAGCTAATACCAAAGTTCAATGTGAAATGTGAATTGAACGTGGATTAATTCAGTTAAAACAAAGTTTTGTGAAACGTATGTATCGCGTAAGAGTAGTTTCAGGTGTACTTACTTAACCATGGATACAAACGGAATGATAAATTTTGTATATCATCGAATTTCGTTGATGAGTACAAAGCATACGCACATTTTATGACTGTGAATAACAAAAGTATTTCTTGTTGTTGTTGTTTTGTTGAAAAATTTTCAAATGAATTGTTAAATACGGACAGATAGACGCACATTTAGGCGTATATATTCGTTATGTATGCGTTTTATTTGTAATGGCGGGTGGTGGGTAGTAAACTGGTGTTGCGTGGTAAATAGCTTTAACCCTTTCGTATTCGCATAACCATAAATCCCTTAATTTATCATTACGATATATGTACATAAAATACAATGGTAAGCGAAGCCAGTTTTTGTTTGCAATCGAACAACCCGCTATTTACAACTTATTTGAAGATTCTGACCATTTGAAAGACGCCGTAGAAACCCTTTTGTTTTTCAGCCATTACATATTCGTATAATATTTATATGTATGTTAAGTATGTATGTATATAGACGTTATATGAAAGTCTGCCTTTGTTCGTACTCGTCGTTGTCGTACAATGAATGGATGAATGAATGAATGAATGAATGAATGAATGATACTATGTGTGTGCAGCCAGCCAGGCGAACGAAAAACAACTACATGTGCGTGCTAGAAAAGGACACTGGTTAACATTTATGGTAACCGATAAGCGAGGAATCTATTATGCGTTCATTATTCATTAGGAAGTCCTTGCTCACAAAAAAAAGGGCCTAACGGGAAGGACGATTTCAGAATCTGGAAAAATCTATGTCTTTACTTTGCTCTTATACATATTTATGTAAATATATACGTGCATACGTGCGCGTTGTGTTTTGTTTATTTATTTGAAATTTTCCGTTCCTAGGGATAATTTCTTAAAATTGAGCATACACACGCACACATTCGTATATAACTATGAACGCATAGAACACAAAATATTTACATACAATATTATTCACCACTCTTAAGACTATCGCATCCCATTTTTAACATAATGTTAATTTAATTCAAGCGAGAGGAGTTAACACCGGATGAAACAAATGATGAAGCTGTCAACATCAGAATCAAAATTTGAACGAAACAAAACTTAACAAAAATCCTTATTTGATGTTAATTATCCAATATCCATCCACACTCGCTGCACGCAACACACATATGTGCCCTCATAATAATTTCCTCATTAAATTTTAGTCTTGTTCACATCCTTTTGTGTAAGCGAATGCGAAGATTTATTCCAAAGGAATTGAAAGGCACTTCTGTAAACTATTTGTCATCATTTGTTAGGTTTAATGCGTTGATGTGCACAAATCTATCCGCTCCTATACGAAATATATAGAGCAGTACTTTATCTATGTATGAATATAAAGTTTATATATCTAATATAATTTTTTATGCATTTAGGTATATATGCGATTAAATATTTTTTTAGAGATCAAAAAATTGATATTTAGACGTAACTTATTAGTGCCTAACTTTCTCTCTCCCTAGTAACTCATTCATCCCTGCACCACTTGTGGTATAGGGGATTATTAGCTTTGTGCGGGCGAATGTAACACACAGAAGTGCTTAAGACGCCGTCCACGTCAACATCGAAGCGAAATATTCATGGCCACAAGGTTTTTCTGTGCATATAGAGAAGATCGGCAAGGTATAGTGTATTGTAAGCTGCTAAGTCCGAACGAAACTGTCACTGCAGATGTCAAGTGGACAAATTGAATGACGTACTGTGGCACCAAAGACCAGCAACAGCGGTTAACAAACGCAAAGTCATCCTCTTGCATGACAATGCTCGGCTATACGCTGTAAGAGGCGATTTCCGATTGTCACTTGTTCAGGTCGATGCAGCATCGCACGCGGTTTCGAAATGCTGAAGAAGTACAAAAATGGATCGCTGCCAACGGTGGGAAAACGCTGTAGAAAATTATATGAAGTATTTCGATCAATGCATATTGTACCGAATTTTTCTCAATAAATGTTTTTTTCAAGTAAAAAAAGCGATCAAAACTGACCTAATGAAAACGAGTAACAACATACTGGTGAGATCATCTCGAAAATGAACATTATCAATATTAACAGCTATTATCTTGAGTGGTAGTGTAGTTCTTCTTCATTCTCTTAAGCGTACGCATAAATATCGATTATTGTTCCTCTCCAATCTTAGGAGGCATTGAGCGAGTATACTTCGCCTGGTATGCACTTGGTTACTGGTACCCGCGAAATGACCGAAGGCAACAATTCGAAGGTCAACCTAACGGCAAACCCCTAGTTTGAGTCATGCATTGACCGACATGATTAATCCTGGTCTTAATTTGTTGTTTGGCGGTTCCAGGCCAGGAATCAATATTTGTATCACGTCTGATAGCAAGGTCTATTAATCTTAGAAAAACTAATATCTTTAAATTTTCCTTCCTTCGAAATACATTGCATGCTCTAAAATACTTGCAGCATACATTTTTATAGCATGATATTAGAAGGAAGAAAAAGCTTTTGGCCTGAAGGGGAATTCCGTTAAGGACTTCGTGCCTCACAGCCGATCTTGAGCGGTGTCTTAATGTGTGTGTCTGAGCAAGTCTTAATTAACATGGGAGCGGTTGGGAAAAGTAAATGACCTCATCTCCCTCCTTTACTATAAGGTTCGCGATCTAAACACAAAAGAATCTTACATTATACCGCTTCATAAATTTTAAACATACTTTTGCTTATAATTATAACTTGAAATAATTTTACTTGCCAATATCAATTTACTGTGCCATAATAACTCAAAAAAAACATAAAATAAATAAATAAAATAAAAATAATAATAATAACGATGCTAAATAAACAAATAAATAAAATTGTAAGACCGTTTGTACGTTAGCCAATCGCTAATCTAAACTATATAATGAGAGTTGCAATCCTCGATGTCACGCCCGAAATTCCTCAGACAATGTGCCAACACAATAAATCCACAATTAGAGGCTGCAATGGCGGATTTTGTCACTAGGGTACGTAATCGATTAAAAAAGGACATCCTTAACCCTAATACTTCTATGTCAACCGTAGACCAAGATATAGACGAAAGATATTCAGGGAAACTTGCGGCATCAGGCGCAGCCCGGTGCCTAAGAGCCTTCTCAAGCAAACCGTTAGAGTTCAGTTCCTGGGAAAAAAGTGTCGGACGCGTGCTGAAATTTTATGAATCAAGCAAGGGAAAACCAAAATATAAACGAATCGTTGAAAGAATAAAGTGACAATCTCAGCAGACGCCGCACTCGAATCATATAATACACCCTTTGACTGGATCTGTATATCGTGTCGTCTCACTCTGCATTATACAAACAAAAGAGACATTGGCACATTGCAATATTAGATAACCGCTTTAGTATAAGCGAATAACTCTACAGAAGAGTTCTACCAGCAAGTATATTCCCATATTTCTCTCTCACAGTGAATAAAGAGAACACCAGAGACGCCATGGATCTTGTGATTCAAACGTAGATGGAGAAAGCTTCCGACACCTTTATCCGTCGACGCAGAGGAAACCTTGCACGTTCATTAGGAAACCAAGAACCCGCAGACTTTCAACAAGCCATTCATTTGTGTCTTAAACTAGAGAACCAAAACTACAAGTCTCAACACACATACACACGTAACCTTATCAGAAACCAACCGACCCCACTTCCGAGAAACCATAGACCACCATTTACAGGCCCCAATAAACGCGTACAACCAATCAACCAAGCCGAACCTATAGACGTAGACCGTTCTATACAGCCACGTGCAGTAAACTATATGAACAGGTCGTAACATAATAGCGGCTTTCGTACCAAAGAGCTAGCAGAGCGACGAAGTCAAGGACCTTAAGGATTTTAAAGCAACTTTTATGTCAATATTAACGTGACAAACGTCGTTTCTATTAACTTATACGTATACATTTTGTTGTTATAATGGTTCATTTTGAAAAGTCTATGTGGTTTTTTCCACGGTTTCAGGCTACTTTTTGTAGCCTGCTCTTTTCAAATGAATTCCAAACGGTCATGTGGTTAATGTTTAGTTCCTCCACTATTTCCTGATAACTTGCGTGGCTCCAAGAATTGCAAAATTTCATCAACTCTATCAGTGATTGCGAGGTGCATCCTTGACATCGAAATTTTCGGAGCGAAATCGAGTAAACCTCTCCCGAGTTCACTTCATAAATTTTTTTTTTGCACTCTTTTCGTTATAGTGAAAAAACACAGCGTACTTTTTCAGCTATTTTACCCATTTTCAAATCAATATAACTTCTTACACGAGACTTTAGCTTTCAAAGTCGTCAACGTTTTCTTGAAAACGATCAAAGTCGCATAAGTTCATCCATCTTCAGCAAAAGCAATGGAGGACATGGTCTTCCCCAGCGTGCAGATTATACTCTACACTTTTCTCTTTTTTCTTTTGCTTTGCATTGGCTCATATCGATACATTTATATTTACCAAGGCAGCAGTTCTTCAAAATTGAAGATCCGCGAGAATAGATCGATGACTCATCATCCCAAAGTTTCTAATGATGGTGACTGCCTCGATTAAGTATATTTTCAATAAATTTGGATATTACCAGAAAAAAGATCGGGAATTTATTTGTAGACCTAATATTTCAAAATTACAAACTCTTTTGCTAGTTGCAGACTATAGATCGTTTACTCGTTCGAGACCGTTATAAAAATGACTTTTTATATATGGTACTGAAGAACATTGTCATGAAATCTAAGCATAAGGTCTTTGATGGGTTATGTAATAAACAATAGTGAGCGATTATGGTCTCCTAATGTGTATTTGTAGCAAGTTTTAAATCCAAATGTGCTTTCGTAAGCGTGATAGCAACACATATTGAAAAAATTTTCGATTTGAATTCAAAGGACATAAACAAATTGGTTTCCTTATTAACGTTAATGAACTGTTCATTTCTGTGCTTTATCCTGCATTAATGTTGCAACATTATCGGCTCGATGTCAGATCAAAGTTTATTGATAAAAGAATCCTAAGAATTTTGATCGTTTTTGAAGTCAAGCCATTCTTTAGCTAACGCCTGTTTTTTGTCTTTTCTTTTTAGACTTTTGCATTTTTATACGCGAAATGTGAAATTAAACCAATAATACGTAAGTCAACAACTCACAAATTTCGTTTGCAGTTTATACTAACTCAAATTGGCAAATGACTTTAATATATTTAGAGTATCACGAATTCGAGATTCGGAATCTCGCTCTCTCTCTCTCTCTCTCGCTCTCTGCCATAAAATCAAATTACTTTACTTTGTTCCTCAGATAACGGGTATGGAAATAGTTTCTAACCTAAATTAGTGTTCTTTTGTCATAATTACATATCCTCTAAGCTTCTTTCGTGTATAAGGTTTGCATTTTTTTTTCTATCAGCGCCGCCTATTGTCTAATAGCGAAAGTATACATTAAAATGTTAAAGTCTGCTATCAACTTCTGGTTTTAATCAAACCATGCAACTTGTTGAATCAAAAGCAAAAATGTGAAATATACTTACATACTTAACAGAATGTTATGATTTAACAGATGAGATAAAAATTTCAAAGTTTTTCTCTTTACTCTTCCTATTAAATTCAGTAAATATAAACTATAAACAGCAGCTTACACATATCCATTTAAATAGCCGGCAAATATACCTCTATATAGGACATCACTTACCTCCTCCCATTAAAGGAATAGCAGTACAATATATCATTAGTAATCCTAATAAAAAATATTATTCTTTTCTCTATATAATACGTTACCAACTTATCGATCCAACCGATCCTTTTTATATCCTACGACACTGGTCGTACAAAGGTGTATTAAGTTTTGCAAGAGGTATATATCACACAGAAAGTTTTCAAATAAGTCAATCTTTTGTTACACCGTTTAATTTAAGATCATTTCCTGCTTGTCTGTCGGTATGCCGGTTCTGCTTTCTTATTTTCGATAAACTGTATGCAATTTTTAAAATATTTTGATGAAATTTGGCACAATGATGCGTTTTGAGCCATGAGCGAACGCTGCAGGAAGTTGCCCGAATCGGCCCACTTTGTATATAAGACTTTATATTAAAAACTTGTGTTGTGAATAAATGTAAGATGGTGTAGGGTATTTAATAGTGGCCCATGTCCCACTATGCTTTTTTTGTTTCTTTGTAATATTAAAATTAAATAATCTATGTAAGATAATAGAAGGTTATCATGTCATTGTCCGCAGATTATATATTTTATTTTATAAAATTTAAAGTAATATACGTAATAAAATTCAAAAAATTTAATTTAAATTAACACTTTCCAATAGAAATTATTCAAGAATAAAGAGAATTTTTTTTTAATACTTAGCAAATAAGAAACTGAGCAGCCTTTCACACCTATAAAAGAGTTTTAAGAACTGATAGATACTTGCTTTATAACAATAGCTTAATAAACGCAACTATATAAATATTAATATAATATTTATTATTGCTTTCACGTTCAGTACTTTGATCCATATCGCCCGGGATTATACGACGCTGCACAACAGAGCACTACGGAAATTTGGTAACATAAAAAAATTAAAGCTTTTGTAAGCGTGAAGGACACCCATGTGGATTTAATTTTGTGATATGTGTACCGGTTATATGGGAAGTGAACAAAACCGTCAAGATATATCACCCTTCCAGCACAAAGCGTTCAAAGCAAAGTCTTCATAAAGAGAACCCTATGCTTAAATCAATGTTTCATAATTAAGCAGAACAGCATAAGTTACCTGCCGTGTTATTGCTATCATTAAATGGGATCGTTACAGGAGTGGAACAATCTTCTTTCGAATTTTACTCTCTTTATAAAGCTTTCTACGCGGTACCGAAATGTAAATAAGTCTCGTGGAAAAGGGAGCATCGGTAATGAAAATCAAGTAAAGATACTGGAGCGAGCTATGGCGCATTATTAAATTCCCTCCACCACCCTAAAGTTATTCATATTACGACATGAGAAGTAGTCGAAAAATTGGTCCGAATTGATCTTAAAAACCATGCCGTGTATAAGAAACACAAGCAAACAGGACAGACAGACGCACTTAAATCAAGTTAGGAAATGATGCTGAATCGATCGATATAACAAAAGGTGAGTCTATCTCGAATCTTTCTGGTAGTTTTTGGTGTGCATTCGCATACTCTTAATATATCTTTGTACCACAAGTGGTGTGGGGTTTAGAAAAGTTAAAAAAATAAATTTTTTATGAAATTTTTTATTTAAGGAAAATGCATTGTTCAACTCGAAGAGGATTTTCATTTTCACGAATTTTGTTTTTTTTTTTTACCTTTTTTCGAAACTTTTATACAATAAGACCGTTGCACTTAGGTTTTACATATTAATTTAAGAATTTTTTAAAATGAAAGAATCGTTATCCTCAGCACCCAAAAAGTATCGAATATCGATTGAATTCTCGTAGACGTACACGTAGCACGCAAGCCAAACACATTCTCATACTCATTTTCGTTTTCATTTCATTTTTTCCTTTCTCGCTTTCATTTTTTTTTTTTCTTTTTTTTTAATTTTATTTCCCGGAATTAAAATGCAAAAAATTACAAAATTGAAATGATTTCCAAAGCAAATATTGTATCCATACACACATGCATAAAGACTTCAACATATATATATATATATATATACAGTCTACGTACATACGTACATATGTTCCACATAATACAAATTGTGGCGAACAGAATGCCCCATCGGTATGGTATCCTTTTGTTAATACAAAGAAAGACTCTTTTTCAATATTATATCTGCAGACAATGACGACACATAAAAGTGTCTTTCTTTCGTTGCGGAATAGAGGCTGAGAAACCATTCGAAACTCTTCGCTTTTATATTTATGCATAGTCAGGCTAACTTTTCCTATACGAATCAAACCGCAAGGACACACGTGTTTCTGGTGAGCTCAAATTAAATGTATTTGTTTAAGACGAAAGAAACTCTTTGGTCGTCGTCGTCGTATTGCTATTATTATTGTACGAATGAATAATTCGCACTCCTTATGTACATAAATATATACATAGTCTGCCCACCTTATTCATATGAACTTTAAAAACAAACCTGTATTGCTTAACAAAGATCTCCTTCGAGTCCAGTTAAAACATAAGTTGAAAATTTCATTGAGGGGAAAACATCTCTCTTTTGTTAACATTTGCAATTTAAGAAAGACTTCATTTTATTGCTTGTACCATTAGATATAAATATGTATATGTTTTATGTATCGTACATACATCGCAAATACATGAATACAAACCAATACATATGGACAATTAAAGTGAATATTTGTAAAATTCTAACAAAAGAGAGTTTTAGAACTTTATAATATGCTCAGAGTTTATTCCAGTATATCGCCGTTACGAGAAGCTCCATTAGCTTTCTCACACCGTTACGTAAAGCACATATATATACGCTTTATGGGAGCATTTTCTAATAGACTTCGAGAGGAGAGAAGTGTGAAAATGACTTGCATTTCACATCTGTTCAGAAGAATTTTCATACTTTTCACGAAAGGCAAAGCAAAAAAAGAAAGGCAATCATAATCAAATTACTCGGCATTTCATCTTTTAAAGCCCTATTCTGGCGTTGCCACCGGTCACCAGTCACCAGTCACCAGTCACAAGAGAAAACAATTGCTTTCCTTGTCATAGTTTCTATGACTTTGTATCATATTTAGTATTATCCGGGGTAATAGTCACAATAAAATTCCCTTTATGATTAGTGATGTGCGTGTGACGTTGGTTACAATACGGCTATAAAATGGTCTGGCGATAGGCTGTAGATCCAATTGATGAAGAAAGTAAATTTCGTTAAGATTTCCTTATTTTCATATCTCAGTGCGGTAGACCATACTACCTCATCATGTGTATAGTGAGTGTTTAATCCATAAAGGATTGAGCAGGATGCGGCCAACTCTCTCTCTCTCTCTCTCTCCCTAACTCTTTCTTTTCCTTCATCGTGTCACACGTGCAGAGTACAATTCGTCAATATATATCGTATAAGCATAGGTCGGGTATTTCTTTTTCGACTAAGTCCTTTCTCAGTAAGTCAACTCTTGTATCTTCTGTCATGAGAACTGCCTAACGGTAGCATTAAATTCGTTCTACATGTACCAAGACACCGATATCACGCAGATGTCGTGCAATGATGGCCATTTTTTAATACAGCAACAAGGTCATCAAATTTAACGTGAAACCTTAGCAGGGTTTTCTGTTCACAAGTTGATCGCAAGTTAAGTCATTTATTGACACGACGTTAATAATGACTGCGTTTCAGTACGCTACGTTGCCATTAATTCATTTATGAATTGTTAAAATATGGCAATGTTCTTCACAAATTCACCGGTAAAATTTCACCCGTGAAATTTAAGGTAAAAAAGTGAAAAAACCAATATTCGATTTGAATATTAACGCAATAATTTTAAGCAGTAAAATTTGCTTACCCTTGCTATTAAATAATGTAAGTGGGTAGACTTTCTCACCAATAAATGAAAATGCTCGATTTTATCAAACCCTGGGTTGATTTGCTGCATTCTCTGTCGTTTTATGCTACACTGTGCTACAAGTTCATTGATTTAAATAATCTCAACATAACATATGCACCAATGCATGGAAAAGAAACAGACACGAGGGCACTACGCTTAGTCATTGTTTCGTCGTGCGCTATGCGCTGTAATTTCAACTATCATGAATCGAAAATTAAAATACCACGATCGACAAGGTTTTGAGATTACACTCCGCTACGTAAAATCGAATCGAAAAATGTATTTTTCTTTTTTAAGTCAAAGTAAAGAAGCGTACTTCGGTAATGAGTTAGCAGATATTGGCAGCAGATAGCAGATGGAAGAAGCTGAGAAGCTTCAAAAGGCAATTCTCTCTCTCGGACAAGCCCGCACTTATCGTTGTGAAATAATGCGATATACTTTTGTAGTTATTGGTCACTTTGTGACTAGGTCACTGCCACTTGCACCGCTGACACGTTTGGATTTTGCAATATAAAAATTGTAGATCCGTTTTGCAGCAATTCTCTAACATATCTCGCATCGAATTGTTTCTGAAATAAAAGCAAAAAAAAAAAAAAAAAAAAAAAAAAAAAAAAAAAAATAAAAAAAAAAGACTGAATGCCAGACTTAAGGCAGAAGTTTTGCAAATATTTAAGAACTCCGTACATTCAAAAAAAAATTTAATAGACGACGGTGCTTACTGGCAGTTGTTGGATCCTTTACACTTTATATCCCTCACATGGTCGCACTTGCGTTTTCTCGATTTAGTCGTATAAGTTTATTTAGCTAAACTATATAAAGCAACGTGAAGCGAAAAGAAAGTCTTCATAGCTCGATTGCAGTTCCCAAAAAAAAATAAATATATATATATATATATATATATATATTAGCTGTCCGTTTATGCAAGGGTTAATAGGGTTGCCACACTCTTTCTTTCAAAGCTTTCTTCTTTGGTGGCTATAGGCTCAATGTGTGCGTGCCGAACTTAGGCTGACCTCTTCCTTTGATTAATTGATATGAAGACGAAATTTTTCATTCATTATAGAACCATGGAGTGAATGTCTGAAATTCTATTCAATTTCCAATTCTACATTGTGTTTTCTCAAAAATTTGGTTGCTTCTTTTAAATTTATTATCAATTGGGTGTCAAAGACCTTTGCGAAATGGTTGGAACTCTTTAAAAGTAAATGTCAAGTTTCACTAAAGATTTCTACCTTTTTGCAAGAGAGTTGTGAGCGGTTCTGAGACACATTCGCGGTGCATTCGGTGTACATTTGCCGACATGGCACAAGAAATGTTTGAAAGAAAGTCATGATTTACTAAACACCCACACAAAATTATTCTGAGTAAAATAGGATACGAAAATCTAGAAGAGAAGAGAGCCGAGCAGTTAGTTGCAGTTTGGTGTGGTTTCTAAACTGGAAATGTAACTGGTCCGTACTTTTTCCGAATATGCTGCCGATTCGAACCCAACTTTGAAACAATATGTCAATAAACTATACCAGCAGCCTTACTAAAGTCAATGTATGTACTAGAAATAAGGACAAATAAAGTTTATTTTGAACAAGACGGCTACAGTGTTAATATAGATTGTGAAACAATACCTTTTTAGTTGACTAACCTGAAAGTTCCTGTAAATCGTTCAGTTCAAAAATAATTCTTAATTTGCTGTTTGCTTTAGCTTCCCTTACTGTCCTAAAGTTAAAAGACGGCTAACAATCCGATTCAATTGAATTTGACTTGAGAAGCCCAACTTTTTGGTTCAATTCTATTCACAAATATTGCATAAGCATGTATAAGTTAATGACCAATCTCATCCCTCGTGTTCTATTTAAAAATTGTGTGCAATATGCGAATTTGCCGTTTGTACACTTCGCAACCTCCTAAAAGGGATGAAGTATACCTCTCTCTCAACGTGTAAAAAACTTTATCTTGCTTGCCAAAACTAGTTTCTCATTTATAAGGGTGAAAATGGAACCTGATTGGTGATGAAAGTTATTCCAATTAGAACTGGGAGGATCCTTCATGCCATTATATTGCGATTAGTTTCCTACAGTTTAGAGAAAAGAAATGCATACGCAATCTGTAAAATTAATACAGTGCACAATTCTACATCATTACCGAACAGTTTTACTAATGGAAAGCGAAAATAGATACATAAGTTTCCTGTGCTTTCCTATGGTGCTCCTGAGGAATACCGGAAGCGATGAAGTATGTTCTAGATTGGTAAGAATACAACAGTGCCCATTGGATACGATCAGGCAAATAGTTACTAAACCGGGCAGTCATACTTTTCGAAAGGCCAAGACCACGTAATTTGTAGAAACTAATAGCCCATGAATAACTCTGTCCAACCCTGTCTTTGGAAAAGCTCATGAACTTCATTTAACATCGATAATTAATAAAACGTTTCGCGCTTGCATGGCACAAAACGCGTATTTATAGCATACTTCATGCAAGAAATAATTTCCGCTTGGAGTAGGATAAGATGCGCTCGTTTATTGACGGCCGTTTCTTTTCTATTCTTCTAACGTGGCAGCTATGTTTCCTTTCTCGCATGATGAAATCGGTTTAACTCCCCTAAAAAGTCATTTTCAAATGGGGCTTTTGCTCAGCACTCTTCTTATTCAAATCTCCATTAAAATTAACTTTTCACGTTCATAGATTCTCTCATTGACTTTCACATCCTCTTCTCTTTCACTCGCTGCCTTCCTAGGTGTCTCAATTTGTTGCAAAGCTGTCAACAGCGCTCCAAGCCTTCGGTATTTCCAGTTATCGTAATACATCCTCCTCTACCTCATCTACTTCAAATTTATTCCCGCATGCGTTCTCTACTTATCTCTGCGTAGTACCTTACGCAGTTTCTGACCGGACATGCTTACTTTCAGAAGTATCTGCATAAATCCGGACATGACACCGCACCGATAAGTCACAGCTGCGTGCGAAGATACAGGAGAATGTAAAATAAGCAATATTCTCTTTCGCTGTCTCGGGAGTATGTATACTCCCTAATATGATTGCAAATATATATATGCAAGTGATTAAGTGTGCATGTTTGTATGATAAATTATATTTCTTTTTAATTTTCTTGTCACTGGGGATGAATCGTAGCTTCACTTCAAAAACCTGACGAGAAAGACGGTCTGCGTTTCACCAAGAGTTTCACTAAAAGGAACAACAAAGAACTGGCAGGCGAACAAAGTTTGTGACGATTTTGATAACTTAATAGCGGATATTAGAGCATTAATTGCCTCTAAGAACCGTGAATTCGTTGATCGTAGAATCGAGCATCTTCCAAGCATATGGGATACATTTATTATAGTAAATGGTGACTACGAGCCGGATTAATCGTTGAAAAATGTCACTGTTGAATTCTTATGTATCCTTTCTCATAATCAATAGTGTTCTAGAACGACTGATTATATCTTGTAAAAACATCTGAGAAAATTTCACACCGACCTATTATTATTATTATTATTATTATTATTATAAATTTAGCCAGAGAATAAATTCTGAGACTAAAGACATAAAGCACTAGCATCTAAGGCTTTCGGCTTTTATTAAAAACTCTACCGCACGTGAGATTTGAACCCACGACTATTAGGTTGCTAGTCGAGACTCTTGCCTACTCGGCCACTCAGGCGGATCACACACACCCCCATAATCTATTATGAACACTTTCGAACATATTCGTGATTTCGGTTATTTCCCGCAAAATAATTGCCCAAATTGCTGGCCGGCTTAGAAGCTTGTAATAACAATGAGTTTAATAATGGATATGACAAACCTTTGGTCCACTTCCCGAGTCTTTGAAATGGTATCCAATTATTTCTACTTCACTAAGAGATTTATCAGCTACTGCCAAGGCAAAATTGTGAAGTCTTAGGTTTGCTTTTTAGTTTATTCGCTTGTTCAAGTTTTTTCTTTTTAATAAATAACTGCGAGCTATTTCTTAGAAAGTTGCAGCAAACAGAGGCTTCATCTTTTTTACTTCATGTACCGTGAATATGGGCCATTTACCCATAGGCAGAGCGACTTAACTAATTGCAAAGCCAAGTAATTAAGAAGGGCGACAATCAAGCCAGCATATCCGGTTTCAGTACTCAGTGCGTTAGTCGATATTTTAATTGTGATTAGAGTGTGAGCGCATATAGCTATAGAGAATGTTTAGTCGATGTAGCCATACTCATAACTTATCGAGCAGGGTCCCAGGGTCTCTCAGACTGCTGGCACTCGCTATCTCTCTTTCCCACTTTCTATAGGGGACCCTACTTGAATGGGCAAAACATTTTTCAATCAATTGTTTAATGTGCTTTTTATACGTACACCGCTTGTGATATAAGTTTATATTAAGTTTGTACGAATATTCAAAAGGTTTTTGCTGTAACGATCGATTCAGATCTTCCGAATCAATTTTTAAGCTTGACTGTACATCCATCTCATATTTTTGTGTTGAACTTACAGTTCATAAATTTTTGAGATATTTCGATAAGCCTTGGTAAACTGACGTGTTTTACATTAAGAACCAAACACTATTGAAAGTGGTTGCGATCATCATACCACTTTCTCATGCACTGCCCGTATAGCACCTTATTTCGAAAAGTCATTATATAGTCATAAGTGCATTAAGCGAAGTGGCGTAGTGTCTTTTCATTTGTGCTTGGATTTGTTTGTTTTTATAGCTGTAAAAATAAAAACCAAAAGTTAAAAATTGTTTGACTCATGGAAAATTAACCGATATTTACACCTGAAAAAGTGGGCTAAAAATCAAAAAAAATTTAATTTTTTTATTTTTTTTTTTATTTTAAATATATATAGAAAACGAAGAAACTATACACGTTTTGCGTACGTTTATCCATTTGATTGCTTTACATTCGATAATCAACCCTTATCGTGTTAACGTCTCGAAAAAAAAAAAAAAAACTTGTCTTTCCCTTATTAATCATCTTCAACCTTTAGCGAACGTGCGAGTGCGTGCTTGAAGAGTTCTTTGGTCAGACGAAATGATAGAGAGGGCAAGACGCTTAATTTTTTTCTTGTTTCTTAAATTATTTTTCTTTGGCCGCAATCAAAGGCCTATGACCAATGAGTCAGTGGTGTGGTCAAGAGTGTTAAAACATGAAACCCTTAAGGAAGAATATTAAATCATTTGTCAGTGTTAATTAAAGCGTTGAGTCTTCAAACGTCCCTATGATTGATGAGGCAATTCTCAGTTTTCATAAACGTTTAGAACATTTCGTCGTGACAAACACAACATTCGGCGAATTGAATTCAAATCAATATTTAAAGTTACAAAAATCGAGAAAATATTGAAAAGCTTTTATTGAAATTATATCTCTAGTGACACTTACCTCACTACTGGACAAAAGTTAATTGGATGAGATATTAAGCACCCAAACAAATCATGCAATAATTTCTACATGTGACAGGTCCAGAAAATAAAAAGTATCAACTTACACTGAATATTTCGTTTACATTAAACTCTCGTTAACGAAATGAAATCGTCCAGGCGAACAGATGTATTCGAATGAATGTATGCATGTATGTTCATCTTTCATAAATCACAAACATAACTCTTCAATGACAGAGAGAGAGAGAGAGAGAGAGAGAGAGAGAGAGAGAGAGAGAGAG
>NW_023998414.1:16865366-16871881 GCF_014805625.2 Glossina fuscipes | reverse complement strand
AGAGAGAGAGAGAGAGAGAGAGAGAGAGAGAGAGAGAGAGAGAGAGCATGTGTGTGTGTGTGTGTGTGTGTGTTTGCAAGCGTAGCATGCATGCGTCTGGCTAACTGGTCATTATAGTGAAATAAAACAAACACATTTTCCATACAAACAACTACAATAAAAAAAAGGTTCATTCAAATAATGGCCGTTTTTGTTCGGAATACTCGTAAAGGATGTGCAAACATTAACGTAACGATTGCTAACTGTTGTGGATACCGTTTTGCACAAATAACCCTGAGTCAATGGTAAAGTGCTAAACGCAACTCATACACAAGCATAGTCATAGCCACAGCACAGCATTATATTAAGCGCAAAACAAAATAATACAAGAAAGAAAGAAAGAAAAACGAAATACCCACAAACTAACAACTGACATTAAATAATAAAAGAGAAAAGTACTATAACGTCCCAAGCGACAACATATCCAACCTTTCCACATTCTAAAAAGAAAAGGAACGTCAAAGAGTGACCGTAAAAAGAAAAAAAAAAAACAAACAAAAAATTAAAACGAAAACGAAAATGTAAAAAGAAATAAAAACACATATTGGACATGTAAAAATAAACAAACAAACAAATAACCGACCAAGCGACCATCCGACCAACCGACCAATATATATATATATATAGTCAGCAAGCTACGTATGTACACACACGAAACATGCATTATTGTATGTTAAAGGACGTCTTCTTAAAATAGCTTCACCTCCATTTTATTTCATATGAAGAGAAAAAAAAAATTTAAAAAAAAAAAAATTTATGTAAAAAAATCGTACACAAATTTATCTCTATTTGACCCTCTTCAAAGACCTTTTTATAGTCGCTTAGAGTTTGGCCCCTTATGCCAAAGTTTTATATGCGTACTTTGTGTCGTTAGTACGATGTTCGAATTCAAAACCAATACGAAAGACAACCTTTAAGGCAAACGCGACCAAAAC
The DNA here is from genome assembly GCF_014805625.2 of Glossina fuscipes. Lineage (NCBI taxonomy): Eukaryota > Metazoa > Arthropoda > Insecta > Diptera > Glossinidae > Glossina > Glossina fuscipes. The sequence continues at coordinate 16,870,907 of NW_023998414.1, read as the reverse complement.
AAATGCCAGACAAATTCTCGCAGCCTTAGACGAGCGAGAGATGGACGACAGCAAGGCAGAAAAGACCTCGAAACAGTATAGTCAAGCATTTGCAATAATAACAATAAGAAAGAGAAATGATTGTAGATGGGTGGGTGGGTGGGTGGGGGAAGCCATGGTAATGCCAATGTAAGCACACTGCGGGCGAACCAAACGTTGTGGTCCTTTTTAAAATTTTAAGACATGTAAATGTATCTTCATCTCTCCCACCTAAACGCTATCGTAAAAGACATTCATCCCGTTCATTCTTAAACTCTAACCAAATGGCTCTCTGCCTGCCCTTCGTCCATCATCATCCTTCGACCAATGTATCCATCCTTGTAAGTACACATGGATACATACATATTTTTACGTTTCCATATAAATACATGTGCATATGTATTCAATATAAGCAAATAAATGCTTAGGGATACGTGGTTTTCATAACTGTCCTCATGTTCGCATTACGAAGGGGGCACAAATTTTATGACGCTTTTGAAAAAAAAACCAAAAAAAAAAAGAAAACAAAAGAGAAAACAAATTCACCAAACTTTCTTCTTCTTACTTTACCTCATTGGAAAGTCTTAGAACTTATGATCAATTTTAACATTGCGATCAATTCACTTTTGTTAGTAACTTCGATGGCTTTTCATAAGATGTCTGATCAGAGCGTTAGTTTCTTTAATATGTTTACTCAATAAATTAGACAGAGTCGACTAACTATCGTCAGTCTGTCAGATGGCCCTAACGCCGCGTGGAAAGGACATCCATGCCTGCAGTTGCTAAAATGTTTTTATCGAGAACACATGCATGTAACTTGAAGAATATATCGATTCGATAAGTTGAGAAGAGGCAAGGCCAACCTCATTCATTCCCAAGTCCACCGCCCTATCATTTTTATATATTACCTATATCGATAGATACAATTTTCTTTTAATACATTATGTACTCTATTCTGCCCGTCTGTCTAATAAATTGATTCACATTTCAGTATTATTTTTAGAATGGAAAACTCTATTGACAAAGAGGTTTGCATCAAATGTTGCCGACACAATAAAATCAAATGAACTAAATATGTTGCAAAAGTGCTACGGCGATGAGCGCTTAATGAGGACCGTAAGGTAGTCGAAGACTGGTCTCTTTCAGGAACACGATCAACCTCAACTACTGATGGGATCATCTGCAAAATCGGAGAGCTTGTATTCCTTGGACATAGCAGGTACTGTGGTTCTGTTAAAACGATCAATAGAAACAATTTTGAAGAATAATTTGGGCTTGTCTCGCGTATCTCCCTGTCTTGTCTTAAAGGTTCTAGATTTTTTTGAAAAACAACGTCATGTTGAAGTGTGAAAAGAAATGTTCGCTCTTATGAGCGAAATGTTTAACTATTGGCGATGAAGCTTGGATCTATGCTCAAGACCCGGGAACAGCTTAACAATCTAGTGAATATCGTGCTAGAGGCGAACCAAGAAACAAATCGCTGACATCAATAGTGTTTAAGCGAGAAGCAACAAAACTGTTACTGTTACTAATCCAACAGGTCAGAGTCAGCTCACAGTTCACAACAGCCGTACCAGCCTACCAAAATACATACACATCCCTATCATAGCGCGGATATTCAAAAGAGGTCCAGCCTCACTACATTTTGCCCAAATTAGTATGATAATCATTTCGAATTTGAACGATTGTGTTTAGTGCTCACTACACTAATAAACATAATGTTTTTATTCCTCTTCCAATTTCATCAGCATTGATGATGACAGGTGACAATTGTTCATAATCACTGATAACTATTAAGCATTTTCTAAATGATTTAAACGATCATGCTATTGATCGCCTTGAGTTCCTGAGGGTTTTTTGATAAGCCCATCAATCAATTGGTCTCGAGAATTTTTACTTAATAACCACTACCAATGCGTCAAATGTAATTGCAAATTGTCGGAACGATAAATTATCTTCGAGTTTAAAAATGCAATATTTGATCCTATAATAATTGGAAAATCGTAAAACGCTGTAATTACCGACGGATGTTAAGTACAAAGCAACCAATTTAGTAAGAATCCAGTGCTTTCACTATAACCCACATCGCACGCTTGTCGTACAGGAGTGAAATAAGTTCATGCGACATCCAAAGAGACTTGAGACAGGTCCACCTTTACAGTGTACATAAAATGATTCTAAATCGACCACCTCGTCTCCTGTTTGTCTCGTTATTTTTTTGAGGTTGAAAAACTTTTTATCTACAATGTATTTTATTGAAAGGAATGTTCATAAAATTTATTGATGTAAGAAGCTTGTTATCCCACTCAGCGTACGTCCTTGATCTACTGTTTTTATATACATATCTACAAGTGTGAGACTAATATGTGAATCTATATATATATATATATATATATATATATATATGTATGTGCGTGTATGAATGTGTACAAAAGTTTGGTTTTTATGTTTTTGAAACTTTTACTGTGTGGTCCTTAATTTGATGCTCGTTGTTGCTGCCCATTCCCCTCAATTCATTTCCATCAGCCGCTCATTCAAACACAAACTTGAATTTATTTAGATTTAAATAAATGATGCTTCTTTGCTAGGCTAATGTTGAATAGACAACAACGATAACAACAAAAACAAAACAAAATAAATAAATATATAAAAATAAAATTAAAAAAAAAAAAAAGTTTTCGAAACAAAAAGTATTCCACCTCATTACAATTGTTGAATGTAATGTATTTAATCCGTTCAATTCTGTCCGCACGCATAACCTTTAAAATAAAAGCCAGAGCGGTGATAGCAGGTGTTTAAGAGACTACAAAAATTCGAACTGCGTCTTAGCGAGACAAAATATCGTACAAGCTATCGCGACACTATGGCGACTAATAAGATAAATGCTTTGGAAAATTTCGATATATCGAGGTCCATCACATATCTTAGTAATAAAGTCCCAAAATAAAATTTTTTCACTCACTGATCGTCGTCCACTTTTTTTTCTTTTAAAAATTGATTTTAATCAAACGAATATTTCATTACACGTGCTTTCAAATGCGCATCGTACGACAGGTTACAAACAGAACGAGAAAATTTTATATTTCGGTTTGCCTCGTTATCGAATGCAAAAAAAAAAAAAAAAAAAAGGGGGGAAACGTTTGAAACCAATTGCAGCAGATACGTATTAATATCGTACAAATGCGTGACCTCGATCCAATCTTAGATCATTTCAATTTTATTATCTACTTAAGTATTGGTATGACTAACTCTTTAAAATCTTGCACAGGCATATACATACCAATCTTTTACCAATTTCCCGGTTTTTTTCCTTTTTCTGAACATAGTAAGCAAGCCTGAATGCAATCTCTCAGACAGGCGCAGGTAAAGTATGCAGATTCCTGCCCTATCCTGGACAATATCTTATCGAAATTGTGAAACAAAACTTTAAACATCTCGTCTTTATATCCATCATCGAAGGATGAGGGATATATGTTCATTTTGTTAATATGTTTGCAAAGCCCTGAAGAAGTCATCAGACACTCCGAATCGGTAAGGGCGTGACATTTGCCAATTGGACACACACGCACTAGGCTACGGCCAACTGCCTGTCCGTTTGTCTCTCTCTCTTCACTACTCTCTGACGATTAGAGTGGTAAGCGTATAACGCACATCGTCCGAGTCATTGGCCATAACAATAAAAAATAGAAAGATTCTTTTCTGACTATGACTAACTGTGAGGCACAACCATCTAAGTTTCGTTATAAAAACGAGAAAGACCCCGGTTTCATCCACACAGAACTTGAAATAAAGAAAGAAGAGAATTTTGGAAATGGAATACGAAATAATCAAATAGTTGAAGCACAAACTAAGATGAACCTTATAGCCTGACCCTGACAAGTCAAGACATGTATACAACGCACTCGTTCTTTCTTTATTTCGAAAACATCTAATGTAGTGTAACAACAAAAGCAAAATTCTGGCATTAAACTTGATGCAAAGCAGATGTGCTTAATTACATATACAATCAGAATTTGTATATTGTAGTCGAGTATAAACATGTGTGGGCTAACAAATCCAAAACTTTTTATAGCCATCTTTGGCTTACTAAATATTGATAAATAATAGCAAATAATTGTACCTTACGCAACTTTTGCAAGGATACGTTGCGGTTATTATACCGATCGATTCAGAATCACTTCCTGCATCGATCTGAACGTGACTATTTGTCTGCCCATCTGGTTCACTTGTTTTCTTTTCATAGATCGCAATTTACGAGACATTTTCCTGAAATATGACATGTTTTGACCCAAAGGCGATCGCTATTGAAAATGGTTTGAATCGAACGACTATTTCGACGACTTCTAATAACCGGATTAAGCAAAACGGTGTGGAGTATTTATTTGTGGACCGGGCTTGATACCTTTGTAAAGTTGTTTACGTCTGTAAAGGAGTTATAAATTCGGACAAAAAAACAATTGTTACGATAACATATTTCATAAACCTTATAAAATATTTGTACAAATTTTATGAAAAACGAAATCCCATAAAAATCTCTTTTTGACTTTTAGCTTTAATAAAGAAGAAAGAACTTGAAAAATTGAGAGCAAAAAAAAAAAAAAATGTCGAAAATAGAAGGACTTGTTTTTTTTTTGTTTTTATTTTTTTTTTTGTAAATTTAATATACCGTTGTGACAACTGTGACATATTAGAGAGATAACACAACAAATACGTAATTATACGCAATTTGAAATTTTAAAAAGCCGAACTGCAAAAAGTGCTTTCTTATTGCAGATCAGGCAGACAACTGAGTTGCATTAGTTAGGGATAAAAGAGTGTATGTACACGTATGTATACGTGATTGAATGATTATGAACAATTGCGACAGCAGGATATCTATCCGCAAAACATGCCCTTTCACACCGCGTTCTTTAGTTTACGATATATTCTCAGGCTTATCATAATGCATATAAGAGCATTAGATCATAAATAACAACAACGGTAACAACAACAAAACCAACAACAATTATATTAAACCCATTGCACAACTGTAACAAAAATTGCAATACAACGCACTACATCTGATGTCCATTACAAGCATAAAACTTATCCTTATTCTATATATAGGAGAGAGCAGAAAAAAAAAAAGAAAACAAATCAACATTTTATCGATAAGCACGAAAGGAAGAAAAACTCCCTGATGATGTGTATGATATATGTAGAATATATACATACATACGCAACGAGCACCCATCATATTTCGAAATTCGAATAGATACTATATTGATTAAATTGAAATTCACTTCTTTTGTATTTTAAATTATTGTAAAATTTTACACTCCGACAAAAGCAAAAACAATGACTAAGCAAAGGGTTTCTATGTCATCGTATATACAATATCCTTTTTCTTTCATCCGTTACTTTTGCAATTGTGTGTGTATGTGTGCGTGTGTGCGTGCATGCATGCGTGCGTGCGTGCGTGCGTGCCTGTGTGAGAGCATGCATGCAAGCGTACATATAATGTTTACATAAAGAGGATACTCC
>NW_023998414.1:16856236-16865356 GCF_014805625.2 Glossina fuscipes | reverse complement strand
TGTGTGTGTGTGTGTGTGTGTGTATTTGAGTATGACAAATGTACCCAAATGTATGAACTACACGTCATACCTTTTTCATCATCAACTTATTCCAGTAGCATTAGATAATCCTGGCTTATCCTCGATTTCTGGTTTATACCCTTTTTAACTATTTGTTACTCTCGTAGCCAATATTTTAGTAAACTCAATGAGTTTAAAGAAAGTCGACAAACATCGTTTTGGGTAACTAAATGCAAACACATCCTCCTCACAAAAATATGAACTTTTTTGAAAAATTCCAAATTTTTTCTTTCGCATATAAAACAACAAACTCACTATCCCGATCTATATTTAATATAAAGACAACGGACAAAGGAGTTGACAGCAAACAATGAAAATAGTTTTATTACAAAATTAAAAGTGGACTTGTAACATTTTTGTTTTATTAAAAATTAAAAATAGACTTGTAACATTTTTGTACGGAAAAAATCGCAATCAACCGCAGTCAGCTCGCAGACCGAATTGCATTGAAAAACACTTGCATTATGCATCGTGCACTCAAATGTTAAAATATGGCTTAATTACATTGCCTGTTTATGTATAGTTGAACCATATAGCTAGCACTACTGCTTGCGCTACTGAAGTAAGACTCATATGAATGCCATTACAAAAGACTATAGTGGGTCACGGCTCAGCAATAAATGTCCAACACCGCTCTACAATTATTCAAGTGACGATTTCTCAATACATGGCGTTGTATAGGAAGCGGCCGAATAGGTGATCCGATCCGAATCATTTCCGACAGCGTTCATTCTTGAGCCAAAGTACATCAGTCCATCAAGTTTTACGAAAATATCTCAAAAAGTGCGGCCAGTAAGGTGAACACAAGATAATAATACGAGCAGATGGACAGACGGCCAGACAATCGATCTAAATGTTGCATAAATCGGCACAAAATAAAGGTTTAAAGCTTGTCAAGTGTGTAGCTATAAGGTAAGCCTGTCTTTCGACATCTGTGCTCAACTCTCTGCCTGAATTAAGAAGAATTCCGCCGCAATTTTTTCTATGTCCACAGATAAGTTTTGTGAACAGCCGCAAATACGGGGTCCAATTAATACATATTAGATAAAGCACTCAAATGTGTCCTGGTAAATTTAGGAGCAGTTATAGTTACGCAAGTAACACAAGTTTCCAGGAAGACTGAGAACGAAGTAATAGCAATATTTAGAGCAAATTTCAATTTTCTTAGGCATGAGCCAGTAACAGATAACGAATGAAAATAAACATGGCTATGTCCATTGAATCTGTAAATAAAGATAATTAACCCATTAACAAAAATTGATTAACAAAAGTACTTTCACAATATTTTCGAAATTATTCCAACTTTAATGTTAGTCACTTTATATATCTCCATCATGTTTCTATTTACTCAAAAATCTTTTAAATCGATTAAGCCGTTAAGCAGCCTACGGTCGTACATAGAATTTCTAAGAATATTACTGGAAGTATAAATTGATTCGCTCGTTGGCTTACAATACCTTTCTCAACCTTTTAGGCAATCTTCGAATTTCATCTCGAAAAGGTATCTTGTTTTCTGAGTTTATCGCCCAAAAGAACGCACCTCTCGAAACACGTTTCAAGTACACGATAAATCCTCTCCTGAGACTGTTGATCGGAAGGAGTAGTGTCTAATGATAACTGTGGACAAGATACGACAATTGCTAAACGAAGCCCAATTCTTTGGTACTGAAAACCAGGATATCATGACTCAGGGGCGTTTTTTGTGGCACTTCTATCAATTATTGTTATTAGTGTCCCATAATGACGGTTTCATTTGATTGGAGCAAACCAAAATAAATCACGCTCACCCGACCCCCATCATAAAGGCTCGCCCGCGCACCCTGGCAGAACTAGCCTTCAAAGTGCGCAGGAAGGAAAAAGTTCTCCGTAAATGATGCTTTTCGGGACAGAACTATACCTAATGAAAGCTAATTTGCACAGTTACTTGGAGACGTTACATTCGAAGGAAGAAGCCGCGGTACACACACGGAATACTACTTACACTCTTTCTTAGAAAACGCATTGGAATTGATTTGTACACGCAATACTGTAAAAAACCCTTATTATCATCAGTGAGGATATTGGGAAAATTATTTACAGTTCCAATCACAGTCTACGGTAGTAATCTGCCAGACTTCAATGACCGTAATAAGCGAGAAATGAAAAATTTCCAAAGCGAAATCACAAAGTTAATCTCTCATTCTCTCACTCTCTAATGCCCCTATCAGCCGTATATCAGTTTCCAACTTAAGTACATTTAATATAAATTACCAAAATTCATTTTCAGTTAATTTCCAAAATAGCTCAGCTAATTCAGATTCAAATGAATGGCTAAAGAGACCCCCATTGAAATCAAATGTGCGATATGTTAAATGGACTGAAAGTCCTGCTAACATTTTGCTTGAAACCTCATCATGCTATAAACTAACTCTCTAACATATAATATATTCAAAGTATGTGAATGAATGCGTATAGATGCGTATAGATATCGTATATGAATGCGTAAAGATATGCAAACAAAGCAAACAAGCTGAGAAACATAAAAAAAGAAAAAAAAAAAAAAAAAAATACAAACATTATTCAATCGTGTATTATTATTGTATTGTAGTGTTGTATTCATTGGGTACCGCAAACCTACTTAAACAAATATATGTATATTTACAAACTTTTACGATACAAAGCCAATATTTCATCCACCCATCATATAAGCATATGTACTGCATGCACGTCCATACACATATGAATGCTTATTAGCATTCAAATATATTGAAGTTTGAAAAGCAGGACTACGCAATCATGGTGTATAATAATAACAAATCTATTCCTATATATACATCTATATAAGATGCTCTAAGAAAACGAAATTTTTATAATCAATTATACGGTCTTCATAATTGAAAAAAAAAAAAAAAACTAAAATAATCGAAGCACTCGCTCTAGTCAGAAAGAGAGCAAGAATACGATGCTATTAGTCAAAGTTCGCTTGAAATATTTCATACGATGTCCACTCTCGATCAACATGTTACGGATTCTCGTCGAAGATCGTCGAAGATTGATATATAAAACTGAATCTTGGATATTTTTGAGGAGACAAAAGGAGACCGATAGATAATTTACGTGAATGTATAATGCAAGGAAAACGAATAGAATTGATGAGAGAGGAGGTAGTGATACTCTCGTAAAGAATATGTTTTCCTATTATTTTTAATAAAGGGCTACAAACGATTGCAGATAACTTGTTTTGTTGGGTCGGATCGAAACCAAATTTTTTTTTTTTTTTTTCATTTTTCATTTTTCATTTTTCGTTTTTTCTTTTTTTTTTTTCTTTTACTCAACGACGACTCCGTAGCCTTGGCTTTAAAGTTAATATGCCGCACATATGTGTATGTATTTAAAGTATTCTAAACAATGTGATGAGAGTTCAAACATCTTGGAATGACAAAAGGGTCGATATTTTTAGTTAACTGTCATCAAAGTGAGAGAAACATATATGAGCACATAAAGCGGTACATACAATACAGTCAGACTTTTTATAGCAAATGATTTCAAAGGCATTAAAGCTAAAGAATCTTCAAGATAATATGCAATAAATAAAAAACACTCTCGAGCTTTATTTATTCGATTGGTAGTATAACTTACAGTTAATAAGTTACTTTACCCATAAGCAATAAAAAACAAATGTCTTTTATGCTCTACTATAATAACTTGTAAGAGGGAAAGAAAAATTACATGGGTGTATTTGTCTGCGAGGGAGCAGACGTGGATATAATTACCCAACGCTAGTAATTAGCTTTCCAGCAAGATTATAGTTATGATCACGAAGATCGCCTAATATTTCCATTTCCTCTTCAATCTTTTAAGCCATAAATGCAGTTATGCTCGACCTGTGAATGTTAAGTTGAAAGTGCCTGTGTTAAGTTGTAAATATTTGAGTTTTTCATTAATTCGAAAGCTATATAAATGGCTTCTGCAGACAGAGAGAGTTATTACAGTTGAACAGTTTATAGTGAATATAGTGATATATCAAATAGTTCAATAGTTTTAGAAGACATGCCTTCAATAGACATGCAAATATCATTTTCGACCGGTTTTGTCTTTAATTTACCAATATTGTTACTATTGAAATTTTAATTGAAATCCCCTTAATAGAAACATAAATACGTTAACTGCAATTCATAATCGATGAAGAAAGGAAAATTGATTATTTTATATATCTAACTTAAATTATTAAATGTTATTAAAAGATATGCAAATCCTTCGCTCTCTCTCCCTCTAAATAAATAAAAAATTTTCATTAGTGGACTTTTAACCAAGTTCACTTTGTACGGCGACTATATAAGCGGTGATCCGTCCGTCCGTCCGTCCGTCCCTGTTGGATTTACTTTTATTTTAAATTTCGCTATTATGAATGTGTTTTTGCGATAATAAGATATTTTGGAAAATACTTTCGTCATTTTTTCAAATCGTTTGAATTATAACTGACGAGTATACGAGTAAGCCGTTAAAGAGTTATTCACACTTAACTGGTTAACTCAAATATTATTTAAATAAAAGAGTTTGTAACAGTAAAAATGTAAAGATTTTGTTTTCAAGTACTAACTACATGCATTGCATGCACACTCATACAGAAGTGGAAAATAAATTTTTACAAGAAATTCTCTCGCAAGTCGCTGCGCCTTATCAATGTGATATTCATATTTAAATAAAGGTATTGACTTTGATTTTTTACAAAACACGTATAACAAAACTGCACACATATGCAGCGCGTACATATAAATTTACATATATATACATATATATATATATATATATATATATATATATATATATATATATATACATATGTATATATATATACGCACTTACACACAGCCGTACGGTCACTGCGAAATAACCTATTGTGCAAAAAAAAAGGGCATATATTTCCCTTATTTGTTATTCACCCCTATTTGACAAACCAACGACCACCAACCCCCACATTCGTGCATTTGCTTAAATATACATTTGCTCACTGTTATTTATGTAATGACGCCATATTTTAACTAAGCTTTATGTCCATTATTGACGTTCGTGCATGCATCGTTCGTAATCTAAATGGTTAGAAGCCATTTTCGTTACTGGACAATGCATTGACGAAATATCCCTCATTTCATTCTATTGCACACACATTCCGTTTTCATTTATGTTCACCACCATAAGTTACTGTAATAACTAATCAATATGCGTGTCAAAATTCACGAAATGATACTTTAAGTACGAAAAAGGAAATATTTTCAAAGTTTTGTTCTTTAAGTTGCTTGCTTATATTTTAACTATTTCTAATACTAAATTATAAATAAAAAGATATTTAAATAGATAAATACATAGTTATATAAATGCATATACATACATACATACATACATACATACATAACATTAATATATTAACGCATAAATAGATAAATAAATCGATACATAAATTCATAAATACATAAATTCACAGATACACAAATGCATATTTATATACAAACACATAAATACCGAGATACATAAATAAATGAATACATAAGTATATAATTAAAGATGCATTGACGAAGGTCGTGTATTTATTGCCTCTCCGGGATATGAAAAGCATACACTAAGGTTTAAATCAATATTTTAAGAGAATTTCCAGCTAGGCAATCCACTGAGCCACAGCTCGTACGATAAAATGCGCTAAACGTACCGCACCTACACAGGATATGCAAGTAGTCAGCGGTAGCAACAACAGAAAACCTAGGCTATTAATTATCAAAACGATGGTAAGGTGGTAGCACTGCTAAGTCATAAGGAGCGGAAATTCGTTTTAGTGAACTATTGTGTTATTCTTTGGCTCCAGGTCCGCCAGTGCACCCGAATCGATAAGAGCCGCCGTCGATATTCGATTGAAATCCGAGTGCGGTTGAGTTTACTTTGGTCATAGCTATAGTAAATGTTCAGCCGATAAAGGCATAACGGTTACCGGTTGGCCACACAGATCCACTATGCTGCGACAAACTCAATACTATTGACTCCTCCTTCCATCCGCAACTGCAGAGATATCAGGGTAATAGCTTATTAATTGCTCGCTTCCTCCAAACTATCAAATTTAGGAAAAGCCATGCAACTTTGATTGCTAGGTTGTACGCATGATTCTAAGGGACGAGTCACTAGCAATTGGTCCCGACCAATTCGACCATACATGCTAATAAAGAATACGTATTTATTTACGCATGTGATGGACATAATGAAAACGAAAGGAAAGTTAACGAAACTTTTTCATATCAATGGTTCTTTAAAACATGTTGTACCGTTAAAGATCGAAATTAGAATGAAAATACTTTTTACTGTTTTTGAAAAGTAAAAATCATAAGACCATATGCACACATTATATGCATACACAACAGGCTTGCGATGTTTCATCAAGAATAGAAAATATTGATCTAAACGCTTCTTCTCCGCTTTCCTTTCTCTTTTCCTAATCTCAAAAACTCTAAATAGATAAAAAAACGAAAAAAAATATTGGAGTAAGTCAGAGTTAGTTAGCTGACAAAAGAAGAATACGAAATTCGTTTCATTCATTTTATGAATTTTATGTTTCGTACTCAATAATAATTTGCTGAAATTATGTAATGTTTCGCTTACACAGCACACAGCGTAACACATGCGTTAATAGCTTGTTTTCCATGAAGAAATATAGATACAATTTTACATCCAATGGAAGCTTATTTCTACTCAATATAAAAGTAAAATTGTAACTGAAAGTAAATTATTTTTTCGAATTAACCTAACGCGACGAAGTCAAAAAGATTCATGGTCAAGTTTCGTTGAGTTCTGAATAATTGCAAGCAAGCAAGTGCTACAGTGAAAATCGTGTTGACAACACCGTAGGCGATCAATCAATATACAAAAATGTACATGTTACATATGCGTGTGTATGTATGTTCATACAATTTCATAATATATCCATTTGATTCTTATTATTATGCTTAGCATTCATTCCTTTTCTTTTCACATGCGTGCAAGACAAGTGTTCGATTTTTCAAAACATCATTTTTCAACAATTATTGTAATTGTTTATATATATATATATATATATACATATATAATCTCAATAGCGAACTAGAAATCTTTTTACCGCTTTCATTAACATCCTAATCAATGTTACACTTGAATTTGAACAATTTTCAATTTTATCAATCCTATCTGTAACGACCGATCAGCCCATCAACAACTGAAAGTGGTCAACAAAATTAACAAAGGATGTGTTTTTCAATGATGTGTTTCAATGATAGATAAGCGAAATACCGCTTCCGAGGAGAAAGACACTTAACCAAAACACGTAAATTATAATAAAAAGAAAAATCAAAATCCAAACAGAGTGTGATAATTGCGTCTGTAATCAACAATCGATAGGTTTCAACTGTGTGCGTATCGTTCGTTTGTTTAAAATTTTAAAACGTTTCACCCCGCTCTCCAAATCTGCCACATACTGATATATACATGTATATATATATATATATATATATAGAAAAAACAAAAACAAAAAAAAACAAAAATGTAGAAAACTAAATATGAATATTTTATTCATAAAATGAATCAGCCCTTAATAGGATCGGGGTTGATTGTATGAACTAGAAATTCTAACCCTTTTTGCTTATCATATCTTAAGCAATATCAGCGAAAAGTACTTTCAATTAAATACTTAAGAACGTTTAGATTTTTCCCATATGTTTATGTTCTTAGTTTTCTTCACAATTTTTTCCTTTTTTTTTTTTTTCTTTTTTTTTTTTTTTTTTTTTTTGGTTTTTCCATATAAGAGGTTATCTAACGAGATCTTTCTGAATGGAAAAGTCATGGAGAGTTGTCCGTTCTGTTGACCAAGGCGTAAATGATATTCCGGTTAAGGTCAACGGGTATACTAGAATGACAATTAGGTGACTATGCTATGCTAGCACGATTACGGAACGAATTATATGCTTGTTAGACACTATTGAGTATCTGTCCATTTCTAGATTCTTATAAGCCATTGATTATTTGATACTACTCTTGACAAATCCTCAGACGTATGCAAATTTGTAGCCATATCCGTGATGAGAGCATATGTTACAAGGCGGCCACAAGCAACTTTCTTTCTTTTTTTCTTCTTCATGCCTTTCATCACTTAACAATCTGGTTGTTGGAACAAAATTGATGTTGAGGTGAAAAAGTCACATAAGCTATGACAATCAAAAACATTGTTTTCTCTTATGATTAGTTAACAAATCGCAATGTCACGCAACGTCATTGTTAAAGGAAGTATCATTGCACTTTAAGATTATTCTAAATGACAGTAAAAGGTAGGCTTATGCGATGTGATCGTCGCAGGCTTGATTAGATGAGAACTCAACATAAAGTTAATATTACACGGCCCAATAATGTAGAAAGTTTGATCAATGAATATATGAAACCGAACTAATCAATATGCCATGAGTCCGTGAATACTTTAGAAATTATGTTAACAATTTCCTTATGCCCCTACTGTTTAACGAACAGTGAACGTTTGAGAAGCTTGATACATTTCACATCTCAGTAACAATACCTTATGCTAGGCCAGTAGTAGGGTCTCACGCATTGATGCGTTAGTTAGAATCGATAGAGAATGAAAAGAAACCGTTCAACAGCTGCAGGGGAATAAGAAAACATTTTCGTCTATATTTTTCGTCCGCCTTCACATGAAGTTAATTAGTTGGAAGCTGATACATGTTCTATATGTGTTTGTAGTAAATTAGCATAAAATTGTCCACTCCATTGCCTGTCGAACTTAATTATGAAATTACTTAGTTTTCTTTTAATTTTTCACTACTGCCAAAAACAAAAATCCTGCAGGCTGCTAAAGATGTGACATCGGCTCGACGTTGAATGAAAATTTCATAATTATTTTGTTCTTGCGTTATACTTATATGTAATGCACCTTTAAATATCTTATTCAAAATGTCCCTTACTGCACTCCCTCTTTTTTCCTTTCTTTATCTTTATCTTTCTCTTTCTCTCTTTTTCTCTCTCTCTCTCTCTCTCTCTCTCTCTCTCTCTCTCTCTCTCTCT
>NW_023998414.1:16816501-16856226 GCF_014805625.2 Glossina fuscipes | reverse complement strand
CTCTCTCTCTCTCTCTCTCTCTCTCTCTCTCTCTCTCTCTCTCTCTCGCTATCTCTATCTCGCTATCTCTATCTCTATCTCTCCCTTTCTTTCTAGCTCTCTCGTTCTTTCTTTCTTTCTCTATCTCAATATAGGTGTTTTTACCGTAAGCTTTCATTTCCTAAACATAAGTTTACTTACTTTTCGGTTTATACTGAAAAACATTCGCACTGCTTTATGGCAAAGAGAAAAGGAGAGAGAGACAGGTAGAGACAAAGTTCTGAACATTTTTGTTTTTTATTTTAATTATTATTATTTATTTTTTTTTTATTTTATTTTTCACTCATGTCCATAGATATGCTCGTGAACATGAATGCACGTACATAACGTCGTTATTCTTATTTGTGTCCCTTTAAAAGAAATGGCATAGAACCGAATCGAAATACAAAAGATTAAGGGATCAACAGTTATTGCACGATATGTGTGACAATGCAGGAAATATAATCCAAAGTACACATATATACATCTGCACATATAGGCATACATACGTAGGAAAAGAATAGCGCCGCCATCCGCATAACCCTTGCGTTGACATGAATGACATTTTTCGACTTATTTTCATTGTCTTATAAGTTTATTTTTATGTAAAATTCAAAAACAAAAATAAAAGGTTCTCAGCGGATGTTAACGAAAGTAATTGTTGAAGCCGAACTATTGCATAACAATTGGTATCCGTTAAAGCTGTTATGAGTGTTGATTAAAGGAGGTTCACCTTGTCTTTACATTGACACTTTAGAACTGCCACAGCATGAAAAGATATCCAAATTAAAAACAATATTAACTCAGCAAATGTTGTTTGCTTTAACAAAAAACGACTTGCAGGCGCTATTTAATCAAATTACTTGCGCTTAAGGTAATTGTGTGTAATGAAAAGATTTTATTCAAATCGTTAAAAATCGTCTCTAAGTTTTAGCTTTACGTGCAAAATACTTAAATTTTCTAAAATTGAACGTTATTTATATGTATTTGGAAGACCTGTGGAGCTCAACATATACTGCTGTCCTGATTGCCGCCGGTTGCCCATTAAGTCGGCCCGATTTGTTAATATTAGATGTTTTTGCCTACAAATGACGAGAGATACAATATTATAACACACATATAAGCCAATAGTTGGTAGCTATACCTCTTCCCTGAATTTAATGCACCACCGAGCGCACCAAACATTTAAAACATTGCAACAATCTTGAATTTTTATGTTTTTGTCACTTGAGACGAAAATGCTGCAAATTTTCTTGTAAAGTCATGTAAAGAAAGAGAAATTTTCGCCCACGGTTCGTAGTGGGTTTGGGAATTTAGTTTTTTGCACACGGTCAATGACCGATAGTTTCCGAAATCTTTTCACGACATCCGGGAAAGGGATATAATAATAATATTGACTCGTCCTATGACCAGGCCAATTGATCGATCGTTAAGGAACGCGCCTTGTAACACAAAATTGAAAATCACAATACAAAGAACGCTATTATTAAAGCTCGTGCGGAAACAAAATCTGGGTTGATGGATTTCCACGTCTCTAGTTCTGAACTTTTCCCTTTCATAGTCATAATTTCACGAACTGCTCCTTTGCATTTTTAGAATACTGCCTTCACACACACAAGCACATACACACACACATATATATATACACATATCGTATCGATGTAATTCGTAGTGGCAATTCTGGAAGGATTACCGCTGGATATGGGAAGGGTATTCAGTTTGTCCAAATCGTATACTGACTTAGGGTTTGAATGCTTTCCTTCTCCCGAAGGAAAGAAAGAAAAAACATTATATCTGTCATATGATCTAAATGTCCCTAAATTATTGTCTTGCTGTCAATCAGAAAAAAGTGGAGATGAGAGAGAAGCCTAATGGGTGCGTACCTAATCGGTAAGTATTATGCCTCTACCGACTAAGCACTTCATATAGCTACGACGACGTATGCTTTGAAATTTTAAATCGCGAGCATTGAGTTTATAGTTGCCGTTCTTACCTATAAAAAAGGCTGCTCATACAGATTAATGCATCTTCAAGCCGTCGATGCCAAACACATCAACTTAAACAACCCTCCTGCTCCTCTTCTTAGGTATTATATATTCAAATGACTTATACAATTTCAAAAAACCCATTGCCTAACGAATTTAATGAATTTTATTTATTTTACACTTTCACAAGTTCCGAGTTCTTTACGAAACCTCGCAGCTTGCTTAAAGGAACTTTGCATGGATGAATCGTTTCATACACTTCATAAAGCTATCCCAGCAAGATGGCAGAGAAGTGCAAGGCACGAAGTGGATAAACTGGTTTATGGAGAAAATAATATTCAATCGGGAAAACGTAAAAGGAGCGGACTTGAGAAAAAATCCTATTTTGCATGCTTTATAGGCTGCTTGGCCTTTCGCATCGGCTGAACAAAAAATCGATTAAACAAAAAAACTGCTCTCAACATAATTAATATTATATATAATCAGTTCATCGCTTTCCTTCTGTAAGTCTATGAATGTTGCTAATCTTTCGTTTTTAAGCAAGGGTTATCAAGTTCGCTTTACTAGACCAATATTTTTTCAATCTGTCAAAGCGAATCTACCAATTATTGACCTAAGTAAAAAATGTAATCATTTATTTCTTCTTCTTCTTCTTCTTCTTCTTCTTTTGTCAATCATTATGCAAATAACAATATTTGAAATTATTAAAACTTATCAATGGATGGCAGACGCCAGCATTTCTGACTACTGCGTCAATCAAAAATTACTATAGATTGGCTATTTCCAACCCATTTGCATTTAAATATACACATATGTAGATGGTTTCATTCACATTAGTTCATATTTATATAATAAGAAAAAAAAAAAAAAAAGCAGAAAATATAATATAAAATGTGTACTGAAGGCTTATCGGCTAGAAAAAAATGTGACAGGACAGAATGTAACCATTTCGAGGCAGAGGACAGTAAGAAAGGGTAAAAAAAAAAAGGAGAAAAAATGCTGAATAAGTACTTTACTACATTATCTAGGCAACCCATTCAAATCACTCAGTTCTATACAAGCACACATATTTGTGTACATATGTATGTTCATGTATACACAAATTCTTTTCTAAAAAAAAAAAAAGAAAAGAAACACACTCAAGAATCTATGCATATATGTAGACATTTGAATAAACGAATACAAATACTTACAGGATCCTGCCTTAAAAGGGGAGTATGTTACTCACATTGCTACATTGGTTTTAAAGCTAATCTTGGATATCAGTTAGCTAAAATATGATTAAAGTGTATTTCCAGATTGTTCCCAGCCCATAGATGTGCTTCATTTAGTTAAACACATTTCATCCGCTTTCGAATCCCGTCTTACTTTAATAAAAAATGTTAAGGCACAAGACTACATGTGACAGCTAAGACATTGAAATTAACATACCTTTTGTTAGTGACTAACAAAACTGGGATATTTAAAATTACGAGTCAATTGTTAATATACCCATGTAGAGGACATGTCTCTGCTCACTCCCGTTACGTAGAAATTTTGAAAACACTTTAAATTTAATAACAAAAAAATGTTCTTCGAATAAAACAAACATTAAAGAATTGAAAAATTATCGACTTGTCAGTTATGTAGTCTTATCCTAACTACTTACACAGAGCCCCAGTCAAATTTATGCTTTCGAGTGCATATTCAAGATCTGTTAAGATCCCACTTGTGATGACAAGGCAAGCAGAGCTAACTTGACTCAGAATACCTATTATGCTGATCAAGTACTTCAATTGTAGATGTTGCAAGAAAAATTCTTCACAAGTCTAGCAGCAAACAATCTGAGTGAACGTAAGCACTTTTGTCACTTCAAAGTTCAAAGACAAACGTACCAACGATCAGAATATTGATAAACCGGCTCGCGATTAATTCGAGGAGTGGCTGTCATTACAATACAATTCGAGGTTTCGGTGGGAGGTCCAATCGAGTTATGGCTCTTTGAATTTTGATTAACAAATAGATATAAAATAAGCAAAGAATTTCTACAAAGTACGGGAACTCGTGGAAGAACAATTATTATCGAAACTATACGTTCACATTTTTTGTTTTTGTTAATTATATGACAAATCACGCAGGGGATGTCCCGTATACGCGTAGCACAATGATGGTCAAAGAGAAGTTCGAAAAGAGGGAAAGAGCAGCCGCAACTTAGTGAATGTTCGCCCGACTGAGTATTCGCTGCAACCACTATCAAGCATGGTCTAACCACAATGAGAGTTGAATACGCGCGAACACCACCTTGGTAGCCACGACTCTTATTCAGTCGGCTATGCGGCAGCCCAACAACTAACCTAAAACTCCACTTTTTATTACCTTTTCTTAAGATGCATCGCGAGAAGAGCAGAGATATAATCACTTTCTACTTTTCGCACCCTACACCACCTGTGGTAAAAGTGTATGCTAATTTTACACGGACGTATGCGACGCCAGAACGACTTGAGATAGGCCCATCTTCTACTATACCGATTGATTCACAATCAATTTCTGAATCGGTCTAAGCTTGTCTGTCTGTCTGTCCGTCTTGTTTCTTTCTGTTCCACCTACTGCTTTCAAGTTTTAATTACGAACAAAATCGATTAACAGGAAATCAGGACACTCTAGCTGATCAAGAAAATATATACCTCGTTAAGCATGGGACTTTTCTTGCTCAGTATTATTTACTAATCGTATTATTACATTTACCTTTCGATGGGAGGTATAAAGAAAAAAATTAAATTTTTTCACCACATAAGTTCCATCATTCAATCGATACTTCTCACTAATTGCAATCGTTCGTAATATGGCCTATACTTTACTAAATTTATATTTCATCCTTTTTATAAACAAAATAAAAGAAATATAAAAATTGTTTAAAAAAAGAGACTTTGTTTTATAAGGAAAATTCAATTTACCTCACATAATTGACTTTTATTACCGTCTTCCTGATGTTGAAAAACACAATATGAACTCTACTTGAAATGCACATTACCATGAAGACATACAAAAAGGTATATTCAAGCGTGTGTGTGTGCCTTAGCTGAATCGTTAAAAAAAAATCTATTCAATATATTCCCTTTTATATATATGAAAGATGACACAGAAGAGGCCAAATTGTGGGTTAAATTTCCATTTTTTTTTTTTTTTTTTTTTTTTTTTTTTTTTTTTTTTTTTTTGCGAATATAATCAACAAACGGTTGTAATACATAAGGATTCGCACAAATACTCACACGTATATCAGTTTAATGACGATCATAATCGACTCTTCTTGCACTCGTGACAATAAGATTAGATCTAGATTTTCCTGAAGAATACATACGCTACGTGCACTTACACGCATCTTATAATTCTTGGTTACTAATCTCAAATCTTCAGTCAACAAAGCTTAACGTTACTACACTGAACAAGCCAGGGTTTTCATTAAGCAAAAAACACTTTCATTAACGCACGCAATGTGATCACAACTTTCTTTTGAAGATGATTCCGTCTTAAACTTTTCGTATTTCGAAATGTAGCTATCTGAGTTATTTTGTGTTTGTCTTTAAATAACTCAATCATTACATAGACTACACCTATTATAAATAGCACATCACTTAAAAAGGTCGTAGGATGACTATTGACGACTCTATGCGGTTTTACGATTTGTACCTGCAATATTGTGGACAGTCCCAGCCGCGACCTATTCGTCCATGCCACTAGCCCTACAGCTTGAGGATCGTTATGAGATCCGCCACCTTCCCTAGTTCGGAACACTATGCGGTGCGCGGCGTTATGAAATGTTCGCCAAATACCTGGTGTGTAATTCTGCAGTTGGCCGCGCCTTCGCTCAAGATATGATGCGACGTTTCCGCCGCCTCTTCGCAGAATCTGCACAAATCGATAACCGAGATAGTCATGTTTTTCAAGTGATACCAGAGGGAATTATGACTGGTGTGGAAGCCAGTTACGAGACGCTATGACGCTACTTCGTGGTTCGAACAGCCTAAGTGCTGTATTGTAGTTGTTTAAATCTGTTTGCTTGCCGTTATCCTGCGTTTTGCTTACAACGGCTTGCCCGATGGTTTTTAGATAGCACCAACATCCCGACCATTAGTCAACAAGTTACTAGTGTGGCTCTATACACGAAATGTAAATCTTTCCAATGCATTACAAGCAAAAAAAATATTATTGTATTGATTACATATTTCTATGTATATAAGTATGTATGCATGCAGATAGAATTTATAAAATTGAATCGACTTAAACAGATCCTTGCACCAAACGTTTCTCAATCGAACCTATATCCGTAGGTCTAACCCTCTGTTTTTGAAAACGTTAACACGATATAAAAAAGATTATATAGGATGTTAAGATTCGATTTGTACACTCCTATGAATTCATGATTGAAGATGAAATTTGACAAGAGCCGCTCGCCTCTTCGCCTATGGTACGAGCTGATATGGTAAAATCGGTTTTACCGTTACCTTTAATCTAGAACGTTACAAGATGCGACAGTCTATCGCTGTTAGAAATCCAATATTCTCCTTCGGGTGCGTTGCATACATTTCCATATTCTTCATTTTTGTACGTTGCACAATTCGTGGTGAAAGTATATTAAAATTGTGTGATTGTGTGCAGCAACCAGAAGGACGTGTGAGATAGACTCACTTTTTATCATAACAATCGTTTCGGAAAAGGACCAGGATTTATAGACAGGATTTGATCTGGCAAAAAAATGCGGGGAAATATAATATAATTGACCGAATGTAACTTCTTGCTTGGTTGTTGATTAAATGACGGCATTCTACAAAGAAACCGACTTTCAATAACTCGAGCCTTCCATGGGCTGTTTTATACGAATGCTCCGATTCGTTCCCAAAAGTGCTCACATACACACCCCAAATTCCTAAGAAAGCATATTGCAATCTATAAATTCAGATCGTCATTGCTACTTAGTATTTAAATGCCATTGTAGAAAATGCTATTGTTTTATTGATTTAAAATGGAAAATTACTTAGTCCCGGCCTGCAATCTTAACTTACTTATTATAACATATTGTTACGAAAATCCCAAAGCCAGTTAATTTCAGCAGCATACGCAGGCGCCTCATGCAGCTGCAGGCCGATGAAAACGATTAGAGTAAAAGCAGGCTGGGATTAGAAATAAAACCATAAACTTAGGTATAGTAACGTGCTTGTAAATATGTATATAAATAGAATATTTGTGGAAGGGAGAGTTAGTCGGGCAAGAACATAGAAGTTGAGAGTACGGCCAAAATAAATTGTAAATAAATGATCCTACTGTTAAGGAATATAATTCTAAATAAAAGAACTTTGAAGTGTATTTCTCTTGAACAAAATACCCACGATCCAGTGATACGGACTATATCTTGTAAAAAGCGAATTTCATAACAGTATATTAATAAACGTAGTAAGAAATTTGTTTAATGCTAAGTGCTTAAATGATTAATTTTATTAATTAATTAAAATAGAGCTTATATGTAATTCGTAAAACGAAAAGAATAACAATAAAAATAAAAAAGACAACCATTGGAAAGATACCAACGCAGCGTATTTTAGTACAGAGATAATCGAAAAGAGTAAACACGGAAGCAAAAATGTAAATGGAATGGTAATCAGCATAATCAGCGACTGTTGTTTTGCAATTGCAGATTTCGTTTTTTTTTTACAGTGACCTAAATAATGCAGCTTGCGAAATTACGCTGATAAGTATGTTTAAGGATAATTTGGGTTTTTTTTTTGTTTAGACAAAAGTTCTCTACATTAACACCATCGCTGAAGTATGAGTTCATTTTGTCAAAAGGTTTGCAACACTCAGAAGGAAGCCTAAAAGATCACAAAGCTTTTATGTATATATATATATTCTGATTAGCATTAAATTCTAAACCGATTTGAGGATGTCCGTCTGTTTGTCTTTCTGTGTAATATCTCTGGTAAATATTCTCCTGGTCGCAAAAGTGCAACAATTGGGAATTCTTGCACGCAGTCTGGCATTGAAGTTGAGCCAAATCGGTTAATGGATACGAATACCGTACATTGGAGATCACTTCTGTTTGGTTTTGGTTTGTTACTTATAAACCACAATAAATTAAGCGAGAAAACAGAACATCTATGCTCTATGGGTTGTCTTGCACTACCTGTACAAAAATTGAAAAATTGGTCACTCCCATGCCCTATTATAGAGTATGGAAATTTAGTTTATTCGTTTTTTTTTTTTTCTAGTATGCTTTAAGATAACAGTGATGAATGTAAATGAAAGCATATAAAAACGTTTGTTATAAATATGGATGCATAGGCTTATCACTTGCCACGGTATATATGTACATATATAGGCCGCGAATTGGCGCTAGGATATGTCATTTAATTAAAAAAATAAAATTTATAATTACCTAACATTATTGAAGCGTATTTTGGCATTACATGGCCAATTCTGAAGAGATAATAAGCGTCAATGTCATGATATAAGCTCATAGTAACATAGGAAAGTGCAAATTGGCTCTAAAGCATTTTGTAATTGCCAGTTAACCCTCCCATTGAAAAACTATAAATTACACTGTTAGCGTCTTTCAGGTAGAGTTGTTAATAAATTTTTTGTCAAAACGCCTAATAAATGACTATGCTTAAATCAATTCGTAGAGTGACCAAGAATATTTTTGTTTTACATTATGAAGGCTTGACTCTTTGAATTCATAGTTTATAGTTATGGCAAATTTCTATATAACAACATCCTTACATAGACTCGTAAGAAACCATTAATTAATTCGCGCGTCTCACGAAATTCAGATTTTTCGATTGGCTTACCGTATACCGACTCAAGCGGAGCTAACGCGCCTGTGTGGTATTCTCATTAAGGAAAAAAGATAATGGAAATGAGAATGTTTGCAATATATTGACGAGATATCGAGAACTTGCGATGTGCTTTATTTCTCGCCACCGCTTCGAGTCTATACATATCGCACATATAAATAAAGAAATAAACGGAATGACGAATTTTCAATATGACATTTCTTTTACAAATATCCTTTCAGCTAATCCTTTAAAAATTCAATGAACCGTTGGTTCTATTTATTGGTTTTTTAATTTTTTTTTTCTTTTTAATTTCTTTTAAACATTCGTTGTTTCGAAATTGTGACTAAGTCTAGCGTCAATCTAATTATTATAGATTTGGCAGTGGACTTTATAGTAAATTCATCATTCAATTGATGAATGCAAATTGGAAATAGATAGACAAACGTTCTATAATTAAAGACTATTTATACTATTTATCGGAGAAGAAGTGTCTGGGAAAAAACAATTTACCAAAATTATTTTCAAAATATCTTCTGGACTCCAATTTAAATTTTTTTTATAAACATATTGTAAGAGAATTGTCAAAATGCATCAATCCGCTCAGTATATGTGCATGCATGCCTTGCATATGCTGCATATATGGATTAAAATGACATGATATGAATTTTATGACATGTTAGTACAATGAACCTGGCCATGACATTGCATATTATTCCAGACGTGAAAAATAATTTGCGCAAAAAACTAATGCAGTTCGATTCGCTTATCTATTCGGGCGAAAACACAAAAACCCTTCTCACAAAATAAAGCAAAAACAGGGCAACTAACAAAATTATATTCGGTTGTGACCGAATCTTTTATAGCCATCACTCCTAATCGTAAAAAAGGAAAAAACGAGATCTAAAGAAGAAAAGCTAAAGTTACACGCTCTATAATATGGAAAATAAAAGTGTTTGTCGGATAGGCGTGTAGACATTGCAGACGTGACCTTTCATTTCCGCTAACGGGAGAATGTTTACCATAAACACCAAACAGGTGGGTAGACAGGCGAACAAACGGACATGTTTAGGTGCATTCCAAATTTGAAACTGCCCAAAAATCTATATACTTTATGGGGTTCCGTACATTATAAAAGTAACGAAAAAAAAATTAAATTTTAATACATTACAATATTGAGTAGGCATGGTCAGTTTTTCGATTTTTGTACAAGTGCTACAGCGTCGCCCATAGAATGCGTTCAAAATGCTATACATTTATCTGCTATTGTTTATAAGTAATGAGCAATAAATAAAGTTTTTATTCCTTTTGAAAAACAGAAGTGTTCTCAGTTTAGGTCGTGCTGTGGTCAGTTTACGTGTCCCGCGACCGATTCAGCTCATTTTCAATACCAAGAAGAATGCATGCAAGAATTTTCAATGCTTCTGTCAAATTTGAAGAGACATTACACAGACGGACAGAGGCACAGACGGAATTTGATGCTGATCAAGAAGATACTTTGTATACTTTGTAAGATCTCTGAAGCTTCCTTTCTGGCGTTACAAACGTTTTGATAAAATGAATATATCCCTCATCGTTTGGCGATGGGTATGAGAAGAGTGTTAAATATCTATAACGAGAAAAACTGTACGTATTTATATATGTAATAAAGTATCAATGAGAGTCCGAGTCCAGCCAACGTTTATTAAATGCAATATGTAAGAAAAAAAACATGTATTTGATGAGATTTTAATTTTTTTCTAAATATATTGAAATTCTTTAGAAGAAAAACTGCATGAAATAAAAAAAATAAATAAATAAATACAAAGGATAACGTATCCACGTATGTGAGGTTATATTAAAAGGAGACAGGAAGGGAAATGGAAAATTTGAACACAGTACAGTTTGCAGCGATTACCTGACGACCCATGTCATGCTTCAGTACTTGACGGGTGGCCGTTCGGCCAGGCAGCCATCATTGTCATACCTTATATTTTTTTGTACATTCTATAGCGGTTCCACTAAAAAGTAATGTTGCTAACGTTGTTTGGTCTTTACAGTCCGTATTCGCACGTTCATAAAAGACACCCAACATAGCAACCAGACGCACAGTAATTCAGCCAACCAGCCATTTCTACACAACGGCTATCAGACTCACTTCGATGATTCAGGTTGGAAGGATTGCAAACATTTTTTAATATCACATACACATATACATTCGCTCAAATACGGAATAATACAAAATAGAACCACAGTTGAATATCGTCTTGTTAATATGACGGAATATACGGAAGGACACCCATATACATAAACAGATGCTATATATATCTATATATATATATATTTATGTAGTATATAATGATGTGGAATGCATACTTGTTTCACTCTACTAAGGCTACTGAAACGTTTTACGTTACGCTCTTTTTCCTTTAGTTATATTTTAAACACATACAAATATATGCATATATATATATATGTATACACAAATATGCATATATATATATATAAATATATGTATATAAATAGTTGATAAGGAATACGTATGTCGATATATAAATACTTGAAAATATTCTTAAGCGAGGGAGAGATACATTGCCTGTGGTAACACAATAACGAATTTCCGCAGCAACCTTGTTTGGATCTATTTCCTTCCTTCTGCTTCAGTGCAACATTTCATCCATTAAGCTAGCTGGCTACATATGGATGAAGATGTATATTTATGTTTATGTGTATATATGCGTGTATATGTGGTTGTATGTTCGAATGTTTTTGTGTATCTTTATTTCAATTTTCATATTCTCTCGTGTTGCTCCAAATAAAATTATGGACATTTTGCGTACGTATGTTACCAGAAATGAAAAAGAAAATAACAGTAAAAAGTAACAACAACAATATTCATACAGGACAATAATGTCCTTCAGCAGGAAGAAGAAATAAACTTTCGCAAAACAAACTCTCGTCACTAAAAAACTTGCATACGTTCTACGTTCAGTTTACAACCGAAACACATTTCATGGTCCACTGAAGTGAAAACAAATTTTTTCCTTATTACGTTTGTGTAACTTTCCATTCACTGAAATAAACTCTACATTTATGCATACATATTTTCTTATGTCCACGAATGTACCATATACGCAGCACATACGCACGCATATACATATGAATGATGATTTAATAACAAAAATACATATTTTTACATTCAATAATCAAAAAATTAAAACAATTTATATAAAAGTAATTATGGATAGGTAAATGCTTAGCATTCACGAGAGAGAGGTTAAAAAGCCGTTATTAAAATAATTGAAACCAGCAACTGCAGATTGCATTTGATTTGTAAGAAATTTTTTCATTTTCGTGTTCCATTCGTGTTCACCTAGTTTCTGGATGAACATGCTGCGCATGGTGTACGTATAGAACGATCGCTTTACAATCGCTATACAGAAAGATCCGTCTCATTGTAATCAGCAATATAATATAATGATAAGACCGATCGTGATTTCACACTAAACGAATATTTGC
The DNA here is from genome assembly GCF_014805625.2 of Glossina fuscipes. Lineage (NCBI taxonomy): Eukaryota > Metazoa > Arthropoda > Insecta > Diptera > Glossinidae > Glossina > Glossina fuscipes. The sequence goes on along the minus strand of NW_023998414.1, from coordinate 16,843,922 downwards.
TTCTTTTCGTCATCCAGTAATTTTTGGGAAACAACATAATGCTCACATACCGCGCACACAAACATATTATTGAAACGATTCGTTTTTAATCGTCTCAAAAACAACTTATCTACCAAGGTCGTTCCAAAAATATCTGACATTTGCTGAAAACCTAAATAAATCTGTCTTACTTCTCTAGACGGCATATTTCTATTGAACTACATTTTAAAGTCTAGTAAAATGTTTCATCTGTTTTTTTTCAGTGGACATACAAAGTACATATATATGTAATAGAAGGCGAAAAGGTAACGTATAATTTCAATCTTCAAATTCAACATACAAGAATATCAAAAATACCTCTGCTAACATCCAACGTGGGGTATGTTAATATCGGTTTTTACACTGCATTGACATCGTCCGGACATTGGCATCGGCAACTCTACACAGTGTACCAATTTCGATTGAACTAATTCCGATTCAGCTAATAGCTAACATTTTGCATTTAGCTTTGTGACTGACAATAAGAGTAAGAAAAGAGAACGCAAAGCATATTATCTTCTTGTTGGGCAATACAACAGCAATAAACTCTAAGCTGCAAAAACGTTTTATTTTAAATCAAGTCCTCCTCATAAGAAATTAATTTCGACGAATCTTAATTAAACCGTACATTTTTGAACCCCAAAAATATTTCCACAAGGCATTCGCTCAATTTCTCGAATTTATTTATCAAATTTATTTATTTTTGTCCAGTTTGTTTGGCCATTTCTTGCCGCACCTAAAAAAATTTGTTTGCTATGTGTTGCTATTAGCAAGAAATTGATGACAAAAAGAAAGTTTTCTTTTAAGTCGATCTACTTGACAGCAGTTTGCACATTTTATACCGTAATGGGTAGCATCACTGTAGCCATCTAAAGGAAGAAGCTTTCTGATAAAGTTTTAAGAATAGAACGATAGTTAGCACAATAATAACATTTGCGAATTATTATTAGTTGTACATTAAAGTATTGAAAAAGAAATTGTTGGCCATTCGCGCGAAGCATTTTTAATCGAAAGACCTCTGAATGACATAGTGTAACTGGTCCAATTTTGAATTAAAAAAAAATAATCCATTCAATCTATATCCTTATATCTAGAGAAATACATAGCGATTTTTTGATATATTGGTTTTTGTGTGAAAATATCCTACGTGATTCTCTAAAGAATACCAATTTCAAGATACTGTTCAAAAATGGAATGAATAAATGAAAACTGTTTGAGTTATGCTGCGTGTCGTGTCCCGCGATAATCGCGTTTAAAGTTTTGACATGTGCTATAGACATTCATTTTTATCACAATACTTTTTTTTGGTTTTCTGTCATTCTTCTTCACTTTTTCTCTTTGACGAGTGGTTCTTTTGCTATACTACACTGTTCTTTTGCTACACTACACTTTCCATGTGGCGAAATGATGAAAAAAACGTTAAAATTTCGTACCAAACCTTAAATGTCTTGGCAGAGCGCTTGGAATCGCTTTCATCCTCATATTTATGCAAAGCTGTACTAACCTACTTGTTTTCGGAAATGCTTTTAAAAGAGCGTAAACATATTTCAAAAACATGCGTACGGTGTATTAGAGGACCTGTAGACCAAAAGCCAAGGCATTAGTCTGCATCTTTCCAACAGACATGTGTACATTTGACATAAGTATTCCTGTCGCAGTGTTTGCGAAAGAGCTTAAAATTTCTAAGCAAAACATATTTTGCGGCTAATGTACTTTTTCCCACATTTATATTCTCGAATGTTTGGAAAAGAAATACTTTTTTTCCTGAAAAATGTGCAGTTGTGTTACGTCGTAAAAAAAGGACTATTGGTTAAATAATATTCATTGTCCAGTTAATCATGTAGGATTTTTTAAAAATATTGATATAAAAACAAGCGAGAGTGCTATAGCCGGGGCAGGCCGACCATTAGATATCTTACGCCACTTTGCTTAATACCACACCAAAAATTATATATATATATATATTTTATGTAAATGCATAATTTTCATTAAATCTCCTGCATAGGAGAATAGAGAAGACGTCAACATTGTCTAAATTTAGAAAACTTAATTTACTTGTCAAAGTTTTTTTTTATTTTTCCTTTCGTTCCGTCATAACAAACCACAAATGGAGCTTTGTTGACATACCCTTGTATGAATGCAAGCCCAGCCCCCATATATATATGGTGCGGTGTAGCAAATAGATCTGATGTGATCCAAATTCTCTAAAGTTGTTTTGCCACGGAAAACTTTTTCTTCATAAAATATTAATAATTAAATATTTTTGGCATATAAAGCCTTCTCTTTCATTAGAACCCAAACGCCAAAAACCAAGCCATTATTATGAATGAATTTGGGGCCTCTTTACCATACAAAGATGAAGTTTTCGTAAGGACAGTTATATGGCAATGTGCCCAAAAAATCGCCCCGTCCAACCTAAACTTTTCACACCAATTGTTGCTAACGAATTTTGTCGCGAAATTGTAAAAATTACAATACTTTTTTCTTATAAAAGTTTATGAAAATAAGACTCTTCATGGGAATTGGTTGAAAAGCTGGTCCAATCCGAACCATTTTCGATAGCATTTATCCTTGCCTCAAAAAACGTCATCGTGCCGAATTTCATCAACATATCTTAAGCTTGAAGGCAAATTTAAACGGATAGACATTCGATGGAAAAACGGACAGACAGACTTAGATCAAATTCGTAACATGACTCTGAATTGATTGGTATAATTAAAGGTGGGCCTATCTTAAGCTCTTCTGCGTATCACAAACGTAATATACCCTGTACCACAAGTGGTGTAGGGTATAAAGAGTAGACAGGAAACAGACAGAGCAATGAATTTGCTGAGTAGACGTTACAGCCGTTTTGAGGGATTTACATGTTCATTTACCTAATATTGCAATCGTTATGATTTACCATAGAATACCTAAAAAACAAAAGCATGAAAACTTCGATCAGCATGAATATAAGCTGAGGAAACATCTGACACCTGGAATGCAACACATTAAAGAGTTATGTGTACCTTATTGAACACATCCTATGATTATTATTATTTTTTTTTTTGTTTCCTTGCTCGCCTGTATTCAACAAGAAAAGCCGTTACAAAATAGAACAGAAAAAAGAGCATACGTAAAATCTTATCTCAATAATTAATAGATCGTGAGAAAGTGCAACCCTTCGCCGCATTTTCTTTCGTTTCGTTTCTTTTTCTTTTCTTTTCTTTTTTTTTTTTTTTTTTTTTTTGTCTTTTCTTTTTTTTAATAGTAAACTGTGTCTAGGACAAAAAAAATTGAATAATCATAAAATGTATTTGCAGGGTGTTGAAGGAAAACCTAAATGCCAATCGATGCCTATACGCATGTGCGATATTTGCAACAGTAACTATAAATGATCTTTTGTTCGGACGGTAGAAGAAAATTCCCTTTCCAAGTGAATTTTTTTATTTTATTTTATTTATTACTTACATAACCCGAATTTAGGGAACCCCTAACGTGATAAGAATAAGTAAAAGAACCAAAAATCGAGGAAGCTCGCGTAAGGGTTAGGGATGGATTGGATCGCAATATTTCGCATTCGTTGCAAAGATATACAACAGCTGCATGATGTTTCCCAGGATGCTGAATAGCTTCTTCAATAAACTAAATTAAAGAAAGGATTCACTAATTTTCTGATTTCAAGAACGGCTCGCACAACGCAAATAATCGCGATTGCAATTTAGTTATGCAAAACACTTTTTACCGTTTTATTGATTAATTATTATTAATATAATAATTATTTGTAACTATGCGTAACACGGATCAAAACAAATGAGAAATTTTTTTATTGTTTTTATTATTAATGTTGTTGTTGTTGTTGTTGTTGTGAATTCTCACTTATTAAATATTGACTTATCAAACCCTAAATAAACTATTAACAAAATAAAAGCACCTTTTTTTTGGCATCAATTTCTGCTTTATTTTGTATCAATTTTCCAGCATAAAGAATTAAAAGTAAATTGTGTCAGAAATACGCATATATATTCACACGCATACACACACATACGCATGGAAACATAATCGCCTCTGAGCACGAATGCCGACAGATCATGTTTAAAGGGCTCCTTGACATTTGTTTCTGTGTGTATTCTAACAATACCGACAATTACACGAATTATTGGTATTAGAGGATGATGCCTTTGTTTACAATTTCATGTCAAAAATGCAATTTTTATACACAAAAACATATTAAATTGTTATTAGGGGATGCTCGATTGTTTGAGTATACCCATACACACAAAAGCGTATGCTTCGTTGTTGGTACTGACGCATCATCCGCTTAATCATGATGTTGTTTTGATCATAGGAATATTTTTATTGCTATTGTTGCCATTTATACTTACTTGACTAGACCTAACTAACGGTCTGCCTACCTAACTAGCTACCTACCTACCACCTACCTAGCTGCCTAGCTATCCTAACATCATAGTCATCATGAAGCAACAGTTGAATTTTCTCGTTCCTTTTCCTTCACACCGCGTAACAATTGAAATAATGATGACTGGGTAATGCGATCACAACTCCAAACCCTCGAATCGAATTGTTTAGATAATTGTTGTGAGTTTTGGGTAAAAAAATACTACAACTTATAGAAAAATTCAGGCAATTAGTCAAAAGGTTAATGTGTCAAATATAAAGCAGATCAGAAAATTCAATAAAATTACAAACATATATTTGTATATATATATACAAATATATATATATGTACAAATTTACTATGACTATGTGTTGCCAATAAAACAAGTAGATATTATGATGCTGTTGTGAGCATCGATGACGACATCAGAGCTCGTTCGTAGAGTAAGCATTTAGTGTTAGGTAATAGCTTACCTGAAATTGACTGACAGTTGCAGTAAATACTAAAAAATGTTTTCTTTGCACACGAAATAGATAAAAGGGGTTGAATCCGCATGACATGTTTGCGCATAAAAGAAAAAAGGACGAAAAAAAAGTGTTTAATAAAATTTTGGTTTGACACCGCTGCGAAAATTATCAAATATAAAATGAAACAATAGGGAAAAAGGGTTGAGTGAATACTCATTGAATCACTTAAGATTTATTTACGTATGCATATGGTACATACGCACGCATGCCTGCACATGCATGTATCTATATACATATACATTCATTTGCGAAATTCAGGATACAAATTTTATAACGAAATAACATTTAAAACGTCATATGTTGCTGAGCCATTTCTGCGCAATGTTCGAAAGCAGAGACACAGGTCATCTACGACTTTTTCAATATTTGCATTGTCGCCAAAGCATGTATCGAAAGGAAAAATGGCAAACGTGCATTTGTAAATGATCTTAGGGCCGAACACCTTATAAATTAAAGTAAAATAACTTTTAATTTTATTTTAACGAATTTCAGGTAACAGTTCAATTTTATTTCCCGACATTTTATTACTCTTTAATTTCCAGTTTATAGCTAGCAGCCAAAACATATAAAGTAAAGTATAAAGTATGGTCAGTCAAGAGCGATCGTTAAATTTTTACACTACTACGTTTATTACAATTCCAGAGAGCACGGCGAAAGTATAACGTAACATAGGAACACCTCGGTTTTCAAAAACAAGGAAATTGACGACTTATTATAAACCATAACAGATGGTTAAAATCAGCCCGACCCATTCTTTCTTGACCAATATCAAATGCTGGGCAAGGCACACCTGTCCCTCCGTCTGTCAGCCGCTGTGAACTTATGTGATACACACCCTCCTGATTTCAAAAATTACGATATTGACTTCAATTTCACCCACAGTACAACATATATTGAATGCACCTCTGTTTTCGAATGCTCAAAAATTGGGTTGCATTCTCCTTATTCATGTGCTAAAATAGGTAACAGAAAACATTTCCCTGCATACTTTATAGGTCGTCCCACAATGTTTCCACAAACATGGAACAAATCGCCACGCCTACTCAATAGAAGAGAGTATCGAAATTTCACAATTATTTTATTAAAAGTTACACTACACTACATAAGCAAACTAATCCTCCTTTCTAGAAAAGGAAAAGCAACCAAAGTCTTCTTTCTAAAGTCTTTACATAAATGAAGTTTATCTCCTTTGATTGCGCTGCAAAGTGCAAAGAACTTAAGCATCCCCGTCTACAGCAGCAATAGTCAGAATGTCTATCATAACCTACGGCCTATAAGTGCCATTCATTTAAAACTTAGAATCCTGTTGCTTGACGTCCTCGGCTAGTGGAAAACTTGTCCTATCCAACCAACTGACATGCCCGAATTTAACAGAAGCAACTTTGGAATTCAGGAAGATAGGTTGTAAGTGAATCGTTTAAGGTTAAGGTATTATTTCATATCTAAGCGATCTTTTATTAAACATTTTCTTTCTTTTAAAACCTCGTAGCGACGTCTTTACTGCCATGTTTCAACAAGAAATGGAAGAAGGCAAACATAGCGTTGTTGTCATAACTAATGTCGAGCGGGACGCGTTACAGGACGTGTTACATCAATTGCCCGCACAAAGCGCCTAATTTAGACAAAACGATCCATGCTTCGCTAGCATCTGCTGATAAAGTAAAAAGATCAATGAAATTTTCTTTCCTCACTTCTTCTAAAACATTGATCCCTTTCTTCTTTCGCAGTATGCTACAGTAATAATATAATTCCAGTAATGTTCAACGAGGCTCTGCGTCTTAAACTCTAGGTAGAAACTGCCGCTGAAACCATAATGCGAGCTGTTCTTCATAGTGCACATCGCATGAAAGTAAAAAACTTTAGCTTTCATTAGAACGTAAGTGAAGAGTCAACGTTTGATAGGATTAAGGGAAGGTCATGGGAGAAGTTTTATATATAAGGTATCACTCTAGGTGGATACTTTAGCTGTTCTTTTTGCAGCTTTTGCTCGTTGCTTTTCTTTTGTGTTGTGTTCTTTCTCATCAATGGAAGTCGACAGATTTGAGCATTTGGTGGATAAGACTAAGGGAGAGTAGTCAGATTTTCGTCTGCTAAAAGGTAATACCTTAGAAAAATCTTAGTTACCTAGTAATAAATTTAAATGAAAAAATTTCCTTAAATACACAGTAGAAAGGTATTTGCTCACGGGCTTTAAGCATCGATAATAAGAAAGTTAACGTAGTGTAGGTGCAAGCTGTGACTTAGTTGTTTCTGTATGTGGGGGAAAACATAGCGAAATCCGTAATATTCTCCTTATTCTTGGATGTCTCTGCTACCGATACGTCTCGATGTGTAAATTACGTCATTAATAGTGTCAATATTTGTCCAATCATGTCGTTATTACTGCCACTGTATCGTGATTTAACGCGGATTTTTGATCAAAAGAGTTACTTAATGTGCTATTGAAGTACATTCATGATTAAAGTATCAGAGTTAATGTCTAAAAACCGTGTTAATGTTACTTCCTAAGGGGCGATTGGAAATAGAGAGCGAAATTTAAAGGATGTCTGAAACAGGGATCCCTTGGATTTCATGCATGTAAAGCCTCTTTTCCAAAATCTGGTTGGTTTACTAGAGTGTTATTGCAGCTACTTGAAGGAAGGGTCCAAATACGCAACTCCTCCCGCTCACTAGGTCAACGAAGCATCGCATCGCCCATATAGTAGTATTTACCATAAGTACTGTGAAAAAGAGATGAAAATGATTAGACTATTTATCGATGCTGTTTCCGCTGAAGATCGCTTTGCCTTATATTAAATATTTGTTAGAGGATTTAGATAAACGGGCGAAGAAAATCCGAATGTTAGTTGAAATAGGGTCGAGTTTGTGTTTTATTGCCTCGATGTGAAGGTCATTTTGCTTTAAGAATATTATGATATTGTGGTTTTTTTCAAGGTTTTTGCCCAAATTTAACTCTCGCTCATCTTTATTATACTTTTTGAATTCAATTTTTCCTTTGCTTCCCTTTATTCAACAGTCACGTCAACGGCGTTATAGAAACGCTGGCTTGGCCGTATATGATCTAGACGCATAAACATCTAATTGCGAAAGTATCGCGGCGTTGGAAACGCAACCATTCTCACTGATTGGATCACGAAGGGAACGTGTAAAAATCTAAAGACGGATATGCAATAAAAGAAAATTACAGATTAGCGATAGTTTACCTGACATGCAGTATAAAAACTGACGCGATATGTTAATCAGCCGCAAGGAGGATCGAGTTTTTGAAGGCCAAACGGTTAAGTAAGCCGATAAAAAAACAAACCTATCCTAGAGGAGAAGTACTTATTCCACAGTACATGACAGGAGACACGCTAGACTTAAATCAATTAAAAGTAAAGAAAAGTGACTATCAGCATTGTTCGAGAAACAGCTAAGCCACAGCTTGTACCTACACTACGTTAACTTTCTCATTATCAAAGCTTAGTCGACTTTTCAAAGCCTTTGTACAAATAAGAAATTTTAGGCTATCGTTAGACAAACTTTCACTTTTTATTTTGAAAACGTTTTGTACTGATGAAAACCGAAGGAATTTGGAAAGTAGTTCTAGACATGAAATACGCAAAGCATGGCAATAAGCACAACGTAGAAGAAAACATCAAAATCTTGCAAAGGAAAACTATGCTACCTAAGAGAGTACTTTTTGCGTAAGGTTTCCTTAATCGTTCTTCACTTGCGTTTTAATGAAAGCTATGGTTTTTGCCTTCATATGCTGGGCACTACGAAGGACAAGGTCAGCTAGTATTAATGTATCAGTAGCGGTGTCTACCGAAAGTAAAAGAAAGTTTCATTGAACTACTTTACTCTATCGGCAGCTGTGTATGAACCAAGGGTCATTTTATCTAAATTAGGCGCTTTGTCCCTGTAAAAGAATTTTAACACTTCCTTTCACACGTCATGATCGATATCAGTTGTGACCACAGGGTCCAGTTTGCTTTCTTCCATTTCGTGGTCAAACATAGCAGGAAAACGGTCCTAGAAAATGTATATAGATATGTATATATATATATGTATATATATATAAATTGTGTGAATATGTATATATATGTAAAGTATGTACATATATATATAAAATTCTCGATTCTTACGTCCAATTATAGCGATCACTTCACTACGTTCTTACACGCTTAATTAGCAGTTCAATTAGGGAAATTTGTTGAGCTGCGAACAATCGCTACATAATGTATATTTTATGTAATCTATATACATACACAGCTATACACATCTATCTATTAAATATATTTGGTATAATAAATATAAATATATTTTGTACATTAAACTCCTCGCAAGCTGCATGTTTGTGTAAAAATTTCGACTGCAACTAAATGGGCATAGTTCTAAGGTGACCATATTTCCACCAGACCACTGCAGGAAGACCAGTGCTAAAGAAGTGAAGTTATTCCTCTTGCCTACCGGGTGTCTACGGACTGTCTACTCACGTTTTAAATACCGCAAATGGAGAAAATTTTTAATACTGTGTGGTGTTATTTCACTATAGGTGAACGAGCAGCCTTTTTTAAATTTTTCTTACCCCTCCCAAATAAACGGCCCTGGCTTCGGGTAGCAAAAGGTCCTAATTTTTAATATTTCGGGACGAAAATTGACATAATAATTAACGGCAGCAAATTTTGAATACGCATTGTACGCATGTACTCTCTGTACTCTATCCTATTTAAGGGCTCTCATGAACGTCGATCTTTATACAACATAAAGATCTAATGTTTATTATCTCACGATAAAAATTTTTCCATAACTACACCATCGCATCGCTTGCATCGCTTGTGGTTCAAGGGTGTATTAAGTTTGTGCGGATGTATGCAACACCCAAAACGAGTTGACCTTTTATAATACCGATCGATTCAGAACCACTTTCTGACTCGATCTAAGCTTATCTGTCCGCCTTGTTTTCTTATGTTCTATTTGCAGGCGGCGATGTTTGACATATTTTATCGACATTTCCTACACTGTTTTTTTTTTTTGCCTCAAGCGCATACGCTATTGCAAGTGTTTCGGATTGGAGCACTTCTCGTAAAACTTGTTAATTGGAAAAGTCGTTACATGAATAACTGTAGGGTGGTGTCGGCCCTTGTTCAATTTCGCTTTATATACGAATTTTTATTTTCATATTTGACCGACCATGACAAAGTTGTCTCCCACATATCTAAACGTGGAGTTGATTTGAAAAACGCAACCGTTTTGGCTAAGCAAACAGATCTTGCTTTAGATGCTTTTTTTTTTTCTTTCTTTTTGTTTTTGATAATCCTTGGAAAATTGAATTATCTACCATTAGTGTTAATACATTTTGCACATGAGCATATAATAATTTTGTAATGGCCTTAGTAGCGAGCGATTTATGTGATTCCGAAATCCCTTAAAGGATGTATGTAAGCTATTTGGCCCGTTCCGTGGTCTCTGTTCGGTTTCAAAGCTTTCCTAGATTAAATACAGAATTGTAATTCGAAGCATTTCTTCTTCAACTAACTGCACAGTCAAGAAGTTACTTTAAAGTAATCGGAATAACGCACTTGAAAGTGCGCCTAAATTAGTTAAAAACTGATATTTTTACAATTTTTCTCTTTGCACAAAAAGAAATGCAATTCAAACAGTCAGTTATTTATTTGAAATTAGGGTCAAACATTTAGCAGAACTATCGAGAAGAATAGTATCAAAATACTGCTATTAACTCAATTCAGACTCCGGCAACAGACAAAAAAATGTTACATCTTTGACTTTGACACTTTGCGAAAAATTTCATTTGTCGAAATCGAGCTGAGTAATTTCTATTGCTGTGCCTCGTTTGAAGCTTTAAAGCAACAAGCAAAAGTTAAGAAAAATAATAATAATAAGAAAGCCATGCATACATATACAAATATATACATTATACATATATATATATGTGTTGTATTTATATATATGTCATCATGTATCCTACAATATCTGCCTACATGTGTATTTAACTAATATGCATGATATATCATGCATCAGTACACACTTCCGAGCGCGTATTCATAAATATCTACATTTTATCTTCACGTTGTTGCATAAAGAGCGCATCTTGCACAATTCGCCAAGCCGTTCGCTCTTTCATTCAAATGAAGACTTTTTTCCTTTTTTTTTTTTTTGTTTTTGTTTTTTGCTTTCAATAAATTTGATCGATACGTATTTAGTTTTTCACCCGACCACCACAAACGCTCACAGCAAAGAATATCGGAATAGCATAGTCTTCTGCGTATTCAAATTACCCTCTTCACAGAATATCGCATGCATTCGGGACTCGTTATGTTTTATTTTTCAATTTTTTCTTTTTTTTTTTTTTTTTTTTTCGTAACAGTCGGCTGCTGATAAATAAATCGCTTATGTACACCGCGTACGTTCACGTGTTTTATGTATATATGCAAAAATACACTCCTATCCACATCTATAGCTCACAATAGTTTCAATTGTTCTTCATTTTGTGGAAAATTTATTTGTTGTACAATATATGCGAAATCTGGAATGAAATTAAGTATCGCCAAAAAAAAAAAAAATTAAAATACGTTGCATATGAAATATACGTAAATGTACAAAACGAAAGAAATCCCTGCGTAGGGTTTTTGAAAAACATAAGTTTTTTGATATTTTCAAGCCCCTACAAATATCTTAGATTTACTTATTTTTCTAGAATCGTAACTGATATTATGGTTCTCTCTCTTTCTTCTAGGATCGGAACTGAATTATGGTTCTTGCTCCTGTGCTCCAGCACTTAATGTGAAATCCTAATATTACTAAACTAACTAGGCAGTCTGGCTATTTTAAAAGTAGAGCTATTGCTCGTTCTGCCTTTATTTATTGCTTCGATCAAACACATTTTATTAATGATAAATTCGTTAGGGAAAGCGGTCCGCTTTTTACAGTAGGTAACAAAGAGATATACAAAGTTTACCTATACTACCCAAGGATTCGTATCAGAGGCTCCCTATGTTCCTCGAAGTGAATTTTTATAAACGAAAGATATTTTATTCAATTTTTAAAATAAATGCATACCTTATCGACAGCCGCAAACTCTCCATATGTTACATCAAGTCCGTAGACCACAGTTGTCGTGTTGAGTACATATAAAGATTTATAAGCCAACCCCTGTGTGGACTTTATGTGCTATACTATATCAGAAACAGAATTGTATTAGTTTTAGCCAGTTTATTTTCGATAATCGAAAAGGAAGATTAGGAACTGTACGCCGCCAATTTTTATAGTTAATGGGCCTAAAACGATTTTGGAAATTATTATAATCAGTTCGCGACACACAGCCCGTAACAAGTGCACACCGGACAGATATTAACTATAATATAAGCCAGGATACATTGAAAACCTCAGTGCAAAACATATACACGTCTGTAATAAGTAACCAGGGTGAGCGATGTTGATTTGAATATTTTTTTGAAAACTATTTACCGTATTTTTCAAATTTTGAGTGGGCCTTATTTACCGAAGGTAACCTAAAAATATTTTCCATAAAAACGTCTCTCAATTTGAGGTTTCAGATGGAGTTCAGATGGAAGTAATACGAAGAGAGTGAAGGTGAACTGAATATTGCTAACAATATATACAAATTTTGATCCGAAAGTAGCATTAAAATATATTTTTCCAAAAATCATCTTCGGTCCGCAAAAATATGATATGTAAGTTCGTCCAATATTGCTGATACCACTGAGGAAGAAAACAAATTTCGAAACTTTTGGACATAAATGAATTATGAAAAAAGAAAAAATTATTTTCGTTACGTGGAAAACTTCATAAAATGTTTAGAAGGAAGTCAATAAAAAAAAAAAAAAAAAAAATATGCTACGAGTTAGTAGGTAAAGCGTGCATATATATGAAACGAAGTGTATAAATTCATTTTTAGCTAACTTTTTAACGCATTCGGGTTTGGGATAGAAATCGCCAGGCAAATCCTCTAGTACATCTGCATATTTATTTTATCGATGACATTCGTAGGGTTAAACAGAAAGGTACGTTTGCTTTTTTGTTTTTCTTCTTTCTTTTACGTATATTTTAATTATGTACACATAGGTATCTATCTGTGCGCGTGTACATAGTTTTATCACATATTAAAAATATTCAAATCCAGCATAAAAATTATTCATTTTGCACCTTTACCAGTAACTTGAGATAGCTGTTATTGAACTACCACCGAATGACGAGGGTAAGCTAATTTTTTGTCATTCTCTTTGCAACAGTCAGATAAACGAATAATAAACTTCATAATGTCTATACACGTACGTATGCATATGCATGCATATACATCATAAATAAATATCTGATTAGCTTGAAATGCCAACTAGAGATAGATGTATTATGCACATTTGTCAAATCGGATTTCTATTCTCTTATGCATGCTTTCTTTTCAATTTGAAACTTGGCCCAAATACGTTTAATTAATTAATTAATTAATTAATTAGTAAATTAATAACAAATTCATAGATAATCAATTTAATTAAAGTTAATGCACAAACAAAATCTACATTCGATCGGCCCACTATAATGTTTTAATACATAGTAAATACTTAATTTTATACATTTATCTACCATAGAAGTGGTGGTGGTGGTGGTGGTGGTGGTAGTAGTAAATAACATAATATTTAGCCTCGGGCAAGCACATAGAATACTTATTCGTTTAATAACTAGCGAGTGGTGATTTATGCTCGATACACAAAACGTGCAAGCCTATGTGCATACAATATATTTATTAATGTAAAACACGTGCGTTCACTTTACATACGCGGCAGTTACCTATTACTTGTACGGTATGTGTTTTCGTTGATAGACAATTGAACATCTGCTTTATAAATACATTTATATTTGCATTAAAAGTTTCTCACCTTATTTACTGCTGCCATAGACAAGTGCTAAGTAAATCGATCGCAATTTACAAAATCGAAAAAAAAAAACAAAAATTTTCTCCAACCAAACAACGCATGCAAAATAGTACCAAGAATATGAGGATTAAAATGAATCCTGTAGCTTAGTCAGTGCGCGTGTGCCCGATTGGTAAATGTTATTCCTCTGCCGACTGAGCGCTCACTGTAACTACGACCAAATTATGCTCTGCGGCATTGAGATTTAAACCCACGAACCTACTATATCCATCACCGCTATCCTGAAAAAGCCCCAAAAAAAGGAAAAGAACTAAATTTTCATACTCTATAATGCCGGATGGACGCAGCTGACTTTTCCTATTTTAAGAATAAAAGTGAAAGTTTATATAGCGTACATGGTGTAACAAGCAAGAAATATGGAAAGCAAAAGTGCACTCACTTTTTGTTGTATAGACGTTGTACAGAAGTTGTAGGCATGTCCTTTGATCGGGTCGGGTCATTCTCAAATTTTTTTGCAAATCTTCAGGGAGATTGTTTATCGCAGCTACTACACAGTAGGGCAGACGGACGGATGGACCAATGAATGCGTGGACATGCTGGCCAATAATTTGAATTATCGTTACATGAAAGTTTTGGAAAAAAATGAAATTATCACACACCACAAAATTGAGTAGGAGTAGCCCATTTTTTCATTATGTAGAAACTAGAGCATTGCCCATAGAATATACGTTCGAAGTTTTTGTAGACTTATCTGATGTAGTTTACGAGTAATGACCAATAAACCAATTTTTACTCCTTTTGACCGACAGAGGTGCTCTAATTTTACGTAGTTTTGTAAGCTTGTCTTGCGACCGCTTCGGCTCACTTTCACTGCCAACCTGCGTGCAAGAACTTTTAATGTTTCTGTCAAATTTGAAGTCGATAGCTTCATTTTTGCGATCAGGAGAATGTTTACAGCAGACATTACACAGACATTGCAGAGATTGCATAAGCTTTGGTTCAATTCGTTTTTCGTAAATAGATCGTAATATTCATTTTGATACTGCGGTTATGGTTCCAAATTAGTATCCACATTGCCTGAACACATTTCTATTCCGAATTTCGAGTTGATTGGGTCCTTCCTGCCCAAGATATCGGGGCTCCTTTTTGGATTTGAGCCCACGAACCTCGTCGTTATAAGATTTGTTATGAAAACGGAAAAGGATTAAATCTGACATCGTGACTCGCATATTAATTTTTGCATTTGTAAAGCGAAAAATTCCGAACGCATGGTTTTGGTAAATTTCTCTGAGCTCTCTCTTCTTATCTCTCAATAAGTTCATATACATTAATGAAGAAGAGAGGGAGCGAGAGAGATTACCGGATTGAAGCATCTCCCCTAATAAACCAATAGATAAACGCAAGGCTACAAAATTCATAAGTTAACCAAATGTTTAATTAATGTGAATTCTTTCGCCAAATCAAATTAACGAGTCGTCCCTATATCGAGTTCATCATTGAGCCGCAACTTCCTCTAATGCTTACAATAGTGAATATTTGAATCGAACGGCCAATGATGACGTATAACAATTACTTACAATTTTCAAATATATCAAATGAAAAGTTACGACGACAGCTTCATCTGTCGGTCATCATATATCATTTATGAAAATATTTCTAAGCAAAAAAAAAAAAAAAGAAAAAAAAAAAAGAAAAAGAATAGTAATAATAATAATAAGAATAATAATAGTGAAGATGGCCGCTAAAAGAAACATCGACTTAAGCTGAATTACAAGTAAAACCGCTCTTTTGCCTTACGTTTCAATTAATTTCGAAAACTTGTTTGTTTATCGCGTTTAAAAACATACATATTTGTCTAAGTTGTCATTTTATATTAAATCCGTAAAATATTATGCACACATGTCTCACTCATATTTGCACTTATATAAGAATTTTTATGTCATTTACAAAAATTGCATTAATCAATATTTGTTGCTTGGCTTAAATTTAGAAAAGCTTCGCAAAAGTAACTGCAACTTAAACGTTTGAATGAAGCTTTTAGCTTTGATTAATTATTACTAAGCGACTAATTAACAAAAAAAAATAAATAAATAAAAGAAAACCAAAAAAAAAAAAAATAATAAACAAAAAACAAAGACAAATAAATAAAAACACATTTCTATTATTGTTGAATTTTAATGATGGACAACTCTTAAGCTAAATCCAAAAACCAGTAGATGAACGACGATAATGATGTAAAATTTATTTTCAAGTATGCTAATCATATGTTAATCGAACGTATTTAACTATTTATCAATGCACGTTTCGCAATTTGTAATAGCACGTGCAACGCAATACCATTATCTTATCTCATTTTTATCTAATTCGATTTATCTATCAGGAAGACTATAATGAATACACTTATCTTTTTTTTTTATACTATAATTATTTATGTATTTAACTCATTATCATACATTATTTAATATCAGAATAGATTGCAATCATATAATATTGAAGGCATTACACTTCTTAATTGATCAGTTTGACAAATTGTTATCACAAAAGCACTACTCACTCCCTCTTTCCATCCCTCTCTATCTGTAGCCCTTACTGACCGCCACCTCGCTCGCATGTATATAGGACGTCCCATGAATGGCAGTTTTCTTGTGAACTGCAAAAAATCTTTGAAAATGCTTCCGATTAAGTACCAATTACTTTGACTCATCAAAATTTGCAATACATCAAAACGTCGGTCTACGCTTATCTTGATTTGATGAATCAATTGAATTGGATGAATCAATACACTGGTGCAAAAGGATTTTTTCGTAAAAACACGATATTGAAGATTAGCCGGATTTTATTTATGTTTTTTTCGGGCTGGGCGTTATTACCGCAGAAATATTGTGCATACTTCGACACATCTTGCGTAATGAAGTCTAGGTACGGTATGTTAAGATGCACTAGCACCCGTCTTACCCTATGGTATATAATATTAGTTATACCATCTCTTGAATTACCCCTCAAATTACTGGAAGCGTTTAATATAATATTTAAACCTATATTAAGTATCTCTAGCATAATAGAAATTTTATCATTCCCATGTCACTCACAAACAAGACTCATTTTTGGGCTTCAACGTTGCTCACACTAAAATGTCAGTTAAGCAATTGCTAATCGGGAAAAGATTTGTTTGAGAGCGAAGACGGTCGTTATATAGAAAAATCCACATCGACGATATGTCAAATATAAAATGTAAACCATATTTCCGGACAGATAGAACACGTAAATTCGTTGAATAATTACGTATGCAATACAACGTAGCAATATGTGCTACCTACCTACCATCGAGAATTAATGGTATGTTCCTCTTGTGAAAATGTCCGCGGCATTTCGAAAAAAGTTTCAGAGGCTGCATAAATTATACGTATTCTTGCCTACTGCGAAATTTAGAATCTACCTAAGTATCTCCGTTCATTCGTCTGTCGAACTATCGGTCTGCAAATCTGGGCCATTGCGATGGTAAGCATTCTCCCGTTTACAAAAATGAAGATAATGCCTTAAAATTTGACAAAAACAATGGAAATTCTTGCACGGAAGTTGGATTTTGAAAAATGGTTTAAATTGAGCAATGCATAAACCGGATGGATACAAAAGATTCAGTCACAGATGAATATAATTTTCTTATTTGTTTTTTTTTTCCTTATATTTTATCATTCTGGATGAACGGACAGCATGGAGTGGTATTCTATTTTAATTGTAAGTGTTGCAATACTTATAATGAAAAGTTTTGCAAATAACATATAAAAATATATACATGTATATATACATATATAGTATATATGTGTTTGGAAATTAATTTCAAAAGTTGCCTTTTATGGTCGACGACCAAAAAAACAAAAAATCCTTTATAAATATTTGTTTCAAAACTATTTTGCTTTACTTGAAAAATTTAATATTTTTCAAGGTAAGCGAAAAATTCAATCGCAATAACTAGCTATACCTATACAGTTTATATAATTCTTTTATTTTATTTACACGTGAAATTAAGCTAACATAGATTAACAGCCGAAATTAATTGGCTCTTAAAAATAATTCTTATGATAAGTGTTATTAATAAATATAAAAACGTAAATGTGTTAATTTAAACTTTTATTAAACTCAGGCAACAGTAGTCTTATGGTTTATAACTGGATATTCACTTAGCACGGGAGTGGTTAATTCAAATTCGAAATCTACCGCCTCAGAGATCGATCCTGGGCCTTTCGGGTGAATACCGGACGTGGCAATCACTGGACCACACGACAGCCACGTGGCTAATACCACTCTCTTTATAAGGTTTCAAATGTAAAGACAACAAAAAAAAAAAAGAAGAGATCATATCAAGCTTGAATGACTTCAACTGATACCTGTTGTAACCTGATATGCTCAAGAAAAAAAATCTTTTCCTAGATCCATCTCCGAAGGACGAGGGGTGCATTCATTTTGAACGCTCAGAAGCGAGCTTCAAAACTCCTCTAAGATGTATGCAATCGCGACCAGTTTCAAATTCGGAATGCATCTAAACATCATCTCCATGTGTTCGTCTGTCTATTTGTCCACCTTCACAACTGTGTAATCTGATAGTAGTAATAAACATTCTTTCGCTCGCGAAAATTAAGAAATCGCCTACAAACGTGCAAAAGAATTTGAAAATGACTCAAACCAGTCAAAGGATACGCCTACAATGCTCACATGCCTATGTTAAGACAACTGTGTCTTGATTGCAACACACAAGCCAAATAAATTGTGGAAAAGTCGAAAATATCAACCACACCCGCCCATAGTACGAAGTATAGATATTTGGTTTCTAGACAAAGATTCGCTTGCGACCGCATAGAATTTCGTTCTTTTTTTGTCGGATTAAGGTAAGCGAATAGTAAAAGGGAATGTCTTCGACTGACGTGATTTAAAAATAGTGCACCGTGTCATTGCGGCTCGAATCCGCTTTCCGGCAATAATGTTGGAATTTTATTGTCATTTTTCTAACATCGACTCACACATATATACGTGTATGCATATGTGTGACACATCCGTGCTATAAATATATATATATATATATACACATGTATATGGCATGAAGGCCCCTACTAGATAGATATGTAGAATATGTGAATATACGCATGCAGGTATAGTCTACACAACTACATTTCCAACCAAAAAGAAACAGGACTTTCGGAAATTTCGCATAAGCTTTCGGACCAAGGAATGCGACAGTTATGCTTGTTTGCGCACCCACACATGTCCCAATAAATCTCATCACATCATGTATTATTTTGAAAACATCATAAACCTATTCATACATTTCCAGCCTTCAGTCAACGAAGATACAGCGAATGTATACGAAAACCTAGTAGCATTTTTTCAATAGACAAAGAGACGAGCAGACATGCCTAAATCCAGAATTTTTTACTCATTCGGAATAGATGCACTCTGCAATACTCACTTGTCTTCCTTTCGGGTGTTGCCATGACACCATCCAAATCTCTTCTTGCAATGCAATTAAATTTCGATATTGGCAATGCCCGTTGAGATTGTGTTCATTTTTTTCGATGGACCTTGAAGTTCTATTGTATTGCAATTTTTGGTGAATTTTATGTTGTTTTTGCCCCCTGCGAGAATTCAAGGTTAGGCGATAATGTTCAGTATCAGTTTTCTTCTTAATTGTCGTATTTGCGTAAATTGAAAACAGCTCGCTTAATATCACCTATATGTATATATATGTATGTATGTATGCATATATATAGAAATTTTTTATGATATTAAAACCGATCATAAAAATATGCGTCTACCGAGCGATATAATATACCAATAGAAGAAACTTATCTCAATCTAGCCTTCTAGCGCGCATTTAATTATTTAAGTAATTCGATTACCCAGCATGACATCAACAATTCATTATACGCTACAATTTTCAATTCATTACCATATGCAGTATAATAAAGGTATATTTGTAATTGTTATAATATAATCAGTAAAGTGATCACAACAGTAATGATTCTTGTTATAACACCTATAAGACATAGCAAGCTAAATGGACTTAACAGTAGATAATTCGTAATGGATGAATACCGCCCATATTCACAATAGGCACTGACACGAAAACCTTTTAAAGACCATTAAAACTTTTACTTTTTTTTAAAAAACAACAATAGCAAGAACAAGAATAAAACTAAAGTGGTTACTAATATCTACGCTGAAGGTTACATTTGTCGATGGAAAAGAGGTCCACACATGTAAGTAGTCTAATTGTTCGATGACGTCAAACAAGGCCACTCATAGAATATCTACAATAATGGCGAAAAATCATCCCCAAAGCAAATAAACAAAATACACATTATTGTATCTAATTTTGTGATGTTTACTAAACGTCCTCCACCCCTGCTATTCGTTTGACAAATAATATTGCTTGCGTTCCGCAAGCACATACATGTATTTGCCAGGCCTTATGGTGAATGTCCAAATGTTTTCATTTTCAATGGGTGGGATTACATTTTATATGATTTGCAATGTAAAACAAAGAATATCTTGCAAATTGCCGATAGTTTGTTTCTCTTAACTTAAAAGGCAAAAACTACAAAAAAATCTCCGAAGCTCTTTATAAAATGTATATGTGAATAGTCGAATTTCGGACTAAGGGAAATATATTTTATTTAGCGTTTAATAAATTTGAAGAAAAGTAAAGCCATTACTTGTATTTAACTTTATTAGTAATAATTGCAGACATTGATACAACCACTGTAATATAAGTGGATGCCTCATATCGAATTTAAGGTTCAAATGGAAAGTGTAACGTGTGCTTTAGAAGACGCCATATCAAAGGCGAAGTGTACATGTTGTGATTCATTCCACACATATGGCATTTCCAAAAACTACATATATAACGTTACGATTTTCATTACTTGTGGGCGTGAAATTTCATAATCATCAGAGTTGTTATATAAAAATGTTCGCCCCAAAAATTGAACTGAACTATGCTTCAATAATTTATTTTTATAAACTAAATTTTTGTTAAAATATATAAATTCATTAAAGCGATTAATGTAACGACCTAGTGTGTCTGATAGAGTTGCACTTGCACAACTTTCTTCGAATTTTTCATGATTAATTTATTGTCTTACGGAAGAGAGGGGGGGGAGGGAAGTTGAAATGAAAGTTGGACTTTCTGATAGGTATCAGCATTTTTCATGACATATCAGCGACTTATCTGTAGTTGCATAATTTCCCTAAAAATTGTCATAACACGATTTAGATATTCATTTGTCATTCTTTCAGTGTTTCGCAATGTGTCTGAGTAATTTCACTTGCAATTTCGTAGCAATATGTTGGATGTTTTGATTTTGGGATCGCAATTGCAGGCTTAGATTGTTTCTTATATGCAAGCTTGCTTGTTTGTTTCCCACTTCGCGATAAATCGTAACTTAGCAAAGACATTTTCGCGGCGACACGAACCTTCGAATTGTAGTTTATCTTGATGGGCTAACTATATTCACTTCGGCACATTTACGTTGTTTGAATGAATACAAATACGATTCTTCGAGATTTGAAAGCACATTATTATCCAACTTTAATTTTCTTAACTATTTTAACATTCCGGTTCGAATTTGAGAGTTAACTAGAAACAATTTACGATTTTCAACGTTTAAGGCAGGCACGTTGTCAAGAGTGAAATAAATTTTTTCATTGCCAGTCACAATACCAGTCCATAATTTTTCGAAATAAATCACATACATTATTAGAATAATATTAATATTTTCACGCCAATGCTCTCTTCTAACATCATCTCAAGCGTTTTTGTACCAAATAAAATGTATGACGTTAACATGTTCAGAAAATTTTATATATATATATATATATATATATATATATATATAAAATAAAATATGAAAGCTTAGTGTCAACGCAACATAAATATCAACTAAATTATATAGAGATATATAAGCGTATATATGATCGTATATGTTAGATCATTTATTAATTTGTAAATCTGACATTATTCAAAACAAATACTGTTATAATAATACATTAATTCAATCAAATAAATAAGAAGAAGCAAATATATTGAGATATGATTGAGACATGATATATATATATGGTTGAGATTTAATTAATGTAATAAACAGTTTTCTTGGTGCACGCGTTCCGATGTAGCTATGTGCGACCATGGTTATTGATATTGAATGTATATATATATATATCATCAAAGAGCATTATAGTATAAAATATCCGTAGATATAGCCACCTTTTATTGTCTGTCCATTTCCATTTTTCTTGCATTCAATCGACGCATTTTGGACCAAAGATGGAAGACCCTTTTGCAAATGATATGAATTGGACCAAGTTTTAATGCCTCGGTTTGAAAAGTCGCAATTTCAATAACTACCTTGACGAGTGGCGGGCCAACGTAGTGCTCTTACTTATTTGACAATAAAAACAAAATATTATTTAATATTGTTATAAATCAAGATTTATTTTATAACATCTTGCATGATGATGATGATGCGTTCCCTGTAAACCTGAGCCAGCATATGCTTAACCAATTCACAGTTTCTATATCGTTATTTTTCGGCTTCTTCTTCTTTTCTTTTTAAATTTTTAAAATTTTCGCGTTTAATTTCAGTTACTAAAAATTGATTGTGTCTTCAGACAATATTGTGTTCCTTGGTAACATAATGCCTGTGAGATATAAAGCAACTGATTTGCCATTTTAAGAAGGAATGTCCTGCCAATAAATACTTGTGATCACTCGCATTTATTTCATTGTCAATGAGTGGACTGAGCAATTTCCATTCCCATATATATATATATTTCTATTTTGGTTAAGTGCACATGTCACCAGCATAAGCTATAGTATCCTTTTGAGTTGCAACAGCAAGATCTTACTTTTCCTCCTAATCCACTAAGATGCTATAGTTTCATAGCAAACATACGTGTTAACTTGACTTGAGTATGATTATTTTGGAAGCGTTGAATGGGACTTGCATCATTTTCAAAATAAACAAATTCACAATGCGGTTCTTTGCAGATAGAAAGATCGCATCAGCTTTTATCTATAATTATTAGTATCTACATATATTTTTTTTTTATATTTTGTTTTTCAAAAATCAACTATTCACACTTTCAATATAAACTGCTCATATACATATATATATATATATATATATATATATATATATATCAATGCGTAATTAGTAGGTGCTATAAACGGCTAGCTTAATAGAACTTTTTACTTTATTCGTTTAGAGATAAAAATTTGTACAATCGCCGATGTGTACGTACATTAGGTGAGTTTATTTTTATTTATTTTTTTTAATACTTGCACATTAAGATTTATTCTTATAAACAAGTTTTGTTAGGGTAATTTTAGTTAACCACATCAACTTTAAAAAGAAAAAATAATAATAATTAAATAAATACGAACTGGTTGCAATTATTGGCAATGTTAAGGGATGCTTTTGAACTTTATCCATAAGATTATTGTATACTGATCATGGTCTTTTAGCACATCTATGTCTATGTACGTACGTATGCATATATAACTTGCTTGGCGGGTAAAAAATGCTGAATGAGCAATGATGCTGCAATGTATGATGTCATGAAGTCGGATGCGAGAAGGTCAAGATCAAAATGAGATCACACTGTGAGGTTTATCCTTTGTGGTCACTTTAAGGTCGCGACCTTTATTGTTGGTTTCATATTATTATTATTATTATTATTATTATTATTATTATTATTATTTGCCTATAATGATCTTTTCATATTTAATTAAAGTAGTCATTATAACTTTACATACTTTATGTATATATATATATACATATATATATATTCGAAGTGCTTGTAATTACTTTGGTAATATTTATCACAAACTTGAAAACATATGTTCATATATATTAGGTTGGAGGGAAAATTCTGTCGTATTTTAAATAGGCACGTAATTTTTCTTGTAAATTAAAAAAGACATCTGGCTAGTGAGTCATTCGGATTTTTTTTTTTTTTGTTCTTTTACCTGCTGTCTTTTTATACCGTTCATCATTAACTTGTGGCATTTAAAGTGAAAAACATGTTAGTAGATAAAATGCATGTATGACACTGCATTTTATAAGAATTCCAAAAAGGAAGCAAAGCATCGATTGCATGTAAAAATTTATGTGCGTTTTTTGAAATAGGTATTGTAAATGTTCGTACTTGTCAAAGATGGTTTAGTAAATTTTGTTCCCGGAATTTGAGCCTTCAGGAAAAGTGATCGATCTGGACGATCATCCAAGACCGATAATGATGTTTTGCGATCCATATTGGAAAATAATCCACATTGAATAAGTCGAGAAATTGCAGAAGAGTTAGGCATTCATCATACAACAACAAATAACGGCGCATATATATTTGATGAATATTAAACACGTATTTTTATAAATGAATTCAAATTCAAATATATTCTTTAATATACAACAGAACTTGCCCTCCAACCTATTATATATATGCACATCTTTGTTTCTAATAATATATATATATATATATATATATATATATATATATATGTGTGTGTGTGTGTGCGTGTGTGTATACATACATAAGTTCCAATTTCTTCTATTGTACTTCTCTTTGCAGTACCATTACCATTATTGGATATAAGGGACCAAATGCTTTTTTTGGTACAATTCATGATATCATTGTGCACTAAATTATGTTATTAACTAAAGCCCAAAACTCTTCTCGGCTCCTTGCTGTGTGGATGATTTCGCGTGCAGTTCTCAGCCCTGTCCAATTTCGAATATTATGCAACCACGACATTTGTTTGCACTTTCCCTATTAAGAAGTTCATATCTTTCGCCGTATACCCTGTCTTTCACAGTAACAACGTCGTTTTCCCTTTTTAGTTTTATTCTTCTTAGCTATTTTTAGAATTCAAAGGCTTTCAGCCGATTCATTTTATTACTTTTTAATGTCCACTATTCTAGGCCATAGCAGAGCACCGACCATATAAAGCATTTCATGAAACGTAGGCGAAGAGATGAGCTATGTGTAATTTGCATCGGACCATATGCTCAACTTTATATGCATCTAGTTTACTTGTATAGATCAAAATATTAAAAGCAACAATGATGACCAATTATAAAGAGTCTCTTGTTGTTTCGATAACCTATAAGTTATATATAACTTATCCCCTCCACACAAAATCTTCAATTATAAACTATTTAATTATAATACATCAGAGAAGTATAAATATTTATATATGTGTATGTGTTTGAAGGGTAACTAAATTACTTAACATAAGAGCACGGAAAAGTAAATGTAATAATATAACGAATCTATTGTGTAAAGTGTATAATTTTTAAAAGTTTTCAAATTGCTGGCAGACTTTTAAAGTATTGCAAACGATGATTATTCAAATTAATTTGACGAGAAAAAAAAATGAAGAAAGTACTTAAAGTCACGCTTGATAATCCAGACAAAGTTTCAAGTTCATTTATGCGATTTCAATAGACAAACATGCTTGGCCAAATCAATTTTATTATGCATGCTAATGAAGAGAATACACATATAACGGGGTCTCAGATGCACTTCCCTATGCGTTACAAATGCTAATCTACCTAACAAATCTATCTTGTTAAACAATGAATGAATTCCACGTTCAATAGAAATGCATTACATCTCTCTCAGCAACTATTAAACATAATGCACAACATACAGTTTTCCCATTGGTTACGTTTCGGAGTTCATCTTCTATAAGATTCGTATTGGAAAGACGTTGAACTACTAAGGTGTTGTTGCGTACAATCACTAAAGTCATCTAACTATAGGAAATGAATGCATTTTATTATGGACTTTGTTCTTAGGCGCCTCATTCGCCTGGTGAAGCCGTATCTACGAAGATATGATGAGGAGACACTATTGCTTATCGGCCATTATATTGTGCAAAGATTTGCCAGACATCATTGTGTAGAATATCTATGTACTTTAAAATTATTTTCCAAAATTTGGTAATTAACTGACTGAATTTCCGAATTTGCTTAAATGCAACCAGTTACGTAATTCAACAAATTTGAACTTTAAATACTTCTCAATTCGGGAAATTATTGAATGCCAGAGACTCTTTCACAGATTTTCTTAAATTAATCTGTTCCCTATAAGTCAGTCCATACAAATGTTCAATGGGAATTCCTATATCCAATGACAAATGTGATTACACGAGGATTTACTTAAGCCATTAAATTGCCGTGCATATGAGAAAATGTAGTGTATATGAGATCATACGTCCATACTTTTCAATTAATCTGCTGCTTATCTGAAAGTGACTTGGGAAAGTTTTTAAAAATCTTCCCACAAAAAACGCTTCGAAGAACTTAAGCCGCCTTGCTGCTAGGATAAACCGAAGGCGAAGCAAATAATTGACTGGCTGTTGCGAAGAAGGCGTAGCTTTCGGCCAGTGTTCCTCTCAGAATCCTTCCTACCTTGCTCCTTGCACTTTGCTCCTACAGTCTACACGTCTGGAGGAGGCACTCAACCGCTCCGAAATTGTCCATGGATTGGTATCGAACAAGTCGATGTTCGCAGATGCAAGTCTCGGAGCAGTTTGACCATGCTTGGTCACAGCTGCAGACAGCGGTCAAAGGAGAAAAAATATTTGCGCCGCTTCTGAGGAGAACTCGACAGATCGTTGCCATACCAACCGCTACTGAGCGGGCTAAGAGAAATTTTGTCTGTGCCATTTGCAATAATGTGATGAAGTAAGTAAGTCGTATTATAAAAGAAACATCCCGGATATCATCTTAAAATCATGAAATTGAATTGATCTGATCAACTGCAAGCTCACATAAATAATAATCAGAATAAATAATGAGTTACACGACCTTCAATTGATTTTAAAAGTTAATGTTCGTTTATTTCAATTATTTACATACAGTGCCGAACAACTTTGAGAGCTGTTACAACACACAAAAAAAAAAAAAAAAAAAAAAAGAGAAAGGAACCCATGACATCCTTTCAATTTTTGGCGAATGAATGAATCTGGATGTAAGCTATGAAAACTAATTTTCTTCCTTAAATCAAATTTATTGTCGTACATTGTTGTTAATTTTAAAACTTTTTCTTAAAAAAGAAAGACCAATTATTTCTCTAATAAAATTATATTATACATATATATAAACAAAAAAACAAAAGGGAGATAGCACTTTTATTTTGAATAGAAGATGACTTGAAATGAAACGGCACTGCATGTGCTTGCATTCGTATATAGGATGTAGTCTTAAAGTAAAGTAAAATTTTAATTCATTTTTATAAATCGCTGTTAACTGAAAGTGTGCGCGAATTTGTTTGCGAATTAATTTGTTACCGCGACACCACTTCCCGTTCCCACCATTTCACTACAGTAGTAGCATTGGATTTAATAACAATAACTCACTTATTTTTATGGGCCAATAGTCGCTTTAATAATTCAACCGATTTCATATTCTGGCATTGTGTTAAGATAATTTACATAGTTATATGTATTGTATAAAAGAATATCAATATATATTAGTTGTTATTTTTTTTTTTTTGTTTTTGTTTTTTTTTTTTTTTTTTTTTTTTTTTTTTTTTTTTTTTTTTTTTTT
>NW_023998414.1:16733003-16816491 GCF_014805625.2 Glossina fuscipes | reverse complement strand
TTTTTTTTTTTTTTTTTTTTTTTTTTTTTTTTTTTTTTTTTTTTTTTGTTCTGTATATATAGGAGCACATATGTATGTATGTTTATTTTGTTCACTTGGTTAAAGACTTTAACTTTCCACTACGGGATGGAAACCATTTTCGTCAGCCGTGTAAGTGACTTTATGGACTTTGCCGTCCAAATCGGTGAATTCATAAGAACCAGTTTTAACAACAGCTTGAACAGGACCATCTTCACCTTGTAGATCCTTCAATTGTCCGGTTTCGTCTTGCTTAGTGCCGTCACTTAATGCGAATCTTAAAGTAAAGCGAAAAGAAATCATCAGTTAGCATTAGAAGAAAACACAGGCAAGGATTTACTTAAGCCGTCAAGGTGAACAGCGCATGTATTTTATTGAAAATCATTTTATGATTATCGTTACTATTATATATATTATGGCTGTTTGCGATATGTATGTATATATATGTATGTATATATATATATATATATATATATGTATGTATATATATATATATATATATATTGTTGTTACTGCATACTTTTTTTCTGTTTCTCTTTCCTTCTCCCTCTCTCTCTCTCTCTCTCTTTCTCTTTCTCTCACCCTCTCACTCTCCCTCGCTACGGTTCTTTCTTTCTTTATCATCGTCTCTTTGACAACATCTCCATCGATTTCTCCATCACTACTCTTACCTGTAATTGTAGTTGCCTGTCCCATCATTGTTATTTTCATATTCGACAATTTGCACTTCTTGTTGGGGGGCAGGAGCGCTTGAGACCAACGCGACGAGGACGCATAAGGTGACAAATAATAATAATTTCATGGTTATTTTATTTTGTTTATCTTAATTTACGTGAAATGTTTTTAAATAATATTTTGATTCTTTATTAAATATTTATATATTTATTTATTTTTATTCTTTGCTTTTTTATCACACTTTTCTGCTTGTGACGACAACAACGATCGACTGATAGCTTCATTTGACAGTCAGTCGGCTTTTATATGGCAAACAAATTGCCGCTTTTTTGTGCTGAAGGGAAAAGCTAGTTTTTGATACATAGTTTTGCGCATCTCTTAATCACAACAGCAGCATCATAGAATTGCATTGCATTCGGCGTGCATCTAAAATGAGACATGCCATCCAGTGACTTACACCCAAAGAAAATGTCAACAACATTATTCTAAGATTTCATTATTCGTAAATCGAATTGAAACAAGTATATGGGCAATGAGCAGATAGACCTTCACCTTTAACCCTACAGATTTTTTATGATTTATTGACACTGGACCAATATAATATTTTGCATGCATTTAGCTGAATAATCGTTATATCAGCCTGTCAATTGATTAAAAGATTCATCATTTTTGTACTGGTGTCAATATTAAATTTTCTACAATAGATAGATTACAGTATAAACACACACAGAAACAGCAACACTAACAACTGACAACAGTAACAAAAACAATAACAAAAACAATAATAACAACAACAACAACAACAACAATTACTACATCATCTTTACATAGAAGAAGTTAATTCACAGTATACTAAAATATTTAAGTAGATATATGTATATACATGCATGCATGCATGTAAAGATGTAAAAACGTATATGCAAGTATATGGTTGGCTAGTACTTGTTATTATTATTTAAAGAAGATTCACTAAAGCAAAGCAAAGCAAAGCAAAAGCTCTTCAAAAAGTGAATTCATAAGATCGATGATGTATTTGTTAGCCTAGGTTGGTAACAGTAATAAAATAACATACCTTTCAACACATACAATCACATACGAATAAACACACGCGCGCGCACGCATATATATAAACATATATATATATATATATGTTTTTATGTATGTATAGACGTGTGTATGTAGATATATATTTATATATATATATATATGATGTAAAAATACCCATGCATGTGCACAGACAATACCATACAATGTCGTATTCATCAAAGGTCACAGTTCATACCATTTCAACACAAGACCAACACTCTTAACGTTCGAAGTGCACAACAAGAAGACAAAGACAAACATTTACCAGTAAAATTATTGCATATTATACATATACGACAATATGTATAAACGTGTGTATACATAAAAGCAACCCAAATAGTTTTTCAATGACATATTGACTGACCATTTAATTGCCACCAAAATCATCCATCAACCGGTTTTCATCTATGGCATCATTTGCGATAAATTTCTATTAATTACATTATCATATATTCTATAAATATATATTTTAGTTATCTATTTAAATAGCAGACAGGAAGTATTTGTGAACTTTACTTCCAAATTATGATTCATTTTTGCGTTTATTGCTTAGCCATAAGCTTTTAAAGAAAGTATAACAGAATTTAAATAAACTTTACTGCATGCAAATGTTTGTATCACTGTTTTCGTTTTTTTTTTTTTTTTTTTTTTTCAATGAAAATATCATAGTTAAGGAAGACGGTGTCTGGAATATGCAACATTTACTGAATTGCAGCATATTTGTGCTCATCACCCCTTTAAGGTGGCAAATAAGCATCGCACCGCATAGTTTCTTAAAATGTACTTACATATATTTTGCTCCCAAGTTTACAACTTTTCGTTTGCCTCCTACCCACACAAGGTTATTCTTTTCTTTCAACTCTATTCCGTAAACAAAAGCGTTGATTTGACCCCAGCCCTTTTCGCAACACATTTTTATTTATTTTTTTTTTTTTTTTGTTTAACTGACTTTTCATGATTTTCTACCCAAGAAGTATTTCTTTCGTAAAACTTTGCTCAGATACCGGACACATCATCGATAATCGCTTATTGACCATTTTATTGCGCTTGAACGCAACTTGATTCCTAAAGAAAACGCGGCTCGATGAATATACCGGAATAGAAAGAATAAAAGTGGATCAAATAATCAAGTACATAACGATGAAGAACAACAACAGAATCTTAGGCAAAAGAGGGTTTTTTTATGGAATTCAATAAACTAAATCTTAGATCCTTGCTTTGCTTATTCTTTAGTTAGGTCAATCATTTCCAGTGGCGATATAGAGAGCATAAACAGTTGTGATCTTCTCCTTAACACCGGGATACCGTTAAGAAAAATTATCACAAATTGAATGAGAGAAGAGAGGGTATAAAACTTGTCACCGAATTGTTAGAGGCATAGTAGTGCACCTAAAGTGATTAAAAGGCTTTTTTTTTTTTTTTTGTTGTCTTTTGCTTACTTTATTCGAAAGTTAGTAATTTGAAGTTTGTGTGGAAGGTGATTATGTTCGTGGACAAAAACCACTACAATCAAGAACAAAATAACTAATGGCTGCTACTAACAGACGCAAGTATTTCGAGAAATTGCAAGCGAAAAAACCAAACTCATTTACGTGCCGATGGATAAAGAAACGTTTTTCCAACATTTTCATATATTAAATTAAAGTTCATCACATTTATGCAAGACTGCAATAAAGGTCAACTTAAAGAAAGACTTAAAAAGCCAGTTGAGGAGAGATAATTAAAAAAAGATATTAGATATGTACACTAAGTCTTTTTTTTTTTTGTAAACTTTACACCTTAAACCACGACTGACAGAACTTTTAAACAAAAAAACAGTACATACATATGTATATATATTCAGTAGCCTTAAAGGGCAGAGACGTTCAGGTATTACTAAATATCGCCACGAACAAGCATAAATTATAAAATAAAAATAAAACAAACATGAGATTAATTTTCCAACACATTGTTACGCCTATGGGAAGTACTGTCGATAAAGCAATTTTTATCGTCACTCGTTCTTTCAATTTCCGATAGCTCACGCAAAATTAAATTATCACAAATTTATGTTAAAAAATTTTCCATTTTCCACTTGGTTTTCCCTTTTTTTCTTGCTCTTAATGCTTCCCAAGCGTAAGCTTAGAATACTTTTACTTTCACATGAAATGTCATTTGTTATAATTCAGGCCATTTGGGGTAAGGGCATGTTAAGTTTGTGTGGGTGACAGATAAGTAAATCTGCCCACCTCGCCATATAATGTTAATTTCAATCTACAGGTCGCAATTTTCGAGATATTTTAATAAAGTGCGCCACGCTAGTACGTCTGATCCAAAAATCAAAGCTACATAACATGGACTAATTTGGACCATTTCTATGATGACTTCATATATATGTAAAGTTTTATTTTGAAAAAGTCCAAAGAGGTGGCATGGGCGGTCCAAATTTGGAACAGTTGCCTTTTTGATCTTAAATTACTGTTATGGACCAATTTTTATTGCCACATGTTAAAAGTTGCACTTTTCTGCCCTACAAAAAATCAATTTTCGTCAAAATCTATGTATAGAGTAGGATCCAGAAAATAGAACAAGATGGTTCAAATGGATGAACCTTGTTGTCATATAAACTTCAGTTTTTCGTCGTATAAGAGGGGGTCCAAAAATTGCCCCAGCCGGTCAATCAACTTTTCATACAAATTCAGAATGCTGAAATCCGACTACTTAGCCACTTTTGCTAAGAAATTTTGAAAATTTCAATTTGTTTCCACATAGCGACTTTTCAGAATATGGTGTTAGAGGGGAAGTGGTCGAAAAAGTGAACCGATCCGAACTGTTTTCAGTAGCGTACATCTCTTGACACCAATGATTTATGAAGTAATAAAGAAAAGAAAAAACAATTTGTATAAAATTCAGTTTCACGTAAGGCACGAATCGAAAATAAAAGTCAATATATTATGTATTTATTATAAGCGAAATACCTTGAACACTTATTACTTGTATGATCTCGACCATGCCTACATTACATGATTTCCTAGGTTCTTGACAAACAAGTCTTTGGGATAATCTTAGTTCCATACCTCGCTAAATTTTTGGGAAAAGCGAAAAACAAACATTGTTCATGATACACAAAAAGTCAAGAAGTACGCAGTTCACATTTAATGAAGTGATGTCACGCAGCATTAAAAATTTCCTACATTGGCGGTATTTGAGAAGTGTGTAGACAGTCCTTAGGCAGCATCTGGACAGCGAGAATAATTTGACTACTGTCAAATTAAATTTTCAATTTTCTCTTCGTTAGCACACGTTTCCTACCAAGTCATCCTGCGCCGGTCTCTTGTAAATATGGTCACCTTAGAACTATGCCCATTTAGTTGCAGTCGAAATTTTTACACAAACATGCAGCTTGCGAGGAGTTTAATGTACAAAATATATTTATATTTATTATACCAAATATATTTAATAGATAGATGTGTATAGCTGTGTATGTATATAGATTACATAAAATATACATTATGTAGCGATTGTTCGCAGCTCAACAAATTTCCCTAATTGAACTGCTAATTAAGCGTGTAAGAACGTAGTGAAGTGATCGCTATAATTGGACGTAAGAATCGAGAATTTTATATATATATGTATATACTTTACATATATATACATATTCACACAATTTATATATATATATATATATACATATATATACATACATATCTATATACATATATATACATACATATCTATATACATTTTCTAGGACCGCTTTCCTGCTATGTTTGAACATGAAATGGAAGAAAGCAAACTGGACCCTGTGGTCACAACTGATATCGATCATGACGTGTTAAAGGAAATGTTAAAATTCTTTTACAGGGACAAAGCGCCTAATTTGGATAAAATGACCCTTGGTTCATTAACAGCTACTGATAGAGCAAAGTAGTTCAATGAAACTTTCTTTTACTTTCGGTAGACACCGCTACTGATACATTAATACTAGCTGACCTTGTCCTTCGTAGTGCCCAGCACATGAAGGCAAAAACCATAGCTTTCATTAAAACGCAAGTGAAGAACGATTAAGGAAACCTTACGCAAAAAGTACTCTCTTAGGTAGCATAGTTTTCCTTTGCAAGCTTTTGATGTTTTCTTCTGCGTTGTGCTTATTGCCATGCTTTGCGTATTTCATGTCTAGAACTACTTTCCAAATTCCTTCGGTTTTCATCAGTACAAAAAGTTTTCAAAATAAAAAGTGAAAGTTTGCCTAACGATAGCCTAAAATTTCTTATTTGTACAAAGGCTTTGAAAAGTCGACTAAGCTTTGATAATGAGAAAGTTAACGTAGTGTAGGTACAAGCTGTGGCTTAGCTGTTTCTCGAACAATGCTGATAGTCACTTTTCTTTACTTTTAATTGATTTAAGTCTAGCGTGTCTCCTGTCATGTACTGTGGAATAAGTACTTCTCCTCTAGGATAGGTTTGTTTTTTTATCGGCTGACAAACGGCGGCTGCACATTACTTAACCGTTTGGCCTTCAAAAACTCGATCCTCCTTGCGGCTGATTAACATATCGCGTCAGTTTTTATACTGCATGTTAGGTAAACTATCGCTAATCTGTAATTTTCTTTTATTGCATATCCGTCTTTAGATTTTTACACGTTCCCTTCGTGATCCAATCAGTGAGAATGGTTGCGTTTCCAACGCCGCGATACTTTCGCAATTAGATGTTTATGCGTCTAGATCATATACGGCCAAGCCAGCGTTTCTATAACGCCGTTGACGTGGCTGTTGAATAAAGGGAAGCAAAGGAAAAATTGAATTCAAAAAGTATAATAGAGATGAGCGAGAGTTAAATTTGGGCAAAAACCTTGAAAAAAACCACAATATCATAATATTCTTAAAGCAAAATGACCTTCACATCGAGGCAATAAAACACAAACTCGACCCTATTTCAACTAACATTCGGATTTTCTTCGCCCGTTTATCTAAATCCTCTAACAAATATTTAATATAAGGCAAAGCGATCTTCAGCGGAAACAGCATCGATAAATAGTCTGATCATTTTCATCTCTTTTTCACAGTACTTATGATAAATACTACTATATGGGCGATGCGATGCTTCGTTGACCTAGTGAGCGGGAGGAGTTGCGTATTTGGGCCCTTCCTTCAAGAAGCTGCAATAACACTCTAGTAAACCAACCAGATTTTGGAAAAGAGGCTTTACATGCATGAAATCCAAGGGATCCCTGTTTCAGACATCCTTTAAATTTCGCTCTCTATTTCCAGTCGCCCCTTAGGAAGTAACATTGACACGGTTTTTAGACATTAACTCTGATACTTTAATCATGAATTCACTTCAATAGCACATTAAGTAACTCTTTTGATCAAAATTCCGCGTTAAATCACGATATAGTGGCAGTCATAACGACATGATTGGACAAATATTGACACTATTAATGACGTAATTTACACATCGAGACGTATCGGTAGCAGAGACATCCAAGAATAAGGAGAATATTACGGATTTCGCTATGTTTTCCGCCACATACAGAAACAACTAAGTCACAGCTTGCACCTACACTACGTTAACTTTCTTATTATCGATGCTTAAAGCCCGTGAGCAAATACCTTTCTACTGTGTATTTAAGGAAATTTTTTCATTTAAATTTATTACTAGGTAACTAAGATTTTTCTAAGGTATTACCTTTTAGCAGACGAAAATCTGACTACTCTCCCTTAGTCTTATTCACCAAATGCTCAAATCTGTCGACTTCCATTGATGAGAAAGAACACAACACAAAAGAAAAGCAACGAGCAAAAGCTGCAAAAAGAACAGCTAAAGTATCCACCTAGAGTGATACCTTATATATAAAACTTCTCCCATGACCTTCCCTTAATCCTAACAAACGTTGACTCTTCACTTACGTTCTAATGAAAGCTAAAGTTTTTTACTTTCATGCGATGTGCACTATGAAGAACAGCTCGCATTATGGTTTCAGCGGCAGTTTCTACCTAAAGTTTAAGACGCAGAGCCTCGTTGAACATTACTGGAATTACATTATTACTGTAGCATACTACGAAAGAAGAAAGGGATCAATGTTTTAGAAGAAGTGAGGAAAGAAAATTTCATTGATCTTTTTACTTTATCAGCAGATGCTAGCGAAGCATGGATCGTTTTGTCTAAATTAGGCGCTTTGTGCGGGCAATTGATGTAACACGTCCTGTAACGCGTCCCGCTCGACATTAGTTATGACAACAACGCTATGTTTGCCTTCTTCCATTTCTTGTTGAAACATGGCAGTAAAGACGTCGCTACGAGGTTTTAAAAGAAAGAAAATGTTTAATAAAAGATCGCTTAGATATGAAATAATACCTTAACCTTAAACGATTCACTTACAACCTATCTTCCTGAATTCCAAAGTTGCTTCTGTTAAATTCGGGCATGTCAGTTGGTTGGATAGGACAAGTTTTCCACTAGCCGAGGGCGTCAAGCAACAGGATTCTAAATTTTAAATGAATGGCACTTATAGGCCCTAGGTTATGATAGACATTCTGACTATTGCTGCTGTAGACGGGGATGCTTAAGTTCTTTGCACTTTGCAGCGCAATCAAAGGAGGTAAACTTCATTTATGTAAAGACTTTAGAAATGCTGGTTGCTTTTCTCCTTCTAGAAAGGACGATTGCTTTTCTTTTGCTTTTACGCAAAATTTGATCAAAAATTCATTTCTAAATCGAGACCTTTACCAGTATCTTCAGTCCGACAAGTAAATACGTAACTATGACGTGTTTTCTGAAATATATTAAGCCTGATAAAAGATACTACTTCAGCTAATCCCACATTCAGAAGAGTACGAGTCCATAAAACCAAGAAAAACAGGAAAGACCTTGAAGGCTCCTGCGACTAAGACGGACAATTGCTGCGTTATGTCAACAGTTTCCGATCAAAGAAATAGCCAGAGACTACATATACGAGAAAATATCTTGGTAATAGTAAAGTAGATTTCCAGTTCTCACGGGTAGAACCAAGTTCCCTACATCAGTCTGACGGTCCTACGAGATCTAATCGTAACAATGACCGGTCCCGGTATTGTTTGATTTTGTAATGAAACTTTTTTATATATCAGAAACTAACTGTACCCGAAAAGGGACATATGCGCCTCTTTCTCTGTCTAGGTAAAGCTCTAAAGAACAGCATATCGCTATAAAAAATGTATCATGCGTATTGCAAGTAATATCCAATTATATACATTTATAGCAATAAAGTAGAACGCAAAAAAGAAGAAGAATCCACTTAAGATTATGGTCCTATAGGTCTCTGCAAAAGATAGAAAACTTACTTCTAATTCTGCTGTGGTACCATTCTTATGTCCGTACCCCGCTGCAGCTAATGTGAAAAACTCGTCCGACTATGTGAAGGACAGGGCAGAATATTTTCCTTCACACTCCAACAGTAAAATTCGGAGATTCGCAGATGATACCTGAAATCGTTTGGGAAAGCCTGGTTTGCTATTGGTCACGTGTGTGTTATGTTGTCTTATAGGAAACTTCTTGCTGAACATAAGCGATCCATTAATAACCTGGTGGAAGAGAATGAGTTATATTTAACTAAATGGTTTACTCCATTTCAAGAAGAGTTCAATTCATTAGTATAGGGTTTGGAAGAAAGATTCAATTTATTAGCGTATTTTCATAACGAATGGCTTTTTCCAAAGGTCACTTTAGATAATGGCGTTAGTCCAGCTAACACTCTTGAAACGATATTAGGAAAGAATTTGTTTTAAGGCCCGAAATATATTTGTATACATATAATAGATAATATGGATGGTCCGATGTTATGAAAATTAGCTAATATTAGGTATTGACTCGTTATCCTCTATCGATCACATCAGTAAACGGTTATGGGAGTCTGTGATAAACAGTAGGAGATTAGCCGAATTTTAGCAATTTTTACGTTTAATGATAAGGTTGCACTACCATGTTCCTCTACAGCTACAAAAGTGCTGTTGCAAATTGATTACTTGCATTATACTGGCGAGCTGGCCTTGCCATCGTCGCGTAATGTGTCCTTGCGTTAGTCGTAAGTTCAAAAGACCATTCGCCTGATTATCATTAAGCGACAATCGCAAAATAACGCTTGTGCTAATGGTTTAAGAACTTTCTTATTAAAACCATATCATATAAACTTTGAACATTAAGCGGAGGGAAAAATGGACCTATGTTGCAAACGAAATAAAAAACGGCAGAAGTATTTCTTTAGTCTGCATATAGTATAGCAGAGATCAACACTTTTTACACCTATCAGCAAAGGATTGAGGTTATGTCGAAATTTGTGTTCTCGCAACAGACAAACATATTAATTAGGAAAAGAGCCTATTCTTACTCGATAATCCCGTAGACTCTTTGAAAATGGGTGTGGGTATCCACAATGGGCAATGGAACTTGTATCTATAAAAAATATTGAGCTAAAGCTTGGCACAAATATTTACCAGAATTACCTAAAAATTCAAGTAAAAAATGGTTCGAATTTCTTAACTCACCTGACTACGAACAATAAATTTCTTCTTCAGTCTTTTCCTCGTCACGGAAAAATTTCCGAGGAAAAACGTCGCTTTTGTTGAGCAGAGTTGCCGTTAGGCTGAAGTTTTCAAAGGTATATATAATATTATCTTGTGGTATTTAGGAAATCAACAACCCAAAAATTTAATGAGGTGTGTAGAAAACATGCAATGTGAACACAGAGTTCTTTGTTTGACCCTTAGTAAAGTTGAGGTTAGATTTCATCTATAAAATTATCGTTTATTTATTTTTATCTGATTAAAGTGTTTTTTATTTTCCGTGTTATACGTCCGCTGCGACCTTTTTTTTTAATATAATTAAAATATTAATCGTCCCTCCCGTAGGATAGAACAGAACAGCGAACAGTAAATTCGGTAGTGTAAGAAGTAATGTAGTACAAATGCGAGAGTAAAAAGAGTGTAAAAGGCAGCAGGTTCATAATTTAGCTGCAAACGATTATATATCTTGATGACATTATCTAAAAAAAGAAAAGATTGCCACACATACCTAACCAAAGGGTGGAATGGCGAATAGGAGTGGCAACATTCGGATAGACAAACAGCATACGATCAGAAGATTATAAGACCGGACATGTCCACCATCGGCTATTCACTATGTTAATTTTGAATAGATGATCATTACATCTCGTGTCATTAAACGTCGGCATGTTAATAAGGCAAATAATGTCCCGTTTGAATCCGCGATTGGTAAACGTAGGGGCTTTACTTACTTGCGGAAATAACGAGTACAAGTGACGATCATTAAAATGAGATGATCTTGAAGATGCAATTTTATCGGCAGTGGTGTTGCCAAGAATACCCATGTAATATGTGTGTTCTTTTTTGTTCTTCTTCTTCTTCTTAGGCATTAGGGGAATCAACAGCAGATGATTCCTCGCTTTTAACAGAAAGACTAAGCGATTCAGCCTAAGCACGTGACCAAGAAACTTGCAAAAAATCCTTTCAAAAAATCTAAATTCTTTTCAGTCCTCCTTTCACGCATTTAGGGCACAACGCTCTAATGTTTCTACCAAGTTAAAGGCGATAGTTTCATTTTTTCGACGACGAGAATGTTTAGCAAAAAACATTACACAGGCGGCAGACAAACGTATATGCTTAAATTAATATTTTATGGGATGTCTGGCGCCTCCTGCTCGATGTTACGTGAAACGTATTGAAAAAATTAACACACCTTCATCCTTCGATAATAGACATAAAGACCGATTGGCATTTTGCCTAATCGTTTCTTTAACGTTAACGTGGACAATATTCCATTCAGCGAAATACCTATTCCTGCTGACCTGTCCAATAATATCGCAACGAACGGCGTAGTCGAATTAACCCATCTAAAATACCAACAAGAATAGTTGCTTTTAATAAATCACTTAAGTATCCATTTTACTCAAATTCGAAGACAACATCATTTCTAGTCAGGACGATATAAAACGCTTGGGAATCTTCTGAGCTTGTATCAACTGAGATGCACATAGCATTCGCGTATTGCATGCTTTATACGATTTCCAAAGACATGTCAACAATAAGTTCGCCTGAGACGACATTCGTTAGCATGATAATAAAGTGGAAGAAAAAAGTGTGGAATAAATGCTAAAAAAAAAAATTCCCAAACTAATTCTGATGCTTCTGTTCTTTTTATAGTGTAATTATAATAAAATAATTGTGTATTTATCGTATACGTCATGCTTTGATAGCTTGAGAGTAGACAACTTTGATAGAGTATCATTTCGACTTAACATGCACGGGTGTTTAAGAGAATATGATCGCCACATAGTAACAGTGCCGCCATGCAACGGCCGTTTGCAATAACGTTTAGCAAAGCATAAAAAGCATAAAAATATGCACAAAAATATCATCGAACATTTCGTTTCGGCAGACTTTACAGCCGCAATACGATGTTAATGATGCGAATAAAGACTCTGTTAACTTTGTTATTTCATTCAATATATATGTATATATGTAATGCTATATATATTGTCTCCTTGTTTTGATTAAGAAACACCAACTTAGTAAATCATCTGTTTTTTGGAAAATACGCGAACTGAACTTATTTAATTTTACAAGTTGGCCTAAAAGCAGACCGCCATAATTTTTTTTTTTTATTATCAAATTAAACGAAACAGTAGCTAAATTTTCTGCTATTTACAGAAAAAAGATAATACTCTATGCTAATTTACAGAAAAAACGTAATACTCTATGCTAATTTACAGAAAAAACGTAATACTCTATGCTATTTACAGAAAAAACATAATACTCTATGCTAATTTGCAAAAGTCGGCAACAGGCCCCATTTGTTCCAAATTCTCTGCTAATCAATAAAAAACATCAGTTGAAATTCTATACAAACAAACAAACAATTTGGCAATTTAACAACAAAAACACCAGTAGTAGTGAATAAGTAGTGAATAAAGCATATAAATAAAGAAAATAAAGTGAAAATAAAGTGAAAATAAATAAAACGTTTATAAAAAATATATAGCATATTGCGGCTTTTCTTTTTCTTATGCAAGCAAAGCCAACGTTAACAGGCAGGTCGTTGACGGTTTTTAACTCTGTTGTTTTTAATTTTTGTTAAAGCAAGAATAACTGTTAGAGCAACGGTTTGTTTAAATTAGATTTTGCAGAAGTAAATACTTCCGCTTACGGCTACTTGGTAGAGCTGTCTGCAATCGTACACGTTATTACACTTTCACAACGCTGTCAAAACGACCACTATTTTTGTAAAGATTTTGTTTGGTTTGTGCTGGTTGTTGTTGCAAAATAGTGGTACCGCGTGTATTGCTTACATTTCAAAACTAGTAAGAGTGAGAGAGACAGAGAAGACGATTGCTTTTAATAAATATGAAATTCTGTATTGTTATCTCTTTGCTGCGTTTATTCGATTTCAACCTAAGCGAATCGGAAAGTTTTTGTTATATTTGAAAAACAATATATTTTTCAAACAGCGCCGCGCTAGAGTCATGCATAGAAATCCTTGATACGATTGCAATGCCAAGCCCAACGAAACAAATTGACGAAAACTCAGCAATAAACTCATCGGTAAGCGAAAAATTTTCGATAAGCAGTTAATAACAGAACATAACGTTTGCTAGCGAATTCCAATAGTTAACGAAAGGGCATTTAACTATAGCTTTCAATGACAGCATGCTTGTAAGTCACTCTTAAGGTTGCACTGCACGTCCAATCTCAGTAATTTCCTTAAAATGGAGATGTTACCGTGGAGTGCCTCTAAAAAACAATCGTGGAACATGTTCAACAAAAGTAAGTTATTGGTAAATAAGTAAAAGTGTTCAATATTAGTATCGTGGCCTCCACGATTTGCGGTACAAGGGTATATTAGGTTTGTACAGATGCAACAAAAGGAACAAAACCCCTCTTTTTATTATCCCCAACTTCTTTGTTCGTATTTTCTTCTTGCGTCTAGAGGTCACAATTTTTGCTATATTTTGATATAATTTGGTACACTGACGACTCTTGGCCCAAGTTCAAAAAATATTAAAAATGGTTCCAGTCGAGACGCTTTTCCGAGCACACAGTCAGTAAATCCATGACACTTAGCGTTTGCCCACACATTAGGATCCACCCAAGACCACCCTATTTCTATCTCTTTCCCCACTTTATTTTTACCGTCACCGTGTTACGCAAACACAGGGACATTCCTTGAGTGACATTAAAAAAAGACAATTCTGGATTCTGAATTCAATCAATTAATTGTACAATCACCCACCTGGCCAGAATATAGCAACTGATGACGCACGATTCGCTTGCAATCCGATCAGAAACAAAGCATTTTCTTATGAGGCGTCAATTCGTTTGTGCAATTTTATCTGTCATGGGCGGAAATCTTTTTTGCATGTTATTTTCGTAGGGGCAGTTGTAGTTTAAGGGACTGCCCAATTCCTAAATAAGCCTCCGTTCTCGCCCAAAATGTAGGATATATTCGAGTAAGGGTCTTTAGATCTGGCACTAGAAATCCAATCGTCCTGAAACCGTCAAAGGACGCGA
The DNA here is from genome assembly GCF_014805625.2 of Glossina fuscipes. Lineage (NCBI taxonomy): Eukaryota > Metazoa > Arthropoda > Insecta > Diptera > Glossinidae > Glossina > Glossina fuscipes. The sequence goes on along the minus strand of NW_023998414.1, from coordinate 16,802,173 downwards.
AATTTCTCCATCAACCAATTGCAACCAATTGGACTTAAGCAGTCACAATAAATAACCACTTACAGCATTAACACTACAATTACCGAATACGTCATTTTGATCCTTGTTGGCTTTCGATCTTCGAAAAAACGTTTATAAAGACTGTAATGTTCCAACATTTTTCGATTTCATTTATTTTCATGCAAAATGTTTCGAGATATCGGTCGCATAGAGCTATTTCTACCAAACGGCATCATATTTGATTCTCTATTTTTGTCGTCTTACCACAGTCGCAATTGAAATTTCGCAGAAACATTGCTTGGTCGATTAGAAACGAATGCCAAAGCCCAGTTGCGAACTGTCCACGTATACGTGCACATGTTCTACCTTCACTTTGGGAAGGCGATATGTCGCCAAATTTAGGAGATCAAAATGTTCCCTTTTGTTAGACCTATGTCTATGTGCAAAATGTCGGTAGTTCTAGTGTTGAAAAAGAAACGGCAAAAACTTGTTAAAACAAAGTATCACATAGTTGGCCTAAAAAAGCTTTAATTGACGTGTAAACAAACTGCGTGCAAGTTGGGTAACGTCGGTAGTTTAAAGAAAGATGAAAATCTATTGTTTTTTTTTTCTTTTCGTATAACAAGTCCACATCAAATGGTTCTCTCGACTTAATGATTAATCATACCCGATTTGTATTCTTTCTTCTGATATAAAAATTGGAAATTTCTAAATATTTTTTACATGAATTAATAACTAAAAATTTTTATTACTTTCAATTTTGAATTGAATAGGATTACAATATGGAATTAAAATGTGCTTTATTTCCTTAGAAAAAAACAAGAAAAAAATATTCAAATATTTTAAAGACCCTACAAAAAACATATGTAAATACAATCTAATAAATATATATATATATATATATTTTACTCCAACTCCTCAAACGAACAGAGCAAAAAAATATATATATATATGCAAATGTAAAATAAAATCGCAAACAAAACATCAGTAAAACATCAAAAGCCATCTCGTAGCATAATCGAATCCTATCTTATATTTTCACATCGTTTAAACATAAATTTCTGGCACAAAAGAAAAAAAAGAAGAACTAGTATTCAACTTGTAGCGAAAATTGTTGATGACTTTGTAATTTGTTTCTATACTCATTCTTTTTTTATAATTTTTCGCAACTTCTTTGTTTTTATTCTATTCTTAAGATCATTTATCAAGCGAGCTTATTTGACCGCTCGAATAAAATTTAAGGACAGAACATAAGGAACACTTATCTAAGGAACAATTGAAAATTTTTTAATAAATCTTTTGTAATTAAGTCCCCGAATGAAGATGAAGAAATGTGTTTACAAGCCTACCAACACAAATCACTTTCTACACTCGTTTGCGCTTTACACACACACACACACACAAACAAAAACACACACACACACACACACAATATAAGCCATACATAATAGTTTAGGTAGTAGTAGGAAGTGTTTGTTTAGAATGCAAATCAATTTACACAAAGTTGATATAGTCGATCTTTATTGGATCGTTCTTGTACTTAACTGCTATATGCATTGATAGAGGCGGTGGGAAGCGGACATAGGACGTACGATAACCCATATGATACAATATTTATTGCAATGCAAAATTAAAACTTGCCTTACACAGCAGGAACGATCAATCATCATCATTACCAAATTATGCCCATGATGATCTAACTCTTTTCGAATTCTCCCTGATATTGGTATTGGTTAACTCACTATCATTTGTCAGAATCGCCCATTGTCAGAGTTCGCTTGTGTTCATTGCATCTTGGCCGTTATTTTTGTATTTATTACATGCTTTAGCCAATAGTTTGCTTCATTGTCCGTATAATGTGTGTACATATGCTTTTGGCATATAACAAATAAATAAATCTTTGCCACACCTATAACGGTATCAATTAAAGAATACACCTTACATTAAGAAAATCATGAATTTAATGAGACAAGCACGACATACATATTTCGCTAATAAGGTTTCACTAGCTCAAGTTCCAAAACGTAGCACGGCTTAAATGTAACTTTCATTCGTTTGCTTTGTCGGATATTTTAGTAATATATCGCGGACAAAGTGGCAGCGCTTACACGCAACTTACTTGATGTACTGGATGGAGCTATAGCAACAATATTCTGTACTACGAGGCAAAATCAAATGCTTTACAGAATGCAACTTTCGCTATCAAAATTGATGATGGGAATTGATGGCTCCGACTGATCGCATATAGAGAACGGAGCGATAATTCTTACGAACTATTGAATTCAAGTGCTTTAATAATCTTATCTTTAGAATTAATTGATACACGTTACATAATCTGAAGAGCTAATTGGATTATATATCGTATTTATGTTAACTCGAATGTTGTATACCGGCAGCCGTAGGCAGACAAGTGAAGGGCATTTGTGTCAGTCTTCGTTACACCAGTGCCAGTGCCAGTGCCAGTGCCAGTGCCATGCACGGAATTATTGATTCTACAACTAATATATAACATGCGGGCTTTTTGAGTTCTTACGCTACTGTTTTGATTGTAAATCGCAACGAGACCTTGTCCCTGTATCGTACAGCATTCTGGCTAGAAGCTTATATTAGCATATTGGTAGCATACTTGTTTTTAACAAAGATTGGTCAATAAGTCAGAATAAACGACTTTCATGCAATCGCGAGATTTGAGAACATGATTGTCTTATAGTTCCTTGATTACGTATGTATGTGCCTTTGTATAAGTGTTAGTAAATTTGTATCGTATTTATCTATATATACCTATTTATATTTACCATTCATATGTATCATTTATATATATATATATATATATATATGGGTATAATGGGGCGGTGCGTGTGTGTGCATATTCATAAAAATGTCAAATATAAAATTGATGTATTTATGTTCAAGCAAGGATTTCATTTCTTACTGTTCCGCTGATAATACAAAAATTACCCAAGTATTTGAAGCTTTCGAATATGTGTTTATGTATGTATGTATATATATATATATCTATACCTACAAAGAAGTAAGTATAGCTATTATTTATTCGCACGTTTTCCATAAACGGAATAATATGAATATGCTTTGTTGTGGCCTCTAAAACAATTGTACTGTCAAATACGTCATCTTAAACGCTGAGAAGTTTCATAATGATTTCATACGATGAATTTTTTCACCATACACTACATTTTTCAATTGGATTCATTGGTGAGTCCGGTGTGCATTGATATGCTTCAGCAAAGTCTTTTGAATTTGATAAGGGACCAAGAACACGTATTGAGCCCGGCGAATGCACAGAGGAACGTATTTTAGTCAAGGCATCTTCGGGACGCATTGAACCGCACCATATTTGAGCGTAATTCAAAAAAAATAGTTGATCGTGAGTAAGATTCAAACCTGGCAAAAGCAGTTCAGGCCCGTGTTGTTTAACCCATTTTTTATAGGCCTAGATAATAAAAACAAAAAACACAAAAAAGAGCAAAACTTGTTTCTATCGGTTAACGCCTTTTCATGTTTACTTACTCTAAATGCTTGCTTTAGCCCGCCATTGTCGGCTATGTTTTCCCCTTGCGTCATACGCCCATTCATATATTGACCAACTTCATCAACTTTGTACTTGGAATACTGATCTATAATGCATTGAGTGCGTCCGCGAAATGCTTCAATCGTTGCGTTATTCCACCATTGCATCATATTGCCATCCTTGTCGAATTGTCGACCTATCAACAAAAGCATATCATATGTTCGCCATCATGTTAAGGTCATTTGATTGAAAAATGCGTTAATTAATTAATACATGCCTTTATCATCGAATCCATGAGTTATTTCGTGCCCTATGACAACACCAATGCCGCCGTAATTGAGAGATTTTGGATAATGCTGACTATAAAAAAGTGGTTGCAATATTCCCGCCGGAAATACTATAATTTAATAGTTCTCTTACATAATGCGAGTTCAAAAAGGGTTATTTAAAGTGCAACAAAACTTTAAAACGAACCGATATCATTTTTGTTGGGATTATAAAATGCATTTACTACAGCTGGTTCTGTTGTCCATTTTGCTTTGTCAACCGGTTGCCTTAGAAGTTCCATATTTTTCTCAGTTTCCCAAGTAAGTATATTTAGAATGTTTTCCATATAATTGTCTGGGATGATAGTTAGCTTAAAAGATTGCATTCATAATTATTTTCAAATTGAATTTTAATTGATAGGCGTGCCGCCTTACATTGAGATATTCCTTCTCCAATTCGTTAACATTGGTTAGGATCTCTGGATAGCCTATGCGTTCGTTCATTGTATCAGCTTTCTCTTTAGCCACAGCCCGCGTCTCGTCATCCATCCAATGATTTTCCGCTAATAATTCATTGAAAGCTTCACGAATGGTGCGAATCATTTCAAGAGCGATTTCTTTACTTTTCTGATCGAAATTGTTTTTTATGAACAGTGCCCCGACTGCCATGCCCAACTTTTTATTAGTCCACTCTACGCATTGACCCCATCGGTCGCGTTCGCTTTGTATACCCAATAATATTCGACGAAATTCAAATCGTTCTTGTTGATATTCATCGACCATATGTGCCATAACGGACATTACTAAACGCCAAAGAGCGTAATTATGTAGAATTCTTCTATCAGTTTGATTCAATAATTGACACATTTTCGTTAGATATGACATGGCGTAGACGACAAGCTCTTCATCTGGTTGCAAATTTATATTAGGGCCTAAAGACTCTTGGAGAAATCGCGTCCAATTAAGTTCTGGAAATTGAGCTTGAATTGCGATTAAAGATATTTTGTTGTATATCGCACTCGTATCATGTCGATCGGCCTCGGGCAATGTTGCATTTGCTAACTGTATTTCAAATTGTAATACCTGATCAAGTTCTTGTTCGACAATCTCAGGTTTAGCACCTAGCAACACGGCCGTTTTGGTCATGTATTTATGATACGCTTTGAGAGCATTTTCACTACTCGACTTAAGATAATAATCTCTTGAGGGCAAAGCTAAAGACAATTGATCGATCTGGAGTATATGAGCCGATGAATTCTTGTCATCAGCTCCTACATATAATTCCACTAATACCGATTCGCTATATTTACTTCGCAATTCACCTAAAAGCTCTTCAATAGTCATTTTCGGTAATTGCCAATCGGTTTCGATAACCGGCCATCCGCCCAATGATTTTAGAATTTCCTTTAATCGCTTCTCTCCGAATTTTCGTATTTGAGCTAGAAATACACGGCATAGCGTAAATTTACGCAGTCGTTAACCTGAAACCTTTTTCACGCTTACGTATGTCCATACAGCTTTTATAAAATGTTTTTGCTTTAATAGTCGCTTGATTATCGCCACCGCTAGTCGGTTCCTCGAGTATATCTTTAAGTATAATCTGCAAATTATCGGCTAACACCTGGATTACGTGTACAATGTGTGATATGACTTTTAACGACATCGCAATCAGTTAATACACAAGTATCCATCTTACATACCTCAAAAGTGCTTATCGAACTCTTATCTTCAGGTATGACATGCTTCTTATTCCAGGTACCGCATGCGTATTGAAAAAAGTCTTCGCAAGGATTTACAGTTATATCCATTGCATCCAATAAATGTGACGCTATAGATGAATTGCAATGCAGTGAAATTTGGATAAGTTTTAATCAGGTTCCAGTGTATAATGATACATAAGATTATGAAATATGGTATTGTATGCCTTGGAATTGCACTGAGCACAGAAAATGCACTAAAGTCACAGTCTCGTGTCTTCACGGCCACGATATTGACAATGCTAGTGCAAACTGCATATACTTTGTTTACTTCAATTGCGGTATAAATTATAATTCGGATCAGTTAAAATTTTAAGTCAGACTATTACCGCAGTAACTAGCATTTGTAACTAGCATTTCAGGTGTTGCTTCAGAAACATGATGCAATCCAATTAGATTTGGAACTTACCTGAACGTACGCATTCCTCCGTAAGGCAGATATTGTTATGTTTAAATTTAGATTCTATAGGGAGAAATGAAATGGAAATTGGAAACACAATTGAACAATATATAAATACTTGATTGAAGTTTTTCTTAGCACCTTATAAAACTTTTGAAATGGAATTATAAACGTTTCCGCCGAGCACTTGATACCCGCAAAACCCCGTACCATTTATTATATTTTTCGTGCTCCACGCGATCAACGGAATGGCATTATTGTCTATCTACATGATATTATAAATGTCACCAACATCATGAATAATTAAAAGTCCGTCTTGCGAATATATCCGAGCGATAAAAGATCTAATCTAAGAGTGTTGTTGCAATTTTTATGAAACACGACTTTCTCCGTATACACGTTATAGATATTCAAAGTGAAAATCTCAACTTTGGCACGAGCTCGTAAACACACCGTTGGCTATTTGGATGATTTTTAAATAAAATTATTCTCATCGCTAAGCTACCGCATTTGGAGGTCCGAAGACGCAACAAAAATCTATGTAGGCCTCCAACAAGTGTTAGCTTGATACGATTTTTGCACTTTTTTGCAATAACGCTGGTCGAACTGTGTGATGGACTGCGATCCTGTCGAAACATTTCATGGACATGAGTATACAGAGAGAAAAAATATATGAAAAGCCGTTTGCAGTGTTGAGTCGGGACACCCTACAAATTGCACTTAAATTTTTAATGAAATAAATTGCAAAAGGACTTTACCAATCTGCGCACATATATTTGTCTATTTGCTTTTCTAAAACTAAATTCTTCGACTTACGGCTCATTTGTAATTACCAAGAATGTAATAATTTTTAACGTTACCTACAATAAGAAAAGTACACAAGGTCTACACAAGTCAGGGACCTAGATGTTGCGCTTCGAAAAAAACCCAGAAGCTTTGATTTTTCGCCCGTCCATTAGGAGACCTCGAACGACAGCCAAGACGTTCTCCGGCATCGTTAATCAAAAATACCTGCTTTCGATATTGCATTGCCGTCAAAAGCGTCCTTCAACATTTCGAAAGCAGGAATTTCATCCTTGAATCGAAACTTCTTCATGCATTTTAAAATTCGAAACATACATTTTCTTCGATAAAAGCGAGCAAATGCTAATTATTTATTAGGTATCAACACATCTCTCAATTAGGTTCTTATCAACGTATAAAAAAAAAAAATAATTCTCTTCGACAAGGCCGCCGCGAAAGATACTAATATATCTTAAGCACAAGAGTAACTATAGTTTTTAGTTTGTAAAATATCCGTCAAGTGTTATCAAATCGTATCAAAATATTGTTCAAGTAAAACCCCTTAATCCAAAATGGATATAGAAGATATACGATTCGATTCATACATCCAGAGAAAGGATCTTTCTCCCATCTTGCAAAAAAAAAAAAAAAAAAAAAAACGGCACACAAGCTTCACTGATGTGACAATCGAACAATTAAAAGCCGAGTTTTGGCTGCACAAGCCGAACAAAATGAAAATTGATGAAAAGTGTGTGTCTGTCTTTTCAAACTTATATCAAAAGGCTCCAATTGATAAAATAAATTAATAATTGATGATCAGTATTGCGATTAAACGGCAAATCAAGATTGATTCTAAATGAAGGGAAGATTTCAGATTGATTTTTAACCATCATCTTGTCCCATTTCCTTATTTCTTTCTCTATTTTGCTCATGCACCAATACATTAAAATCAAGATAGCATGCTAAGATCGTGTAGTCGCGTGCATTAAGTTGAAAATACCTGTTTTCAGTCAGCCTGACATACGCCCCACGTGCTTAGGCTGCTTCTGTATGTATTTTATACATGTGTTAATGTGTGTAAACGTAAAAAGTACTTTTTCATATTTTTCAAAGAAATTGACATAAAGGAAATAGAAAAAGTTGAATACTTTCTACGAGCTCCTCTCTACCCATGCACATATAGTTATGGGTGCTTGCCAATGAATGTATGCCTGTTGCGCGCTCGTAACAACTCATCAATAAAGGAAATTGCAGATGGCATCGCACGTTCTTTTGCGAACCAAGCTGCCAGTAACTGGAATTATATGCGAGTTCGCCATTTCCTGATTGCTTGTCTTTATGTCCCTCCTTGTCAATATTGCAATTTAACAAGCCGACAAATTCAATTCTAATTTACGAGAGATATTAAATTATATATATATATATATATATGTAAAAATGTATGTCTATTAACAGGTGTTTATGTATCCATACCATAAGCAGAGTGAGCGCATTCAATAAAATTATAAACTGTAGTGTTACTCTGCGGAAGTCGCGACTCCCTCCAAGGCGGCGACGTATTGTATACTACTGTTTGGCTATGTGTATTTTCTATTTTATCTATTATATAACGGAAAATGCAGGTACAATGTATCTCACAAAGTGTCTGTATTCGATTAAGGCCTTATTCGCTCTATATTACTTCATATAACAAAATTAAACAATAATTAACAATAATAATAAAAGAGCTATAGTCGGGCCAAGGGCGACCTTTAAAAACTTCATCTAGCTTTACATTATACAATTCTTTACTTGCGTTTATCAAAAGATACCAAATATTGTACTTATTGCCATATAAACGCGTATTTCTTATCAGAGCGAGGGAGAGGAGAATTTTTATAAAGGACCTAATTCACGAACTAGAGCCATCTAATCCAAACACAATAAATAAATTGCTACATCAAATTATCATTTTGGATTAACTTTTACTCTATTACAATAAATACTAAGAACCTACATCTTCTTACTAAACGAAGGCTTGTAATGGGTAAGAAATATTCCATCCTATCTAAATTTTCATCATTCAATATTAGTATAGTAAAATGGTATCCTATATTAACTTTTGAACAGAATTTTTCTCAGGATATATTTTCGGGGAATGGTCGAAACGAGAAATGTTTCGAACCAACAGAGGGATCGTCTTTCTTGAATGATATAAAGTTGTTTTAATTACAAAAGAAACGGCTTTTTCTGCAAACCTAACAATGTAACGCCCCAAACTTTAATTACAATTCATTATGATAAATCAAAAATCGATTTCGTAACACTACTCTTCTTAGTTCATAGAGTCTCCGATAATTGCGAACGGTATTGATCGTGAACTCGTGATTGCGATCAGTTAATATGAAAAGCATTTGTAAATAGATTGGAAAAACAAACTAAATATATATCATCGATTACCTGTGGTATAACATATAGTGTCGGTGTTGGTGTAATGGACGGTCAACGCTCCTAACAGGGCACCAAAGATTATAGAGGCTACAGCCAGGATAATATATTTTATTTTTAAAAATCTCTTCTTCAACAGCCATTTGCCACTGTTCTCGTGAACGGAGTTCGAGTGTATACGCACTGATGAAGTGTTCCCGATATGGTTCTCATCGTTTACATACACTACCGTTGAATATTTGCAATTTGTTGTACCATTATCGTTCGTTAATTTCGGAGCCGATGTTTCGCTTCCTTCCATTAAGGCTGGCGTCTGGCGTTTTGTTGTAAGTTTTACCTCTCCTTGTCCCTTTGGAATGTAACCATTATCGATGAGTTTATTATTTTCCGTTTCCAACATTTCAGCCGCTATTACGAGTTATATATAAACTTCCATGAATGATATTCTATTTAAATGTAAATAAAATCAATGAATAATTGTTTAAGCATTTTATTTGATTTCTGTTAAGCTACCGTTACATTCCTAAATTGCATAATATTTATTATTATGTTAAACTATCCCGTTTATTAAATATAAATTTTACTTATATGCAATTTTATTCGCGTCACAACAGCACTTGCTCTTACATCCTCTCGACGACGGACGTATGTGTAACAAAATATTTTCAAGACTATGCTCGCGTTAACTATGCCTGTGCCTGTGCATGCGTGTATGTGTGTATGTGTGTGTGTGAATAGGTATCGAAAGGTATCAAATTCAATTGTTGTATACATGTATTTGCGATCACGTTTTAATTAAGAAACCGTGAAGCTTACCAGCAACGAAAGTTCGCAACACACAGAAAATAAGTAAGAAAACTATATATATTTCATGACCATGAACCTAACCAGTTTATAAAACTTCTATACCCCGCAACACTAGGGTTGTATGAATCTTATAACACTCAAAAGTCCTTAAGATAGAACCCATCTTTCACTAAGCAAATCGATTCAGAATCGTGTTCTGGATCGATTTAAGCATATCGGTTCGCCTATCCATCTGTCTATATGTGCACGTGTTCTTGTGTTCAAGTTATCTGCGAATTTTGAACACTGACATATTTTGGTTTTGAAGTGCATTGGATCGCTTCGGAGGTAAAGCGCTTACTTTAAAAAGATTTTCGTATACAGAAAAGGTCTGTTGCTTATAACATTTCTACGATAGATGAAAATCGTTAAAATGTTGGTTAATTAAAAGAATGTTAGCAGTTCGGATGGGATCAGGAACAGTACATTAGGAAAACGTATATGGAATGGATTTGAGTGTTCATAGGGGGCGTGTTTAAAACAAATGTGATTTTCCAAATTTCGTAGGCTACGTAAATTCGATTTTCGATTTTTTTTTTTTTTTTTTTTTTGTTATGTTGGTACACATATCCACAGTATATGTTGGCATTATCAACCACATCACGTTTCACATAGCGCCCTATTTTAAAATGTCGTTATTAAAAACTACGGCCCGTGTCCAGCACCGTTAACTTTTATATCAAATTACTGTTATCGATCAATTTTCATCACAACATAATAAAACTTAGACTTGTCTGCCCTAAAGAACGAAAATTTTCGTGAAAATCGTTATATAGGTTAGGATCGAAAAAATAGGCCGAAATGGTCCAAACTCGGTGCAGTTAACTTTTTTTTTTATCTTAAATTACTATTGTGATCTGATTTTCGTCATAAAGCATTTAAAATCAGACTTTTTTGTCATATGAATTTCAGTTTGAGGGCGTTTGAAAAAATTCTCCGACCCGGTCCAAAGTTTTCATAGCAATTTAAAATGCCGCAATACTATTACATAGCCATTTAAATTTTAAAAATTGTATTTTTTCCCATATAACAAATTTTTAAAATAAGGCGTTTCAGATCGAAGTGGTCGAAAAATCGTTTTCAAAAGCGCTTGTCCTACAGTATGCCAAGTTTCATCAAAATATTACAAAAATTGCGACCTGTAGCTTAAACACAATAATATGGCGACAGACAGACTGACTAGCTCCATCGGTATAATGAAAGATGAGTCTATCTTAAGCCTTGCTGGGAGTTACATACGGTCGCACACGCTTAATATACCCAGTACCATAAGTGGTGGAGAATATAACAAAATGTATAATATTAAATGTTTTCTTTATATTTTCGCTTCGATTTGTACGCGTTTTGTGAGTGCAAAAGTTCGAGACGGTCGTCATAGATTGCCCCTCGAGAATATAAATATTGTACATAAACAACAATGCACGCACGTCTTTCCGCTGCAGAGCGATTGCAAGTTTTAATACACTTTTATCTTCCCATCGTTGATATGAACACAACATAAATAAATTATTTTGAACTAAATTGAAAATTTGTTTATCTTTCATAGCACATTTTATACATTTATTGATTGTTTGGGACAACAAAGTTCGCTGTGTTTGTATCATATAGATATTCTATTTAACCGTACGCGAGAAAGGGAATAAAATTCTCAATGCATTGAAGAGCCACCGGCATAAAACCAAATCGATACATATTTCCTCCTAACACCTTGGATACCTAAGCTCCGTTTTAGTACTTACTACGCATGTAAGACTTTGTATGCAGAAACAGTTTATGTTACGATGACACGCTGGAATTTTATTCGAGTCTTTTAGCTTAACGCAACGCAACGGCAATACGAGGAGATCAAGTTAGGCTGCCTCAGTTCTTAAGCTCACGACCGTCATTTCCATATCTTAGCAAAAGCTAACTTATTTCCATTATTTATGCTAGTGAGCTGTACATATATACGGACGAAGCTATAACCGACGATAGTATTTGCGACCTCCAAAGGCGTTTGTAATTTACTATCTCTCTCTCTCTCTCCCTTTCTTCGTCTAATATGCAGTGCAGAACTGCGCCATTTGTTTTTTTATAGGAAAAACGTTCAAGTTAAAAAAAGAAGTAAGAAAATGATATTCAGTCATGACCACCAAACCTTTTATGCCAACGACCGTTTTTCTAAAAAAGATTTTAAAAAAATTAAAAAAACCACATTTTCATCCTCTATGAGATGGAGCGTACGCGGCTGACTTTTTCTAATTTCAAAATAAAGATTTTTATTGCATAGGCAAGTTGGAGTTGTAGGCGTGCCCGTGGAAAAGTTTAAGTCACTTCCAAATTATTTTGGAAATTTGTAGACGAGACGTTCATTTTCGCTAACGGCGAAATGTTTACCAAAAGCACTACACAGTTGCGCGGAGCGACAAATGGACAGACTTACAGACGGACATGTTCAGGTATATTTCAAATGTTCAAATGCCAAGAATTTATATAACCTATGGGGCTTTTGAAGGCTGCTTCTGCGCCTTGTAAGGGTATTAAAAGAAAAATTCAATAACATTGCGTAGATTTGGTCAATTATTTCTGGCTTTCTACAGGTTGCTGTGGCAGCCATAAAATATGCTTTCGAATTTTTGTAGATTTATCTGCTGAGCAAAAATACAAGTTTTAATTTCTTTCGAAAAGCAGAGCTGTTCGCAGTACACACAGAACTATAGGCGTGGTTAAGCCCATTTTCAATACCGCCAGCAGACGGATATGCTTAAAGCAATTCAGAGTTTGATGCAGACCAAAGAAAATGTACATACATACATGTATTTTAGGGTCACTGAAGCTTCTTTTGGGCGTTGCAAACGTTCCGAAAAAATGAAAATACTTTTATCCTTCGATAATAGGCATAAACAGTTTCTCACATTGAGAGAAATCTTTTGTCCTTTGTCGCTTTCATAAAAAATCGAACACCTGTTTGCAGCTTGCATTCACCAAATATTCGATGCATATTTGCCCGGTTTACAAACGGTTGACTTATTTAACGTATCCTCGATAAGTATTTTGATACCCATTTTCTTAGGCTAACTCTTTAATTGACTAATTGCCAAGCCTATGTTTGGCAGTGTGTTGTATAAATGAAATGAATAAACTAAAATCAAATAAATAGAAATAAAACGATTAAAAAGTAAAATTAATTAAATTTCCTTCCTTCATTTCCTGCACGTGCAAGCAAAATAAATATGACCTATATTATGCATATACAGCCATGCACACATAAATAATCTACCATGAGAAGAAAGAAGAAGATTTTCTAAGGCTACTGTAAAAAAAATTCTTATAAATTACATACAATCATTTTTAAAATGTGTGCCTTTAATTAATTTCAAGGGATCAATCCAATTCCGACACCGTTGCATATTGCCTATGGGTATAGAAATAACAAAAAATACTAGATATAGACAGAATAGCAAAAAAAAAATAAATAAATAAAGTATAAAATAAAATAAAATTTATCTATTTTTTCTTTCAACTCATAATTTTTCATTTACAGGATTTTATATCCTGAATTGTATGTGGTCGCTTGATGTTTTTAAAAAAGCTTTTTGCCCAATTTTGCTTTTTCTGATCCATTCTGTTATATTCTTTAAAATGTTTAAATATTTGGAAACTAGCCAGATTACCGCCAATCTTTCTAATCACCTGACTTTATGCAAGAAAAATGCCCCAGATTATTATACCATCTATACTGGGCTTACTTGTTTTCTGAATCTACTATGTAGTGTGCTTCAAATCGGTCAACTTCTTTCTTAACCTTCTTTGACACTTTATTCTAAAAAATGCATTTCTTTAACGCTATGGCCTCTGGTAGATATTCAATTTTTTGAAGACATTTCCTCTATTCCTCTATCCAAAAAATCGCCTTCTTACGAATTAATTCAAAATTTCTGGAACTGTTGAACATAATTACGTATGAAAAATTTAACTTTCGTTTTTAGCTGTGCATGCCAAGTAGCTAGAATATGAAAGTGGAAGTGAAAGCTGACACTCAGTCACGTGCCTACACCCTAGGTTTCTTGCTTATGATGTTCGTGATTTCTTGAAATTATTTAAAGAGTTATTACTTACTTTTGTTATAAACAATGACTTGAACAATAGAAACCGTGTTCGACTTGCGTGTTTTAATTATATTTTTAGATATTTATTTAAAAGTAAATAGGATTTAATTTAGCTTTTAATTTAGCTGCCATTAAAACCACTGACAAGACTTTAAGGTTATTGTGAGCAAATAGAACTCTACCCACTATAGCCCTTGTCAATCAATTCAGTTACTAATTCATTTAACATATAAAAAGGATCGAAATTGAAAGCTGACTATCTTACTCAATATTCTCTTTAAACTATTTTATTATGATATTTTTATGGCCAGAACTCCAGAACTCTTTTTGCATGCGTAAATCGACTTGGCCAAAAAAAGACAAATAGATATAACTAAAAGTTTACATACTGATGGTAGCCATTATTGTTTTAACAAAAAACAATTAAAAACACTGCAGTGGTACACGGAGTAAGTCCCGTCGATATCAAATTGCATCAAAATATCTCAACATTTACGGCCTCTATGTTGAGCACAAGAACGTTGACGGACAGTCGGACATAAAGGCAGACAAACTTCGACCGATTCAAAAAGTGATTCTGAATCGATTGGTTTATACGGCGGGATCTATCTCACCTTCTTCTGAATGTTGCATACATTCCAACAAACTTAATGTCCCCTGTATAGCATAAGCAATGTAGCGTATAATAGAGTTGTTTCATTAAGAACTCAAGAAGTTTTATAAAACTCTCAATGCAAACTTGTGTTATTTTCTTGTCAACGGCTGTGTATGTTAATGTACAAAATTTGCTTCTGTAAACACTCAATTTTGACTTTAATGAATGGCGGTTATTAGCATTATGTCGCAAATTTCTTATTAATTAATAGACGAATATTTTTGTAGCGCATTCGTATATACCTATACCTACTTGTACTGTAAGGATTTAAGCCTGTAGCATGTGAAAGAAATTCAATTTCCCAGATGTTTAAATATAATTATCGCAATAATATTCGAGCACAAAATTCTTATACGTTTATTGAGTGTATGTCTGATGTGTGCCTTTGTGTGTATGCCTGTGCATGTGTGCATACATTTAGTGTGTTTTTCTTACTATAAACAACTCTTTGAACGACTCATCTGTTTTTATCAATAGAATGGTCAAGCGCCTACTTGTACACGATGTCCACACATAAAATTCACAAAACTCATAATGACACAAATAAATAAATCCTTTTAATTAAATATTAATGCTATCAATCATCAGAAAGCTCACGTTATATATATTTTCATTTTTCTCATTTATTAATTTCTTTGTGCAATTTCTACTTTTACTTTACTTTTTTTGCTATCTTCTTTGTGTCTTCTTCTCTGTTTATTTATTTTGATGAATCTCCGAGCAACCACACTTTTAAACTGTTTACTTGTGCAAGTGCACGTCCTTTAAAAAGACTCGCAATTGCTTCTGCATTTTTGAAACATAACCTCTTCGTACGCAAACTCTTCTACGAAATTAATTTTTTTTTTTTTCGTTTTCTCCTTAAAAGGTTTATGTCATGCTTTATATATACGCATATGTATATTTATATGCATAAATGCAAACGTTTGTATATGTGTATATGCATGTGTTTACTAATCCTCTCTTTGTATACCAAATGAGCAGGACACTAAACCAGGGCTGTCAAGTATTTTTGATGATAAATCGTCAACTTAAGACAAATCGTTAGGATTCTAGAAAAATAATAATTTTTTTTAATTTAAAACACACTATTTATTGAAAAACGACAGTATTTCAAATAAGTTAAGTGGATATAGTTTTTAAATACATAGTTTTTACTAAGCTGATTGTCAATCCAGTTTTACATCAAATTTTTCTATAATTTAAATCATTATTTGGCCGTATTTTCTAGCGCGATTTTTGGCTATAAATAATGCAGTGCGGCAGTATTGATGAAAATCGAATAAAATTTGACGTTTTCTTTGAGAGCTTGTCTCAATATATCAAGTATTTTGTAAAACTGTCATTCATTGTAAATTAGGTCTATTTTCAAAACATGGTATATATGAATATATATTATTCCCAGTTTCAACCTTTTTATGCCCATAAATCAGCGCTGAATTATCTTGATTAAAAAACTTAGAAACATTGGACATTGAAACCATTACACGACTGGCATCTATTCGAGTTTTACCATAATTATGCTTTGACGATTTTTATTTCTATGCTAACTTAGAACATTTTATAAATTTGGCAGTCCTTACACAACATGAATTGGAGAGGATTTTTTTTATGTTTTTTTTTTTTTGGTTCTTTGCATTGCTTTACTATGGTATAGGAGTATATATATATACATAATATACATAGCTCTATGTTGATGTATGAGATCTTCTACCTGTTGTATAAATAAAGCCAGCGACAACACACTCTCTGCACATGTACGTAAGTAAATAAATGCTCACGCATGTAAATATTTCTTATTTGCATGTGTGTGCAATTTAGATAATAGATGCTTTCTCGTAATCAATTTGCGCGCGGGATGGATTTGCAACAAGTTGTTCATCTATGTTATATTGTCAGAGAATTCAACACAATACTACATTTGTTTCTATTCAGAAAAAAACAAATAAATAAAAATATAATCCAAATTTTATTGTTCTAATTTAATCTAAAAAGAAGAGTTCTCTCTTTTTTTCTGATAAGAAAAATTTTATTATCATTTAACCCATAAATCGACAGAGAAACTGTATAAAAGAGAGAGAAAGACACTCGAGAAATAACATTTATTTTTTTAAATAAAAACATTTTATAGTCAATTTGGGGCGAATTTTTTGATACTTCGTATCAAATTTGTTGTGAATGATATAAGTTGTCTCTACGTAGTTTAATTGAGATATATTGTACTTTAAGTATTATTCTGAAGTTAAGAAATAGTTTTTCATGTTTCATAAAAACTGAAGGATAGGTTTTCGATAGATTACTAAAATTGGTCTGTGTGTTCTGTTTTCATAAATAAATAATAGAAATGCTCTTATTGATTTAAACCGTTGATAGAGTGTATAGAAGATTAAGATCATCCTAGCTGTTAGTGAATCGAAAACTCGTTTATTGTTATTGAGTTAGGGGTTTTATTTTTTGTTATTGTTATTATTCGAAATTAGATAGCAGGTACAGCAAATAAAAATCCCAGCGTGGGCTACAACTCACTATTGAATACCCTTCGTTATTCTATAGGTATTCATAATATATAAGACGTTAAAAAGGGGAAGTGGTTGAAAAAGTGGTGGACCATTATCCATAGCTTTGGTTTTACGAGCATCAAAACATCTCAAAATTTGCGGCCCGTAGGCTGAACACAGGAATATAGATGGAATGGCGGACAGAGGGACAGACAAGCTTAAATCAAATAAAGAAGTGATTCTGAGTTGATAGGTCGCATACATCCGCACTCTTGTACCACAAATGCGGTGTAGAGTATAAAAATGAAATAACAGCGCCCTGAATACATTAGAAGATTAGAAGATAAGAATAAGTTGATAATGTAAATGTTTAAACTTTCATAGAAGGGAGAGACCAAAATAATACACGTACGTAATCCAAATCTATCGCAGTAAACTTATATATCAAATCAATTTTCGTATCAATTTTCATTACAAAACCCTGAAGGTGCTCTTTGCACGTGTTTAAGATCTTCTCGCAAACTTAATCAATTTTTACTGTGTTTTGTAAGTGTGAGGCATGATAAAAAAGTTGTTAAGAATGTAACGCAAAGAAACGCGGTCAAAAATCGATGAAAAGTTGAGACAATTATCAGCACTTGTAGGTAAATAACAATTATAATAGATCCGTATATGTCGATATGCCTCTCGTTGATTTTATAATTTTATCTTATGGGATAATTGTGTTTGCAAACTACAGATATTCTTACGCTCATTTTATGCATAACCTGCAAATATTAGAAAACAATTATGATTCCTTTAGCAAACAAAGAGAAATACTCATTTAACAATTACACTAAATTTAATTACAAAATTTTTCATTGTTTATGTTTATCATTTTCAGATTATTTTTTCAAATGAAAAAATAAAAACATAACATACCTCTTGGCTGTATATAATCGTTGCCACAATTTAAAATTTACCAGTGCTACTATCGCTAGCTGTTTATTTACCGTATATATGGAAGTCGGACGGTTTATTTACCGTAATGATATTCTCAGCAAAATCAAAGGGTCATTGCATAAGACGTGGACAGGAAAGGAAATTATACTCTAAGAAATAGAATTTTTTTGCTACTTTCCTCACATTGCCTTAACATTTATTTATTTTACAAGCTTTTTGGATAGATTCTAAATGAAATGTCAAGAATAATGTCACGCTACCGCAAAAATCAAAGAAACATAAGGTTTGATTTTGTAAAGCAGGATACGTTTTTAGATTTAGTCGTTATTTTGAGAAAATAAAGTACACTGACCAAGAAAATGACAAATATTTTTTTAAAAATCTCCGTAAAGGAATATTTAATTTAGATATTTCCATAAAATAATATAAATATTCTTTAGTTATAAAGCCCTCAGAGCAGAGCTCTGGATTTCACTTTTGTTCCTTACTGGGGAATTTTTGTAAATCTTTTCCATTTTGTGCCGACCGCGTGCAAAAATTTTGAATGATTATGGCGTTAATGTTTATTTAATTTTCGTTGTTTATGTGGTGCTTTATTGTTCTTATCTGTTTCCTATTTTAGTTGAACAAGGAATAACAACGTATGTCGTTGAAACCGAAAAAAGTAAATTTTAATGAGATTTGGTCTGATTTGCGAAATACTGCAGAGGCTGTTATTAAATTGGATAAAGTAGGGGAAAATGTGTGGAACTCAAATCAATCTATCCCATCCAGTATATGCGGTTTATATTCCTTTTACTTCCAATTTTTCTTCCAGTACTAGTGCGTAGGGTCAATTGTTCCAAACAATATTTACTCAACCATTATGCATCGTATAATCTATTTGCCTATGAAAAGGAAAAGAAAGAAAGGACCAGATTTAGGTAAAAAGATAGTACCAACAAGAGCTTTAATTAATATTAGTCCCTACTAAGCTTTTCATGGTTTTCTTACGAATTATTTTCAATAGCAATAGCTCTGAACGAAATGAAAACATGACAAATATAAATTAAAGTGTATGTATTTGGTGAAGATTCAGGGGATGTTCCTCTCCGCATGAGAAGGCGAGTAGCTAAGATTCGCAACTACAAAGTTGGTGTTCGCAGGTTCAAGCGGGCGGAGTTTACTTTGATCGTAGTTGTTAGTGAGTAGTCAATTAGTGAAGGCATCACACTTACCGATTAGGCACTGGGTTTCACTAGGTTTCGGCTACCACCTCCCTATTTCTTTCTCTTTTCCCATATCTTTCTGCAATTCACATAAGGGGAAGTGTTTGTCTGTCGCCAGGCTGTAGCAATGTTTCACGATCCCTGTCGCCGACTAGCCTTAGTCTCACAAGTGTAGGGAAATTGCTACTATTACTGCTTGAGGCCGTAATGCATTATTTTTAATTTTGTCTAAACTATTGAGCCACAAAAAAATGTGATTGATCGTATAATAAGTCAATCAGGGTTCGTTGATAGCTTCCTACGAGTTGTTTACTACTTATGTTAAACGGACATTTTATGGCAGTATTAAGCAAAAAGGAAAAAGAGGAATTAATGAAAGCAGCTCAACTGACTATATCATATCTCCATGTTCACATTATATCGCAAACTGACTGAAAGTTCCAGGCACTGCCGCTTTGTTATCATACTATCTACTTAGTTACCTTCACTTTGTAAACAACTTAGCGCGTAGACAACCGTCGCTTGTGATTGTTGAAAGGAGGATTTTCGTGAATTTTTATGTATAAGATTGTAATATCATCGATAAGAAAAGTTCATCTTGATAGACCTCTTTATACTTTTAACAAATATCGACACCAAAAATAGCTTTACTCAGAGCGACAGCCACTCCCACGGCTCTCCAATTATTAGTGGCTACAGAAGGGAGCGCCGCTTTCAAGCATGCCCTCTGTATAAAATTTCTCCTGTCGTAGTTAATCATATTCCATCTTTGGATAACTCCAACTTAATGAGTGTATTGACAAGTTAGTCATAGGCCGATCATAATCGTGCGCAGACTGATACCAAACTTTTTCACTAATCATTGAAGTAAGGATTATATTAGTAATTGTTGTTATCTGTAATCTTTCTTTCTTTCTTTCTTTCCATGCATACCTTATGAGATGTCCGTTGCCCAAACGCGTTCAATCCATACTTGATGGATGGCTGCGCGTAAAGTGTGGCAACGAGTTAAGATTGTTGATAACAGTATACAAATGCAATGCTTGAATTCATCTTGCCCATGAATAGCCGTGTTACCCAGTACCCGAAGCGAACAAAGCGCGAACAATGCAACAACAATTTGCAGTATATATTTTAAAATTCGCCGTCGGTGTTGTCTCCACAAGATAGCTTACAAGTTTTGGCTGAATAAGAGTACTAATTAGATAATTGAAGTAATAAGCGGAATAAATAACAAAAGTAATTAAGAATAGTTTAGTTTCCTAATTGTAAAAACCGGGTCGTTGAATAAAAAAGTAAAAAAAACACTTCCAATTTTGATAACTAAGCGCTGCACAACAGCAGACGTTTATTGAGGGAAAGTGATAGAAAATTGTTTATTCTTAGTGGTTACTTAATTTTAAATGCGTGTAAAAAAGAAAGCATGAGTTTACACATTTTCCATTGTTGCCAGATGCGAGACCAGCAGAATAGACGTAAAGGTTTTTTGGTTTGGTTTTTTAATTTAAATGGAATAATTACTTGCGAAATCGTCAAATTTTCGTGCCTTTCGCGGGGAGAATGTTATGAGGGTTTGCATAAGGAAGTTTCGCTCTATTTCTAGCCTGCGAATAAAAATTGAACAAATGAAAAGTAATGTAAACGAACCCAATGGAGCTGCGCATCCCCAAAGTTATAGAAATTTTTACGAGCCTGAATGGGAATTGGGAAATTATTTGGGTTTGTATGCGCCTAAGCAAAGAAAAAGTTAGAAAAAGGAAGACAAACGGTTTATTTCAAATTTAAAAGTTATTTAATTAATTCTACATGTGATTATATCGCATTATGTTAACAACTTTTATGAAATTTTTCCTAATCGTGTATATATGTGTATACCTTTGAATGTTGTTACACGCAATCCTTCAGCCTTCATTGAAAGTGAACATTTAGCCGAAAAATTCTTGAAAAATTAACATATGGGATAGCGTAGAAATTTGATCCAAAGGCGTTAACAATGACGCAAGCAAATACTCAAGTTCAAGAGTAATAAATTATAACGCTTTTGTGCACTTTTGCGCATTAAGTGTGGATATACTGTGGCGAAAAAGACAATTACGACGAATTGAACACTCGTTTAAATACAAACGGTTAGTCTGGTGAAAACTTTCCTTCATTTTATGGCCGTTACTAAGCCTGTACTATGCAACACGCAAGAGATTCAAACACTACTTATAATATATGCGATCTTAACTAGCTCAAGATTATCAATGAATTTAGGCAGAATCTATCTATCTTAGTATTTGTTAAGATCATACCAAATGGAATTGTTCAGATATTCCTTTCAAGTCCCGGGCGCATATAGATTACATCTGGCAATCCCTTATGTAAGGTAATTGCTTTCAATGTTCTCGGAAAAGAGAGAAATGGAGCAGAGAACTGATATTTTGGACATAGAAAGAGCGGAGCTATTCTGAGATGGGCGGTTCTCTGGACTTTTCAAAACTAAATTCCAACAGATTTCCAACAGATATATGTGTACGTGTACATTTATTTAAAAAGTATTTTTATACATCTGCGATACGTATAAACTTTATAAACATTTTGACAAAACACAAGTCCGTCTCCGATGATCGTCAAATAAATCTTATGTATATATATACATCTGAGTGAAATCTATTAAAAAGTACATTTCTATATCCGGATGCGGTTGTTTTTAATATTGTATGATCTTGAGTTTTGTGCTATCTATGGCTGCTTAGCTTAAAAATTTTCTTATATATACAAATGTGTTGAACTTGTAAATATACGTCTTTTTCTAGGTATTTAGATATTTAAATTAGTGTCACTTCTTTCAATTATTGAAACCTGCCGTCAATTTGTGCAGAATCGGTTACTTACAAAATTAATGTGCATGCGTAGATGATCAGTGAGGTTATATTAAATCTATAATATAATGTTTGTACATGCTTACTAACGATAAGCGGCAATTGTACATTGTTAATTACAGTTAATATAGAGAAGGTATGCCTGCTTCAAAGCAATTGTCAAAAATGTCATTTCCGTTTTGTTCACCATACACTACATTTTTTGATTGGGTTCATCGGTGAACCTGGCTTGCACTGATATGCTTCAGCAAAGTCTTTCGAGTTAGATAAGGTGCCGCGAACGCGTATATCACCCGGGGGATGATTAGCAACGGCCATTCCAAGCATAAGAGATTCGGGCCGTTCGGATTCGCACCACATTTGAGCAAAATTTACAAAAAATATTTGCTCGTGTTTAAGATTTAAACCCGGCAATAGCGGTTCAGGTCCATTTTGTTTCACCCATTTCTTGTAGGCCTTTATGAAAAGGGAAACAAAATGTTAATATGCCGCTAATATATTTAAACCTACTTTTGCTTACTCTAAATGCTTGTTTTAAGCCTCCGTTATCGGCTATATTTTCTCCTTGAGTTATTCGTCCATTTAAATGCATATCAACTTCAGCGACTTTGTAGTTAGAATACTGATCTATGATGCATTGAGTACGTGCACGGAATGCTTTAATAGTTGCATTATTCCACCATTGCATCATGTTGCCCTCCTTATCAAATTGTCGACCTATTAAAAACATAATTTTCTTTCTTTTCGGCGTTTTCTTTTTAATATTAAAAGCATTTATTAAGACATACCTCTATCATCAAACCCATGAGTTATTTCATGCCCTATGACAACTCCTATTCCGCCATAATTCATTGACTTGGGAAAATATTGACTGAAAAACAATGGCTGCAGTATGGCCGCCGCAAACACTGTAACGCATAATAAGTTTTATTATTATAACACATATTATCATATGCGATATTATATATGCGAAATCTCTCATTTAAAACGTACTAACAAAAAAGAAACAAGAAAAAAACCCTATAGTAGGTCACGGATCACCATTAAGCCGTTTGTTTATATAACGACTCTTTAAAATAAGTCGTTATGTGAGAAGTGGTCGAAAAAGTGCTTCGATCCGAGCCATTGTCATTAGCGTTCCTCTTTGGACCAAAACACCTCGGAGTACCAAGTTACATCAAAATATCTTGAAAATTGCGACCACAAAAATGCAAGAGGGACAGCCGGATAAAAAAACCGAAGTTGATCCTAAATCGACCGGTATAATAAAAGGTACATCTGTCCCAAGTCCTTCCGGGCGTTGCATATATTTACACAAACTTAATTTAATCATGTACCACAAGTAGTATAGGGTATAAAAGCTCTTACGCGACAAGCGGAAAAGAATCTGCATTTAGATCTCTTTAATTACTCGGTGGTTCCAATTGGAACTATCTCTTTATGAAAACTCTATTAACTATAGAAACTAGACTACTATAGAAACTGATATCGGCTCTTATATCGTATAAAAGCAAGCATGTCGAGTCTCGAATTATCTCTCAATAGCAGATAAACGGAACGGATGGAATAATAATATTGGCATAGCTTATCTTCAAGTAGATGTTAGTAAGTGCAATAAAAATGTAAACACGTACCGATATCATTTTTATGAAAATCATAGTAGGCGTTAATTGCCGTGGGATTGAATGGAACTATTTTTTTTTCTACCGCTTGGCTTAGAAGCAGTAGATTCTTCTCGACTTCCCAGCGAAGAATATTCCAAACGTTTTCCATAAAATCATCGGCGACAATAGTCAACTTAATAGAAAATAATTAATATGTAATAGTGAATTTAAAGTTAATAAGCAATCGTCTTACATATTTATACACGTTTTCTAAGGCGGTAACATTTGTCAGAACTTCGGGATATCCTACGAGCTGATTCATAGCGTTAGCTTTCTCTTTCGCCACAGCTCGTGTCGGATTATCCATCCAATCGTTCTCATCTAGCAATTCAATGAAAGCCTCCCGTATCCTGCGAATCATGTCGAAGGCTATTTCTTTGCTCTTTGGGTCAAAATTGTCTTTTATAAATAGAGCTCCAACTGCTAAGCCTAAATTTCTATTTGTCCATATTATGCACTGGCCCCAGCGTGATACTTCGGCACGCATGCCTACCAGCGCTCTATGAAATTCAAATAAATTCTTCTTATATTCATCAAGCAAGAATACGACAACCGTACGCACTAAGCGCCAAAGAACACAGTTATGTAAGACTCTTCTATCCGTTCGGCTTATTAGTTTTGTCAGCTCACTCACATATCTCGTGCCATAGACGACAAACTCAGTTTTCAGACGCAATCGGGTATTAGGACCCAAAAACGTTTGCAAATATATCGCCCAATTGAGTTCCGGAAATTTTTCTTGAAGATCAATTACATTTAATTTATTGTATATACTACCCACATCACGTCGATCTGCCTTCGGTAATGTGGCATTCGCTAATTGAATTTCAAATTGTAGCACTTCCTCAAAATCCTGTGCAGCAGTGCTACGGTTAGCTCCCAGCAATACAGCAGTTTCAGTCATGTACTTATGATAGGCTCGCCGCGACCTTTCTGCATCCGAATTTAAATAAGCATCTCTACTGTATAAAGGCAACGGTGGTTGATCCAGTTTTAAGATATGAATCGACGAATTCTTGTCGTCAACCCCGACGTGGAGTGAGAGTAAAACTGGCACATTGTATTCTCTATGTAATATTCCCAAGATTTCTTCAATTGCGCGCGACGATAAGCGCCAATTATCTTCTATGACCGGCCAGCCACCCAATGATTTTAAAATTTTCTTTAATCGATCTTCGGCGATCTTTCGTATTTGTGCTGAATGTATGAAACACGATAGTCGTTCATTAATATAAAATTTCAAAGAGTGTTCACTTAGGTTACCTGTGTTAACGCAACTTCTGTAAAATTCTTTTGCTTTAATAATCGCGTAATTATCTTCGCTCGCAATCGGTTCTTCAAGTGCTGCCCTCAGTGTGTCGAGTACCTTCGCGCCCAAAAGCTATATATTTAAAAAAAAATATAATCCAAATAAATTTGAATTTATTATGCGACAGAAGTGCAAGCCAAGCATTATAACAATGTATGTATGTATGTATGTATGTATGTATATCTTTCTCATAATTTTTTAAATAATTAAAAATAAATGATTAACTTTGAATGTTTAAATCATCCCAGGGAACTAGCACGTAAATAATTGCGATTACTTATATACGAAACTTTATGTTGCTTTGACGCTTAACGCTTAACGCGCCACGCGTCACACGTCTATGCATACCTTAAAGGTACTTGTTGAAGTATCAGCTTCAGGTATACGGTTCTGTCTCTTCCAATTACCACAAGCGTATTGATAAAAATCTTCGCAGGGATTCACGGACATATTCATGCCTTCCATTAAATGGAATGCTATAATAAATATTCATTACAAAAAAATTATTAAAAACAATTATCATATAAAAAAAGCTTAAATCCTTCGCATTCCTACGTCGATTAAAGTGTCAATTTTCTTACTCTTCCACCCACTTCTATGACTACATAGAGTCATTATTATATTATTTTAAATAATTGATTAAAGACTTAATGATATATAATATAAAAAAAAAAGAAAAGTCGATAGGGACAATGAGACTAAGTTTGGAAGGCGTCATCCTTCACGAATGAGAGCATCTTGCATTTAATTAAAAGCTAATGCGAACATTTTGCCATACGGTAAAGACTTATTTATAGCACCCGACAATAAGTCGAATTTTAGAAACATATCAACGGTTTTTCACTTAAGAGGAGGCACTAAGGGCATTTCCGTGCATATCCCCATCAAAGACTAATAAGTAAGGATTAAGTATATTATCTAAGGAAGGCAGATGTGTTCTTTGCCTTTCCTTTTGATGAAATCCCGCAATAAAAATTAAAATGCTTCTTAAGAAGATGCAAAATTGTTGTCGTTTGATTCCCCCATCAAATGCGAATTCTTATCATCTTTTCGTGTATTCAGTAAATCTAATCAAATAAAGCCCTGAACGGTGCAAAACTAAAGGTTTTAAAAATTTTTTTTTTACCAATACGGATCTACTTTGCAGTGTGTGGATACCGATAGTCCAAGTGTTCGTACATTTCCATTTGAAACAGTTAAATAAAATACAGATTAATAATCCGTGCAATAGATAGCTTACCGGTTTGCACGCATCTCTCCGTAAGGCAAATTTTATAATTTTTATATTTAAAGTCTGCAAAGAAATGAAAGTTTGAAATGATAGAAATGAAATTTTAGGAAAAGCTGATCGATCAATATTGTCGACGGTTCTGATTTACATTCAAATATATAGCGAAAAAGAAATTCTGCGAACATGCCTATGTAAAAGAGGAAGGGAGAAGCCCTTCGTTTCGTTTGCTTCGCAACCGACAATATACGATTGATTAGCTTTGACCGCCGAGCTTCGATGTATAGCTGTGCACATCGAGTAAACTCAAACACAATTTGCATGCGTTACTCGAAAATAACTTTGCGATCGAAAGATTTTTCATTCGATAGTATGAAAAATGTATTGTAAACCCATTCACAACTCGTTACTCGGGGACGCGCTAATCAACGGCTATCGAGTTTACTCTTCATATCGTCAGATATAAACCGGCCTCAATTTTTAACCAAAAAGTTTAAGTCAAAACTTTTAGTTTACGATTGAAAACGCAAGTCTTAGTGTAAACTTGGAAGACAAGGAAAAAAACTACTGTTAAAATCCGTTCAAATTCATGAGAAACTAGTTAATGTGTTATTGAACTGATTGATGAAGAAAAGATACCCTAACGAAAGCTCTTGCAAATATTAATATGAAAAACATTTAGCTCTCTTTACCTGTGATCACGCAATCGTCGTCGTTTTGAATATTATGCATGATTAATACAGTTAAAGCAGCACCGAGGCTTATGCAGGTTACAACGACCAGCATATATTTAAATTTTAAAATCGATAGTTCCAGCAGCCACTTTCGTTGATTAATTCGCGGAGAACGGGTGCGTATCCGCACTGAAGCAGCATCATCCGGGTGATGTGTGTAAGTAGCATCTTCTTCAACATTGCACGGTACTATTTCAGGTGACATTTTCAAGGGAAACGAAAGCAAGCTTTCCGCAAGCGTCCTTCTTTTTTCCTGCAAAATGCCAGCAATAATTACAAGTCAATTAATACGGGTGTGAGAATGTAGATATGTATTATAAATTGCCTAATGATTTTCTATACAAGTTCCGCTAAATAAATTGTAAGCATAGACCTTCGCTCAAGAGAGCCGTGTTCTCTACTACAGAGACTGCAGGGAGGTTAGTTCTTACGTTGTCATCAAACTTTGAATTGACAGAACCCGAAGTCATAATATGATGCCAACTTCTAGGATCATTTGCACATGAGATCGCTTAAAGTAGCCATTTACACTAATTACGTTCGAATTCATTTACTATTGAAAACGACGGAAAAAACCCTATGGCAACATTATTCCATTAAAATTCCATCTTTCGATCATATCACGGATATGCAAGCTGATCGCGAGCATCATCTCTCTTCAAAATCGTCAAAATAAAAAAAAATAAAAAAAAGAGCCATTTAAGCTTAAAGTTGAAGCTCAGAATGCGTTTGCAAAGCCTGAAGTATCCACTTGTTGCCTTTACCTGCCAAATTTCGATGAAACTCAATTTCCTTTTTGTTTATGTAGAGGAATGTTTTGTCGCAGGCTGAATTAGCACCAACCATCGAACGATCTCTCTACCTGCGGCTAATGCTTTTCGTATCTGTCCAACCACTGCTTTTCGGAAGAAAAAAAAAATTTAACTTGTTTAACGCCCATGTGAAATAAATTTAAAAAAGATACGCCGGCTGATCAATGAAGACGACTTCATACCCTATCCAGAGATATGACTATGTATTGCGGAATATATTAATGGAAAAAGCTTTGATTATTTCCTCCTCACAAATATAACAAAAACATTTATTTAATTGAACAAAGTACATTGCACGATTCTAACGTTTAGTATGTAATGGATTTGACGGATGCGTGTACAATACTAGGCCGATGCCAAGCAGCTTTTGTTTTTCTAATCTTATATCCCGTGATTGCAACCTTGTAGAAGTCCCTACAGTCGATCAGTCAAAGGACAAACTTTTCAGCTAAATTTGTATGCCTGAGAAATTTGTGTTAAAATGTGTGTGTCTTTGTAGAGAAAATACTCTTCTTTAAATTTTCAAATCCTATACGTTAATAACGGTACGCACGCGCAGGTAATATTGGCAATCAGCTTCGCAGTGTGCATATTCGGATATGAGGTAATTTTTTTACCTACCAAACCCATTCATTTACATAAGCAAGAGCCGATAGCCTGTGTTGCTAGTGCTCAATGTCTTTTTTTTTTAGTCCAGGAATTCAATTCATTAGTCTAAAATTAAAATACTAATAATAATAATAATACATAAGCAACTTTGTTACGATCTGTCTTGTATGTGTGCTAATCTCGGTGTAGAAAAACAAAAAAAAAAATGCAAAGTCATTCGATAGTATATAAGTTCATATCATACAGTAGCGGTTTTTTTTTTTTGATTAGCTTAGCATTGAATATAAGTAACGGTTTTTTTCGCACCTTTAATCAATAAACGAAAATGAAGAGTTTCTTGGAAAGATTTAAAACACATATGAATGAAAAAAAAATAGAAGCGAATAAAAAATTTCCAATCATTAAACTGCAATAACTTACTCTATAAACCTTGTCGCGAATTTTCCTAAATGAAGTTAATTTACTGCTATAATCTTGCCCTATATATAATGTATATGTTTAAGAAGAAGAAACAAAAAGAAGAAAAAAAATTCCGAAGTGTAAGATCAAATGACGAAACTAGTTTTATGCTGTCAATACCTTATCATTCTAAGTAAATTAAATTAAGATCAATACTTTAGCTTGTGAAAATTAATCGCAAATATATGTATGTGTAGTGCAATATATTCCTGAAGGAAAATGACATTCACTCTGGTTACTTACTGTACTTTGCACTCACCTTCTAAAGAAATTTATTTAAAAGAAAATTTTCCTTTTTTTTTTTTTTGTTTATTAATTAATTTGCATAAAACAATTCACACTACACTATACATTCAAGGACGTGAAACATAAAACATTTATTTCAATCAATTTTTTTTAGCGGTTCTTAAAAAATTTCCGGAACAACTGCACTATTTGACATAGATCTTGAAACTATTTTCTTATACAAGTGTATATCTTTTAAAATCCCTCTGCTTACCAAATACGAGAAAAGTGCTTGCGTTGCATATACAGTTCGGGAGCGTATGTGTGTGTGTGTGAGTTTTTTTCGAACAAATGAAACCGAAAGTCTTGAAGCTTCTTTTTTGTAACTTTTCAATTTTTAAGGTCCTGTTATAAATTTCTTATGCGAATTAATCATGCATGTATTGGTATATAAAAGAAATCTCTTTGCAGGCAATTACGTAAATGTGTTTATAATGTAATAGGAAGTTTTTGATTTATTTAACACACCAGAGCACACACACACACACATATATATATATTTATATATAATTTAAGTTAGTTCTTCTTTATATGCGTACACTGTAAATACAATAATTATAAAGACGTTACATAAAACATACGCACATAATGTACAGGCGTCCCTCGCTTAACACTATATCTGCCGAGCACAGTTTTGATAGGATCCCATGTTAAGAAATTACGATTTCAAAAAGTCAAATATTCGTTTCGCTGAACTTTTACACCCTACAGCATTTGTGACATAAGGATACCTAGCCCAGAAGGACTTAAGATAGACCACCATTTTATTATACCCATCGATTTAGAATCACTTTCTGATTTAGTATAAGCGTATTCGTCCGTCCGTCCGTCTTCACTTGTTGTGTTCAACCTACAGGTCGCATATTTTTTAGATGGCTTTTGATGAAATTCAGTACACCGATGAGTTTTGCTTTAATAGCGTCCCGCGGCCGACTATACTGTTTTTATTTATATTTTTATTTATTAACAATAACAAAGAAAAAAACATTGACTCTCATCAATGTACTGGTTTTCGACGTATTGACAAGCCCAGAGACGAACCGTAGATCAAATTTGCTCTTCTAGCTTAATTTTTAAAGCTACAGACATGAAATTATTTAGCCGATTATGCAGACCGGCTTTGCTCACTCATTACAATTGCTTTTCCAATTATTTGGCCATAACATAACATAGCTACCTTAAATAGTTGCTTCATCACATCACATTAGTCGGCCAATGCGGTTTTAATATACTTTGAAACTTCAGTAGAAAATACGACATAAATGATATGAGAGATTTGAACACTAAGACTCTTACGATAGTTTTGTAATCGCCATACAAGATTAATTTTTATGTTCTTTCCTGGAACACCGCAAAAAAAGCAAAGAAAATGCCGTTCAGTAAACGCATTCCCGATCATCATAGATGCTCAAGAGTAGATTTAACCAACTCTCACCATTTATTTGCCTCTCATTGGCAGCTCGAACTGACACTTTTACACAAATTACTTTTTTATAAGATCGAATTCCGTAGTGAACGTTAGTTAGTTGTTCGCAAGAGCTGAAAAGCTGTAACTTAGCACAGCTATGGATATTTAAAAATTTAGTTAATACATATTACGTGCAAAGGATTTCCTAACCAGTTCTAACTAATCCTCGCCTATGATGGCTTTCCAAGACATTCCAATGCGAATACGATATTTTTAGCCGTTTAGCCGTTTGCTGTTTAACTCTTATCATGTTTTGTTTCTATGAATCTCAGGGAAAATCGCAGTTGAGTGTGCGTGTTTGGACTTTGTGGTAAAACAATTTTGAGGTCAAAGTTTAATGAATTTTTTTATGAAATAGATTCATCTCTCTCCCCATCAAATATGCAGATATAATGCAGATTCACGATAACGATCGAAGCAAGATTCTGATATTGAAAAATGTAAATATATCGGTCAGCAGGACCGGCTGACTGTACGTATCGAGATATGGCAACCGCTTTCGCTTTGCATCTATCGAAACTTTCGTATGGAAAAAAAACTCGAAAGTTTATTGTCGATTGGGTAAACCTTGTGCCTGCCTGCCTGCCTGTCAGTCTTTCAAATTTGGTCTTCATAATAATCGCGTAAAGTAAAATAAAACGCTTCGCTTTTTTCATTTGCAACCGTTTAACAAAAAAGAGGTTTTCTGACAAATTGTTCGGGAAATACTTGCGGGTTGTTTTTTCTGTAGATAGCAAATGTTTGAGTGAAAAAAGTGCAATTTTTGACCAAACAGAAGACAATCTTTTATTAATAGAAAAATTTCAGATTAATTTATGGGGGAAATGCTACGTCTCGCTCCAGAGAATGCACTTTTAAAAAATATCCTAAAAAATTCGGATGGAAAAACTGAAAATTGTTTGTCGTTCTGCGGCGGGCCGTTTTGAAAAATTGTGTTTCAAGATAAGCGCATTTAAAGATTTAGAACACGTCGCAAGTAGGCAAGTTTTCTTATTAACAATAAATTTTGTATTAGTTTTTCTCGATTAGCCTATGAACCGAGAAGCGTAAATCTGCCCTTTCAAGTTCAAATATTCCCCTTCGTTCTCTTTCCCCGAGGATTTTTTGCCCAAAAGTGCAAAAGTGCGTGTTTTTCCTTTCATATTCAACTCTTCTTTTTACTCGCACAAATTGCACATTCTTGCGATAGATCTCTTTGTCAGAATATTCCATGCTTTATGCATGTCAGCTTGTTTGTACACATATGCATATGATCATGCAATTACCGTTTGTTCGTTCAGGCTATTAAAATAGCCTGCGAGCAACGACCTGTGATACTGTTTGTGCATGCGAGCATATTCTATCCAAATAAAGATGATGTTATCATCCGGCGCTGACATGGACAAACCATGTATTACAAAAATGTTATCGATCATGTGTAATCATTTTAGTATATAAGCGCTTGTTTTTAATTCAATAAATTAGATAAAATAGTCATCTCAGCAATAAAATATGTCTTTTCTCTTCATTCATCGGTGTTTTGGTTCAAGTGCCTGAACACTATCTTTGTAAAAATCCTCAACAGTTTACGCTGGTTGATGTGCTTATGCTACTCATTAGATAGCGAATTAAACAGTTACCTTGGTGAAGATATGTCAATATATGTTTTTCTTTAGGCAATGATTTTAAGTGAACGTAAACAGTTTCCAAAGACATCCGTTAGTGTGTTGGAGAAGGTGGCAATCGAGCGGCAAGACATTAAGCTGCAACTACCGAACTGCAGCTCATTGGTGACGTGGAAACGGTTCAAGGAAAAATTTTCTTGCGAGTAATGCATTTTTTCCACGCATTATAGAAGATCCAAAGCGTCTGTTACGCAAAACAAAAAAAAAAAAAGAAGGAAACAAGTAAGAAAATTATATTCGGTTACGACCGAATCTTTTATACCCATCACCATTATGCTACAAAAGATTAAAAAAAAAAAGGAAAAGTACAAATTTGCATACTGCATAATATTGGAAGGGCGTGGCTGATTTTTTGATATTCTTGTAGAATGACGTTTTGAGCATTTATCTCGTACATCTATCTGTTTTAGGGTATGAGCAACGAGCAAAAGGCATGGAAAGCAAAGGTGTTCTTAGTGTGGTCGTGGTAGGCGTGTTTTTGTGCCTTGCTTGGCTCATTTTCAAATTTTTTTGCAATTTTATAGGCGATACCTTCTTTGTTGCGAACAGGAGAATGTATAGCATAGATTTAACACAGTTTGGCAAGCGGACGGATGGACAGACGAACAGACGGTGCGAGAACTTATAATATTTCTGTGAAATATGATGGCGATTGGTGCATTTTTGCGATCCGGAGAAGTTTTACAACGAATATACCACGGACGGATGGATGAAGAGACGGACATGCTTAAATCAATTAAGTATTTGATCCTAATTAATAATGTATGTACTTTACAAGGTCTCTGCAGCTTTCTTCTGGGCATTGCAAACGTTTCGACAAAGTGAACATACCCATACAACCTTAGGTGGGCGGATATAGAAATCAATTTTTCTTTTAGTTGTTACATAAACGAATAATTTCGGTTGCAGATATATTTATATATTTTTCTTTTCTCTTCTTCTTCTTCTTCTTCTTTTAGAAACATATGAATACAAAATATTTGGAATAAAGTTTTTAATCAGCTATATCGGCCGTGTAAGTGAATTGGATAATAATTCTAAACTATTCATAAGCGTTTTGACGATACCTGAGTGAAATAAGTTATAAACTTCACGGTTTACATTTGTCGTTTACCAAGGCGTTTACATTAATTTGTTTTTATATTTTATATAGTAAAATATATGCATGTAGTTTATGTATTTGGCAAATATTTCTTCTTCTTCTTTTTTAGTTTAAAGACAATATTCATAAATTTTTGTTTTTTTGTGTTACGCTTTATAACGAAAACAGTCTTCTTTAAATTCATATGGAAGCCATCAGGTAAAAACATGTGTGTTGATGTAATATATGATCGATGTAATATGAGCTGCATGTAATATGATAAAGTTTACATTAATAATGGAATTTTTCTTCTACGTAGAAAATGTTTAAATAAATCATAACTATTTCAAGGCTGCATATCTGGGCGATTGCTTAAGATGCTCTAAAGAGCTGAAACCCGACGAGCTTGCTTTTACTTGTAAAGTTATCGTTAGTTTACCATACATTGCATTTCTTGACTGGATTCATTCGCGAGCCCGGTTTGCATTGATAGGCTTCTGCAAAGTGTTTTGAATTCGCTAAGGTACCACGAACGCGTATTTGACCTGGCGAATGGTCCGAGTTAATTAATTTGAGAATAGCATTTTCTGGACGAACTGAAACACACCATCCTTGAGCGTAATTTAAAAAAAATAATTGTTCATGTGTAAGATTTAAGCCCGGCAATAGCGGCTCAGGTCCATGTTGCTCGGCCCATTTTTTATAAGCCTATGCATTTAAAGGAAAACGAGCATGTAGTTGATTCGCACAGCATTTAATAAAATACCTGAGATATGTGTTTACTTTGAATGCTTGCTTTACACCACCATCGTCGGCCATATTTTCCTCCAAAGTGAAGCGCCCGTTTACATATTGATCAATTTCCTCAAATTTGTATTCAGAATATTGATCTACCATGCATTGGGTATGCTCGTCGAATGTGTTCATTGTTTCGTTACTCCACCATTGCATTACATCGCCGTTTTTATCAAAATGTCGGCCTATCATCGCCAAATACATGTTAACGTTTTTCAATTTCGAGAGAAATACATAAACACATACCTGTATCATCGAATCCATGGGTTATTTCATGTCCGATAATAGTGCCAATGCCGCCATAATTCAGGGATTTAGGGTAATGTTGATTGTAAAATGTTGGTTGCAATATGCCCGCAGGAAACACTGCAATAGAAAATATGTATCTTACAAATGTTTCGCATGAGTATCTAACAAAACAAAAAAAAAAAAGGAAAAAGCTTAAAAGCGCACCGATATTATTTCGCCTGGAATCATAAAACGCATTAATCATAGTTGGATTAAAGGTAAATATTTCCTTTTCTGCACTCTTCCTGAGCAGTTGCATGTTCTTTGTGAATGCCCAATGAAGGATACTCAAATCGTTCTTGATATAATTGTCGGGAACAATAGTGAGCTTCAAGAAAACAACAACAAAATATGAAAATAATAACAATAATAATAATAATAATAAAAATTATGAATAATTTATTGCTGATTAAATTTAAACTCGTCTTACATTGAGATATTCCTCCTCCAAACGGCTGACATTAGTCAAGCTATCGGTATAGCCTATGAGTTCGCCCATAGCATCGGCTTTCTCTCTGGCTATATTTCGCGTCCCACTATCCATCCATGGATTCTCATTTAGCAGTTCGTTGAAAGCTTCGCGAATTGTAAGAATCATGTCAAGAGCGATCCTTTTGCTACTCGGATCGAAATGATCTTTTATGAACAGTGCCCCAGTCGCCATGCCGAAATTTGTATTAACTGATTCTACGCATCCGTTCCAATGATCTTCTTGACTTCGGACGCCCAACAATAATCTATTAAACTCAAATAAATCTCGCTCATATTCATCGACTAAGAGTACGGCGATGAAGCGCACCACACGCCAGACAAGGGAATTGTATAAAATTGTGCTATCAGTTCTATTTATTATCTTGCTTACTTCAGTTAAATATGGCACTGCACTCACAATAAGCTCCTCGTTTGGTCGCAGAGTTATGTTAGGACCTAAACATTCTTGCAAGTATAGCGTCCAATTAACTTCGGGAATCTGAACTTGGAGTTCAGGTAGAATTATTTTATTGTATTTTTTCTCCACATCAAATCGCTCTTCTTCCGGAATTGTCGCATTTGCTAACTGAATTTCAAATTGCAATACGTGATGAAGCTCCTCCGCAACTGTGTCACGTTTGGCTCCTAGTAGAGTAGCCGTTTTAATCATGTATCTGTGATAGGCTTTCCGTAATGTTTCCTTATTCGCCTTAATGTAATTATCACGAGAAAGTAAAGGGAATGGTGGTTGATCCATTTTTAAAATGTAGACCGATGTGTTCATATTGTCAAGTCCGACAAATACTTTTGATAATATCGGTAAACCATAGCTTCTGTGCACTTTACCCAACAATTCTTCAATTTTTAGACTTGGCGGTTTCCAATTGGTTTCTATAACTGGCCAACCTCCTAATGATTTTATAACTTGCCTTAATTGATCTTCCCCGATCTTCCGTATTTGTGCTGTAATTATAAAACGGTTAACATTCCCGTTTACATATTTAGAACCACTTTCCCCGGCATGTTAATATCAATACCTGTATCCATGCAACTACTATACATTGTTTTTGCTTTAATGGTCGCTTGATTATCTTCATCCTTTATTGGTTCCTCGAGTAGCCCCTTAAGTATCAAAGTCACTTTATCCTCCAAAATCTAAACATTTTTTTTTTTATTTATGATGATTTAGTTAATATTCAAATTCAAATCAAATTTAAAATACTATGGTGGGCCGATGCTCGGCATTAAATACCCTACACCGTTTTGATTAATACAGTTATTCATATAACGACCTTTCTAAGTAGGGCGTTATACGGAAAGTGGCCCAAAAAGTCATACCATCCGAACCATTTTCAATAGTCTGCATTCTTGGATCAAAATACGTCAGCATATGAAATTTCATCTATATTCACCTCGAAAGTTGCGACCTGAAGACAAGACGGAGAAGACGAACGGACACACGTACATCAAATCGGAGAGTGATTCTGAATCGATCGGTATAGTAAAATTGTCGTTTATCTGAAATCCTTCTGTGTGTTGCATACATCCGCCCAAACTTAATATACCCCCAACAGCACAAGCCGTCTCGGCCATAATGAATATACAAAGCCATAAAGCGCTTGTGAGAGGAACGTTTTTACAGAAAACAACGACGACAAATTTCCATACCCACTGTACCTGCAATTTCTTAAGAGCTAAGTTCGTCATTTTACAAACGCGACCATACAGATATATATGTGATTTACAGTCACAGTCACGACTAAGGATTCTGGTATATTTTACACCGTCTCAACTTTATATCGATAAACTGATAATTTAAATTTAGATCCGATTTCATGATCTTTCTTATATAAAAGTAATTATGTGCACGTGAAAGCTATGTGGCTTAAATTAATGTATCCCATTACCGATAAGATCAAATCGGTGCAATAAAAATTTTATAGTCTTCTTAACTAGCAGCGAGATGATGTGATGAAGTTAATCGAATGACTTCTTATAAGGGAGTGTTCTTAAGGATAAACAAGAAAGAAAATTATACTCTATTATATTGTTCTAAAAAAGACCTAAGAAAATAAAGGAACTAAATTTGTCACACCCTATGGCGCGGCTGATTTTTGCTATTTTCAAAATAAAAGTTTTTGTGACGTAGGCATGTGGGCGTTGTAGGTGTGTCGTTCGAAAAGTTAAAGTCACTTCTAAATTTTCAGAAACAGAGGTGTTCTCAGTTTACCTGGTACTGTCGGCGTGCCCTTTGACCGATCTGGCCCATTTCCAATGTCAACCTGCGTACAAGAATTTGCAATGTTTCTTCCAAACTTGAAGTCAATAGATTCATTTTTGCGGCTAGAAGAATGTTTACAGCAGACATTACATAAAAGGACAGACAAAGAGACATGCTTTAATCGATTTAGGATTTGATGCTGATTAAGAATATGTATACTTTTTGGGGTCACTGAAGTTTCCCTCTGGGCCTTGCAAACGTTTTGAGAAAGTCCAGATACCCCTCAACTTTTGCAAATGAGTATAGAAATACATTAATAAATCGCAAACTATTGGCGATTGGATTGATACGAAAATGGCGAACATTTCCGAAATAATCAGGAAGACATATTTTTTGAAAATTTTTTTCCAAGAGAGGAGCAAAAGTCATTCCGCCTATTATTTAGATCGGAAGCAATCTCATCATTATTTTCTAATGAAGTAAATATATTATTAAATAAATAATTTATATAAAATTGAACCTCTCTTGGCTGGAACAATAATCGATGAAGCACATAGGATATTTCAATTGTGCGTATCGCCCAAATCTTTAATTACTATCGACATTTATAAATTTTAAT
Organism: Glossina fuscipes; assembly: GCF_014805625.2. Taxonomy (NCBI): domain Eukaryota; kingdom Metazoa; phylum Arthropoda; class Insecta; order Diptera; family Glossinidae; genus Glossina; species Glossina fuscipes. The sequence goes on along the minus strand of NW_023998414.1, from coordinate 16,764,203 downwards.
AAAAATAAATATATATGAATAAAAGTATTTAATATTATTTCATGTGCTAGTATTTCATGTGCTGAGCCCTATTACATGGTTTGAATTTTGAAAAGCTTAAAAATAAGATTTCAGTATCTCTAGAAGTACATAGGTGTAACGTGCTTATACATACCCTAAAAGTACTAATTGAACCTTTATCTTTAGGTATAAGGAATTTCTTTTGCCAGCCGCCGCATGCATATCGATAAAAATCGTCACAAGGATCAATGGTTGCGTCCATTGCTTCTAACAAATAAGATGCTAAAAGAAATATTTATAGCAAATGAATAGAAAAATTTATTTAGTTAAAATATAATAAGATTTAATTTTAGAATTATTACTTATTTGATTGCATCGCGTAAAGATATACTTCTAAATTATATCCTCCGGACTACTATTTATCTTCTCATCTAAAAACAGTAAATATGCTCGGCGGGAAAGATCGTATAAGAGAAAACATAATAAAAAAAGCCCAAAACAAAAAAAAAATAAATAAATAATTAAATACATAAGGGAACGCAAGCGTAATTGAGGTTATGTTCTTCACACCTTTGTAAGATGTAATGGGAACAATGAATAACATTCTTGTAAAGCGTAAAGGAAATCATTGAATGAAACCGCAACCCATAAAGAGATTCTTCATATAAAACGAAATAAGAACAATATTTTAAGAAAGAAAGAAAGAGAAAGACACTAAAGAAATATTCATTTTGAGGTAAATGTTTGCCGTACTCATTACTTCGAACCACAGAAGGGATATGATTGGCCAGTCTAGGACGTTTTTCCAATGGAATTTTGATTTTTTTTCTCAAAAAACATTTATAGCAGACTTGGAGCTAATATTCGGGTTTGCCTATAAAGATGTTTACCTATATATTACTATATTTATAATTTGTAGTATATTGGAAAAACAAACCATAAATAATTATTTATTATTGATTTCCTTCTTTATTTTTACACTTTATGCCACTTGCGTTGCAAGGGTGCATTACATTTGCCCAGATGTCTACACCGTCCGCAAGAACTTGATACCGATCGCTTCCGAATCAATTTCCGAATCATTTTTTGCGTCGATGTAAACTCATTTGCCCGTCCGAGATATTCTGATGAAATTTGCTACCTGATGTGTTCTGTCCCAAGGGCATCATATATGATCTTTTATATATTGAAAATAAGAATAGTTATAGGAGGGCGTAGGATATGCAATGGTGAACCGAAGCTCACTGCAGTGTTTTTGGTTTGTAATTTTTTTTTGTTTTTCTCAACCAAAGAAATATGCATTACATGTCAGTCAGTCAGTCGAAGCGGATAGATTGGCATTTAAAATTAAGAAGCGAAATAAGGAACTTACCTGTTCGCACACATTCATCCTTGAGGCAAATTTCTGCGAAAGAAAAATGAAAATAAAATTTAAAGAAAAGCAAACAAATTATCAATTCGATCGAAAAGATTTGTAGCTTTAATTTACATGATATATATAATTAATTAGAGTTAGGAGGAGTCTACAAAGTGTTGCTCATCACTTTCTTAAAAGGAATTTAATGCCAAAATTTTATTAATTTTCTCAATAAATATCGCATTAATTTAATTTAATAAATGATACTTTCATATCTCTTTTTTTCAAAATATCGAAAAAGAAAAATTTTTTTTAACAAAATCACTTGTAGTATATGGGTATATAATAAAGCCTGTGCGGATGCATGTAACATTCGAAAGGACATGAGATAGACTCACCTCGCTATAGAATCACTCTCTGATTTGATGTAGGCGTGTTCGTCCGTCCGTCCGTCCGTCCGTCTGTCCGTTTTATCTTCTTATGTTCAACCTGTAGGTCCCAATTTTCGAGATATTTTGATGCAATTTGATACACCAAAACGTTTTCAATCAAGGTGCAAGGTCATTGAAAATGATCGAGATAGGACGAATTTTTCGACCACTTCTCTTATAATGCCCAACTTTGAGAAGACGTTAAACGAACACCTAACTGCATTAAGCGAAGTGGTGTAGGGTACTTGATGATGCTGATGGGCCATGACCCACGCACAATCGCGACATTTTATATAATAAGTTATAGTAAATAATTAATATAAATAAAAAATATGTGATTAACGAGTAAATAATAAATAATTAACCATTTAAATTCGTGTTTTAAATTGATGTAATAATGTAAGTGAGTACTCATTACCTGTATTATAACAGTGGCTAGCAGCATAATTGATAATCAAAGTACTGAATCCAGCACCAAGTAATAAGCATAGAATGCTTACAGCCGCATATTTTGCTTTCGGTGTAAGTAGCTCCAATAGTCTATTTCGTCGATAGTTTTCATCGCCAGAACGACGTATACGCACTGAAGGAGTCTCGCCCTCGTTATCATAGGTAACTCTAAGGGCTGATCTTTCCATATCCCTAGGTGGAACTTTGCAACCCTTTGCGTATGTTTTTTTTCTTTGTTTTGATGTTTATTTGACGCACACACAAACCTATAAAATAATGATATCAAATATTTAGTTTCAAACAGGTGACGAACTACTTTGCCGATAGAAATTTCATTTCATTAAATTTTTATTCTTAGCGCTCGCTTTGCAATAAATGCGTACACAAGCGTCGTTGTTTATAATTGTCAAATAACGGTAATAAAAATAAAAAAAAATGAACTGTTAATCAAATTTCTGTAATATGTGCTTAGGAAACGGTGCTTATTAAACAATTTAACCCGTAACAACAGTTAGTTATTAAATTCGTTAGCATTAAATGCCGCCTATGTACTTTTACACTTAATAGCAAAGAATATATGAACTTCCCTAAAATTTCAAATCATGAAATAACCTAACAATTTGTTGTTCTTCATAAAGAAATTACAATCAAATTGTCCATTTAGAAGAGTTATCTTGAAGAAATTGAAAATTATTTGGAAAGTAAAAATTATCGATAGACGCAAGACGAACAACTATGGATGAACATGCATACGTAACATACTCAAGCCGCCGCACAAAAGAATAACATTTTCATTAGCTAATGAAAAATGGTTTTCGCAACGCAATTAAGAAGAATTTTGTTTTTTTGCAGTAAATAGGGTCCGCACAAAAAATCGAACAAAAACAACTTTGAGTGTATAATCCCCACGCTCTAACCTCTAACATAAACGATGAAGTGAGGTGTGACGAAAAAGTTTAAGAGATCGTAAAAAAAATGAAATCTTTTTTTTTTTTTTTTTGGTTCTATTAGTTATTAGCCTGCGATGCATCATTGCTCCCTCGAGTGATTTCACATCACCGTGGATTTTTTTTTATCTATGAAAATTATAAGGTATTTTATGAAGAATAAAAGCAATTAGGATAAAGTTTTTTTCATAACAATTTAAAGTCAAATTCAAACAATCCAACCAATAAGATTCACATCAACGATAGCATAACTATATTCCCGGCAAGAAATTTCCTAAGTATAGGAAAGTAAAGTAAAGTAAGTCAAATGAATTCTTCTTTCATTAAGTAAAAAAAAAAAAAAAATATTATTTAAACTTACGCTTATCATATTGTATATTAATTGTGGATATCTGGAGAAGAGAAAAAATATTTGTATAGCTAGCTTTACTTACTGTAAGGAATTATATTTCAAAGAATTATTTATTTATTTTTATCAACATAAAATGCAAATTGAATGAATTATTATGTGATGAATGCAAGAAGAACGTCAAATTCACAAATGCACTAACAAAGTAACGGTACCGCACACTTAAAAACACGAGTTACTTATTCGATAGTTTGCATCGAGTTTAGAAAAATCCCCGAACAACTGCGCCGTTTGACATAGAAATTTAAACTATTTACTTATGCAAGTGCAAATCCTTTAAAAACCCTGCACTTGGAGTTATTTACCTTTGCATTATATGAGAACATGCATGCATGCATGCATGCATGCATTCATGCCTTCTACATATATGTAATTATGTTAATATATATACATGCGTTTACACGTACATATATATATGGAATTTTGCGTAATACGAGAGGAGGACACAAAATTTAGTTAAAGGTTGTTTCATTATGCTCTCTCTTACGCGAATACCTTGTATTCCTACACATAACATACACATAGTTTTGCGCTCTTCTCAGCTCGCTTTAAACAACTCGTAACGATCTCTGCATAAATATATGTATATACGTATATATATATACATCTGATGATTTTGCTTCTAATTGATTTACGCGCAATGAGTTTGCAACAAGTTGTTGATGAAAGTGCCGTCAGAATTCAATGCACAACATAAGGTTCTTTTTCCTACTTATACGTTATGGTGTTCTACACAAAAAGTATTTACTTAAATTATTGTAATCCGAGGTAATCAATGGACTATCATTGATCAAGACATAATTGGTTAATCCATCGACATATCTCCTTTGACGCGCTCATCATTTTCCGGTCAAATGTTATCCAATGAGGGTTGGTTCTCCTCAATTGTAGGCTTAAAAGTTTAAAACTTAAATTTAATCTTAAATTAGAGCTGAGCCAAACACGAGTACAAACGATTAAGATTTTGCCGGTACTGATACCATATAATCTAAACATGTGAAACAAAAAACGCCATTTAATATGATCCAAGTGACTCACCAAGATTTTTTTTTAACAAGGCCTTTAGCAAATTCAATCGCGTTAACAGAAAAGTAACGGTTACAGGATTTCCAGTACATTGGCTTAAAATGCGCTCGATAAAACTGAAAAGGTCCAAACCCTTTCCCATGCAATTCAAATTTGACCGCAATGAAGATTCAGCGCAATTCATAACGCAATTGATATAGAGAAATCTGTAGCAAATGGAACACAAAGTTTGAAAAATGTAGATCAGTCTTGCTGAGAGCTGTGACAAGGAGAAGAAGGGGACACATATTCGTTTTTAATGAAAACCTACAAAAAAATAAAAAATACAATAAGTACGTTCTTCCATAAGGACGAACAAACCTGAAATGTACACATTGAATTTGACATTTTACTTTGTTACTCTTTTCCCCAGTCCATATGCCGTATCTATTAGCTCTACCAGTTGCAAAAGGATTGTAACATTAATACCCATTGTTTCTTGGCCATTGCTTTTCCCTAATTTTATAGACCGTTAAATGGAAGCTACCTCTGTACATATAAGTTCCACAATATTTATTTGAATTTATATTAGAAAGGAATTTTAAAAAGCAGTAGACATGATTTCATCGAATTTCTCAACTTTTTGTTTCATGGAGTTAATCGGATTATTTTTATGTTTATATATTTTGTCTACAATGTTCTTATCAGCAGTAGTCAAGTAGTTAGCGGACATTCTCTTTACCAATATATCCAACAAATATTGACAAAATTAAGAACGAAACATACGCGAGAGTTCGCTTTGGTCAGCACACCAACGGAAGTGATTGGATTTTCATGAAAAAAAAGGGAAAGCCAAAACCACGGCTGACCAGCAGCTGGCGACTCGCGAGCAGATTAACAACAATTAACAGAAATTTATCGGAAAAGAGCCGCTTGCTTGTAAAGCGGTAAGGAGAGTGATGAGACTATTTACGTTTAGTTTTTTCAAAACTATTTAGATTTGTGGTTATCTAAAGCATGTTTCCCAAAATTAATTCAATGAATTTTTTTTTTATTCTAAAGGTTGCATATGGCGACTATGGCCTACAGACAACGCAGCTTATTTGCTTTTTTTAGCCAATAGTACCTCTAGAACAACAACTACTTCAAGTAAGCATAGCAACTACCGCAAAGCTTCTTCGTAAAGCGCTCCTTTTGATTAGAAGATTTCGTGGGGTATACCCCACTTTTCAGAGAAAATTAATCTTTTTTACTTAATTTACTTAGTTTTTTAAGAAAAATGTCCGTCTACACGATATAGGGAAAAGAAGTTGCCAGGAAAACATTATAAAGTAACAAACTAATCATTCGTCCTATATCGCCAAAAAAAAACAATTTCAGAAAAAGTTTTTTAAAGTTTAAAACAAGAAATCGTCATAATATATGAAGGAATTTTAAATCGCAGCAAATACAAATGAATGCAATTTTCTGATGTTTGTGATAAATAAAAGAGAAGGACTACGAGAATTTAGCTTAAAAAATTAATCTTTTTAGATTATGTAATCGGGTCTAATAATAAAATACACATAATTCGTTTGTCTACAAATTGTACATGCAGGTGTAATATTAACTATAGTTTTTTGTTCACATAATTCTTCGCCAAATGTGTGCCTTTGTCTTTTTTGTTTCTAAATTAAATGAAAATTATTGCTTTGCTCTTTTTTTTCAAAAAAGTCATTTATACAAAGAGTCGCCAAACGTTTGCTTGTTTACAAGAATAATTTTGAGATGCAAGTTAGAAATAAAGGTGACCAATTGTACACTTCTTCTTTTTAGCCAATAATACTTTGTGTGTTATATTGTCTCGTAATCGATTTTTATTTCTCGATCTACAAGAGTTTGGACAAAAAGCAAAAAAAAATCTGAGATGAATTTACCGTTTGAAGAACAAAGGAATTTGTTCAAATTTAATTTTCCCTTCCAGGCATGAATTATTTGGTCACCTTAAATTCGGACATATGGCATATTTCTTTTTTATATTGCTCAGTATTGTTTAGTATCGTTTAGTGGTAGTTATAAAATTAAATTTTTTTTTATTTTATCGTTGAAAATTTTATTTTACGTTTTCGTGAAATATGCTAACATTGACAATATATTTTTACATTGGTTGCTTATATACCCTGAGTTATGCGGAAATATGCATCGACAATGGCCGGTGTAGCCCTTATTGTAACGAAATGAAAAGGAGCGATATTGAAAAACATTTATCAACAAAAACACCGTACCGTGCAATTGCTAATTTCGATGATAAACCTCCTGTATATGAAGGTAATATTAAAAAGAAAATCATTCTCTGGATTATTATTATATTTATTTTTATTTTTCATTAAATATATTATGTTCGAAGGCTGCCAACCTACACGAATTTGGTGCATTATACGTCATGGAACAAGAAATCCCAGCAAAAATGTTATAGAGAAGGCGAAGAACGTATTAAAAAATCTAAAAGACCGCATTTTGTTAAATTCGGAAGTCAGTTTGTGTCTTAAACATATGGATATTTTAAAAGATTGGCAATTTAAGGTCGCTGAAGAAGAAGAAAAATTTTTGGTCACCGAAGGCGAAGATGAGCTTATTGAGCTAGCTGAGCGTCTACAAAATCGCTTTCCTAGTTTAATACCAGAAAACTACGATCCAAGTATATATTATTTCAAATATACTGCCACCCAAAGAACATTTGAAAGTGCCAAAAGCTTTGCTACCGGCTTGTTTGGCAGACACCAAATCGGTCAAATAATATATCCAAAGCCTTTGCATAAGGATCCGGTATTAAGGGTAAGCGTTGCATAATTTTCAATACATAATTTCGACATGCGTTATGTAGGGCTTATTAAGGCATAATACGTTAAACATCTGGCACACGTTACATGATTTCTGTCAACTGAGTAATATGAATGAATTAAGGAATGAATGAATGAGCAGTTTAAACATTCGAGAGAATTTTATCGCAACTGTAGTTTGTATTTAAGAGAGATTGCTCACTTTGCATTTGGAAGGACTCATTTTTAAACAACAAATATTGATATGTCATCGGCAAAGTATGTTTAACATAATTTACAAACTCGTAAAGACATGAAATTATTAACATTCTCTCGAAATTCGTAGAAATTGATGTCTCTCTAACTGAGATTTTTTTTTGTGTGTGCTGTAAAGTAATTCTTACAATGCTAACACTTTGACAATAATTAACTTTTAGAATGGAATTTATCAGTTGCCGTAAAAAGATGAAATTGTGCAGATCGTATCTACGGTAATTTAAGAGAACGACCGGAAAGATTGTAAATATATCTTTGAAAGTGTATTGTGATATAAGCAATGGATAGATAGATAGATAGATATTCCTTGCTTGCAAGAGCTGTTAACCCAATTATTGCCAATCCAGAAAAGTACTGCCAACTGCTGCTTCATGCAATTTAAAAATAACGCAATTAAACTTCTGTTTACGGCAACGCTATTGGGAAGAGTAGAAAAAGCGAATTTTGAGTAGCAAAAATTGCTGCGTATTTTACTCGAACGTGATTAATATACTCTATAGATTTTGGAAAAAATTTTATAAATTCTAAATTATTTACACAACCTGCATTTTTTACGAAAAATAGTTGTAAATATTTATTATGCAAAGTTAAAAATACGAAGAAAAGTTGGAAAAAATATTTATGGTTAGGTTGGCCACATCTAAGTATTGCTCTTTAGAACTGCATGTGTCTGGCGAACTTCATGTCAGTCCAATCAATAAAACTGTTCAATATTATTTTTTTATAAAATATTGGCACAATTCATGGTTTACAGTGGGAAATAAATTAAGAAGATAAGTTTCGAGTTCGGACACTCCCTGTTATATTTTGCGTTGCTCATTTATAAAAGAAAATGTTCGAGTCCCACTATATGAATGCAAAAGTGGCGGATAGTAGCAGCTCTTGTGAAAGTTGTCCGGAAGCAGTTACCCAATTTTCACCATCCCCTAGCACAGGTTGTGATAATGAAAAAAAGATAATTTTACCAATCACGGAAGGACCAACGGGATCGGTTAGCCGAAAAACATCAATGTCAGAAAGTCAACAGTTACATCCATTGCTACAGAAGTTATCTCAGGAGCATTTCAGTGAATTAGTGCCCGACCATCAGTGCCCGCTCTGTTTTCAAGCCAAGCGACATCAAGAGACCATTGAAGGCTTAAAATATGAACGCCAACCTTGGCGTATACGCGAGCGTATGAAAACAGCAAGTGTGGCGCTGGTGTTATGCTTGAATATAGGGGTCGATCCGCCAGATGTAATTAAGATTCAGCCATGTGCTAGGTTAGAATGTTGGATAGATCCGTCGTCGGTGTCTGCGCCTAAAGCAATGGATATGATCGGAGCTAATCTTCAAATGCAATACGAACGTTGGCAGCCTCGTGCTCGCTATAAGAAATGCCACGACCCCACAGTGGAGGATGTAAAGAAGTTATGCACGTCTTTGAGGCGAAATGCTAAAGGAGAGCGTATTCTATTTCATTATAATGGCCATGGAGTTCCGAAACCAACGGCAAACGGTGAGATTTGGGTTTTTAACAAGACCTTTACTCAATATATACCACTCAGCATATTTGAATTGCAAAACTGGATGGCCGCTCCTTCAATATACGTATACGACTGTTCCAACGCAGGAATTATCATACAATCTTTTCTCCAATTTGCTGAACAACATGAACGCGAAATGGAAAAAGCTGTAGCAGCAAGTAGTCAACGTATTCCTTTGGGTGGACAGCCGGCCCAACTGCCGCCAATAATCAGTTATAAAAACTGCATACATTTGGCTGCTTGCTCAGTCAATGAAATATTACCAATGAATGCTCAATTGCCAGCCGATTTATTTACTTCTTGCCTCACGACTCCCATAAACATAGCTCTTAAGTGGTACACCATGCGAGAAAATTTTGGCCTAGTTCCAAGACTGCACAGTGAATTTATTGACAAAATACCTGGCAAAGTAAATGACCGTCGCACCATGATGGGTGAACTGAATTGGGTATTTACAGCAATCACAGACACAATAGCGTGGAATACATTACCTCGGGAACTGTTTCAAAAATTATTTCGTCAAGATTTGCTCGTAGCAAGTTTATTTCGCAATTTTCTTCTGGCGGAACGAATACTTAGATCTCATGATTGTACACCGGTCTCCCATCCAGCCTTGCCGCCATGTTTCCGTCACCCTATGTGGACGGCATGGGATTTAGTGGTTGACTTAGCTCTACGTCAATTACCTGATATTCTGGAAAGGGGAGCACCATATCGGCAGCTTCCATTTTTTGAAGAACAACTTACCGCTTTTCAAGTGTGGCTTGACAGAGAATCGGAATCTCGCACACCTCCAGAACAATTGCCAATAGTTTTACAAGTTCTACTATCCCAAGTACATCGTTTACGCGCATTAGAATTACTGGCAAGATTTTTAGATCTCGGTCCCTGGGCAGTCAACCTAGCTTTAGGCGTTGGCATCTTTCCTTACGTACTTAAATTATTGCAAAGCTCGGCAAAGGAATTACGTCCAGTTTTGGTATTTATTTGGGCTAAAATTCTGGCAGTTGATCCTTCCTGTCAAGTAGATCTGGTCAAGGATAACAAATATTTTTTATCGGTGCTTCAGGATCCCGGCGTACCCAAGGAATATCGTACTCTGTCAGCCTTTGTGCTTGCGTGTATAGTTAACAATTTTCTATTGGGTCAAACAAGTGCATTACAAGGTTCATTAGTTTCTATTTGCTTGGAACAACTTAACGATGATAGCTGGCTTCTCAGGCAGTGGTTAGCAATATGCTTAGGTAAGATTGTGATATTCAATATTTCTTTTGGAACTGCATTTTTTTTTTTTTTCTTCTAGGCATGCTATGGCAGAATTTTGAAAAAGCGCGGTGGTCCGGTGTTCGAGATTTAGCGCATGAAAAACTTTATTCTCTACTTAAAGATCAGATACCAGAGGTGCGCGCAGCTGCCGTTTTTGCTTTGGGTACTTTTATTAGTTCAGTCAGGGATCGTTCTGAGGAACATGCGAATAATATTGATCGCATTATAGCAATTACTTTATTAGAGAATGTGGGTGAAGACATGTCACCATTGGTGCGTTTAGAGTTGATTGCGGCTTTACAATGGATGGTGTTACTTTTTGAATCGCAATTCGTCACAGTTTATATGCAAGAGAACATGGTCTCTTCTTCAGCATTAAACGAGCGCGGAACGAACGTCAGTCACATAATTCCAGGGGTACCATTTTCTACGGTTATGCCTGGCATCCACCATCATTCCACTCACAGTTTGGAACGTAATTTCTCTATGCGTCGAGGAGCCAGTTCGAGTTCTATTTCGAATATTAGTTCTGCTAGCATACCATTTTATTCGATTTTCCTCAAATTATGGCAAGGTATTTACCAATTGGGTTATGATCCCTTTCCTAAAGTAGCGGAAACAGCCCAAAAAATCATTGCGTATATAAGGGATGCGGCCCTGTGCTTGATTACTGCTAAGGAAGCGACAACGAATGATAAATGCCTTAGTCTGAGTGTAAGCTTACCGCCAAGTCCAAATACGAAAATTTCCTATTTGAGCGGGAGTAACGGGGAGTCACCGCCCGTGGTAAAGGGTGACGTACTTGATGCCGTGCAATCTAGTGCTAGTCATTGGGCATCAAAATTTCGCACTGTATCCAATGAGCCTCAAGCTATGCTGCAACGTAAGCTACGGACTACGTCTATGAACGACGAAACTGATAGTGCTGCTCCGCCTCCTACCTCAACGACAAATGAGTCATTTGGCAATGGCGGTGGAGATGGCTCCGCTTCTGGTCACAGCAGCACCAGTGATACAAATTATGATGTCAAGTCTCAAAATCTTAGACCTATAGTAATTACCGATTTTATTCCATGGGCAATTTCTTACTTCACTCGCCCAGGAAAATATCGATATTCTACCGACAAAGAAACTGAACGCGTACAAGTGTTTCGTATCGATAAAAATTCGCCGGAGCTTAGGGCTAGGGAATGTAGACTTCAACGAAATCGAATCGTGAGACGGAAAGCCAAAGATCAACAGGCGCGCACTACAAGAATAGATCATCAATGTTGGATGCGTAAAACACAGTACACGCCTTCCATAGTTAAGTTACTGCCCTATGAAAATCAAATTGCCGTAGCCTATAAGGAGAAGGTGCTTGTTTACGACTGGCAACGCAATACGGTAAAAACTTTCACACCGACGCCAGCGCCTGCTTTGAAGATGTCACGTGTGCGAACAACATCATCGTCTACCTCATCTCCACCATCCGCTTATAATCTATCACAAAATCCTACAACCGCACGTGTTAGTGCTATTGAGTTCCTAAATCCGCAAGATGTAGCACTCACGCTTGTCGGTCATGAAGACGGAGTAATTAGAATTTGGCAGGCAAACCCAAATGAGGCAATTGATGAACAAATGCGAGAATCAGCGGGACGCCTGGTAACTGCTTGGGTGGCAATGCCTAGTTTACATGCATCTTACAATGGTACATCGTCCGGTACAGGCTTTGGAACATCATCGAAGCACTCGCGAAAGGATACAGGTGCTGTTGATGGCATTGGTTTAATCACAGCTTGGCAACAATGTTGTCAACAATTAATTACTGCCGGAGGATCAACTCGTTGCATACGCATCTGGGATATCGAACGAGAGTATCGACTTTGTGATATTCCAATGGGAAATGAAAGTTGTGTACGAATACTCTCTCCCTTCCCTAATAATGTTCGTGGCGATATCATCGCAGCTGGTTGCAGTGACGGCAGTGTGAGACTCTACGATAAACGTTGCTCTCCACAGGACTCTCGCATTCGGGTTTATCGTGAGCACAGTGGTGCCATACTTAGTGCATGCCTAAAAGACGATCAGACTTCCTTAATAACTGGATGTTCCCAAGGCAAAATTTCCGTTATTGACTTACGTTTAAGAGCACCTAAAGGTGTTGTACAACAATGGGATGCGGGCAATGATATTACGGCTGTTTCGATTCATCAGGCCGCCGATTTGATAGCCTGCGGTAGTGCTAATAAAATAGCGGTCTATAATAGTCAACAAGGCGGTCGAGCGCAGAGTATGGTACGCAGCCACGAAAGCTTCATGGGAACTAAAATTAGTCATCCCACGTGTTTAGCTTTCCATTCTCATAAAGCCTCCTTGGCAGTTGGATTCGTGGATAACACAGTAGCTGTGTATGAGCCCTCGTCAGGTATTCTGACTAACATGCTATAAAGTTTATAATTCAATTAAATGAAAACGGCTTACTGAGAGTAAAAAAATCGTTCAAGTGTTACTGCCAAATTTAACTTCTTAAGTTTTTACTGTGGTAGCATTAAAAATATTTTATATTGCATTAGCGTCGAAATAGGCTTATAATTGGAGCAAATTTGTTTGTTTCAGTTTTATAAACTGTGCAATCGCTGGCAAATCGAAGTCGACAAAAATCCGCAAACATTTGACAACGTGCGTAAATTCTTGAAAGGCAAGGAAATGCTGGCCGCCCTTAAAAATGTTCAAAGAAAAATACAACAATTCGATATTAGCGTTAACGATGTCCGTCTTATCTATACAATCTGCGCATTCGAAACTGCTTGGAATCGCCATAAGGAGGCATCTGTATGGTGTCAACTACTTGACAAGAATTCATTGGAAATTCTTGAGTTTGCCGAAGATCTAGAGTATTACTGGAATGACGGTTATGGTTACAACTTAACATATCGCATCGCTTGTCCAACCGTCCAGGATATGTTTAAACACATCGAGTAAGTGCTTACCGATTATAACAGAGAGAGAGAGAGAGAGAGAGATTAAAGTAATGTGATTGTGTATTTGTTGTGGTCTAAAGACCTCAGTCGTCTTTACCAAACGCCACATTTTACTTTACCCATTCAGGAACTCTATTAAAACTGATGGCGCACTTAGGTCTCTACAAAGACAGTTCTCCGTTAACTTATAAGAATTTTAATAAAAAGCAGCGAGCTTGGCGCACAAGTCTTATTGATTCGTTTGCTACAAATTTGGCTTTCGTGCTATATGAGTTAGTAAATCTATTGTGTTTCGAGTAACATGCTATGCATGCATATTAAGCGTTTATGCTTTTGCTGTTTTCCAGATGCGAAAACTCCAAGCCGATGATCTTAACAATGCATCAAGAGCGCGTAGTATATATACCAGGTTGTCCACGTAATTCTGATCTTTGCAGTTTGCAAACAATCCGTCAACTTTTTGCCGCCAGTGTGGAAAATTGCGATTTCACTAAAATATGTTCAAAAAACCCCGAATCGAATTAAAAGAAAATGTAACGACCAGCATACACCAACACACGCACTAATTATGTCAAACGCTTTTGCGAATCGATATATTTGTGATTCAATAAGTTTATATAATTATGTATATCGTCACAGAAACAGTGTTTACTTGAAAGAAGTCAACGTGTTCGCATCCACGTATTATATGTATTATACATGTAAATAAAAGCATAGTCTAACTTTTAAATACATGCATATCTATTATGTATGTAGTGAACAGTGCACTAATTAATAATATGAGTTAATATACTATTTTTAAGCTATAAATGATTAGTCAAATATACTTTCATACATTTGCATGCTCCCTCTTCTTATATCTATGATTACGAATAGTAAATTTACGAATAATTCATGGCGCTAATTATATTGATTGCACTTTACACATATACAAATGCTTACATACATACATACATACATAAATACATACATATACATGTATACAAATGTATAGTGTTATCAAATATGTTAAATTAATAAAATTTATAAAAATTATATCAATTATGTCTTAACGCTTTCAACTGATTTCATTGCATATGCATGTACTCAAGAGTCAGTGAGTCAATGCTTGCCATCACAATTGATATGTATGTATTTTCTTGGTTGACACGAAATTTTTGATTGCTCCTATTGTTGAAATTCTTGACTTAGCGAAGCTTTGAAAGTTAAAGAGAGAGCAGAGCATAAAGTAATATAGCATGACCATGACGATGATGATAACGCTGACGATGACTTGAAAAAATTGCTAAGTAAATGCAATATTTTCAAAATATGCTCGTCAATAACGTACTAGGCAACTCCCAGGCTTCTTTACGCGATTGTGGATCATTTCAAATGCCAAAGGTCAACCTAAGAACGAATTCTAACAATTGTCTAGAAACGCATTTCAAGTTCTAAAAGAGATTGTGCATAATTAAAAGCGCATTGTAATGCGTGATTTTTAAGAAAATTTATATCGCGAAAAAGATGTAGGATTGTATTAGGTACTGATTTGTAATTATCTCGTGCGATTATATGTCCGAGCTTTATGGAACTACCTATGAAAGCGATCGATTCCCTCAAATATCTTGCATAAGGTTTACCTACGCCTATCTTAAATTTTGTAGGTATTAAGCTTCCAACAATTTTGCTAACTAGTTTCAGTTATCTTCTGCAAAAAGCCAAAATATAAAATATCCTTCCATTTCAGATGACATTGTAGTAAATATGAGAAAAATTATTCATCGGCGTCTAAACGCAAAACGCGTCAATATTTTCCTTAAACTTTCTCAAAGCGTATTCCTAAATACTGTCTGTGTCTTTTCGTTTCATAAGTGTATGCTACTGCTTAGCTGCTTCTTAAATAAATAAGTCACGGTATCTCATTGTTCAAATAGAGTTGAGGTTGAAGTGTCTTTGTGCTACGGTAGCAGATAGTATTATTCATCCACACAAAAAGAAATCTGCCTTAAGGAGAGCTGTTCAGTTCGCAGAACTCATGAGGAACTTTTTTCTTTTTCTAGCATTCACTGCCGACGTATGTGATTGTACACTCGGAAATACACGTCGGGTATTCTCTAAAATACGTACACTTTTTTTCACCTTGACTCGTTTTGATCGGCTCCACTGTCTGCAGTGCAAATAATTTCTGGTAATGCCCGTAGGGTCAGTTTAAACATAGATTTATTCCGTCTGTGCATGCGTTCATATATAACAAGAATGTCAAAGTCGACTACACCACGTCGCCTAGTATAATTATTCACTCATTTCGATAATAATAAATCACCAAAACTTACATTATTTTCATGCTAAGATGTGATCCAGGCTTGTTTTTCATGATAAGTCCTATATAAGTTAGGATCTAAAACATAAACCTACGTGGTTCAAATTCCCTAGCGTTAATAATTTTCATAAATTGCTACTATAGACCAATTTTCAGCATAAAACATTAAGAATTAATCCTTCTTCTGAGAGAGTTACTATTCATGAGAAATCTTATATGGAGCGGGATTCAGGAAAAAAACACATGTAATCGGAAAAGTGGACCGATTCGAACCAATTCCAATAGTGTTTGTACTCGGGCCAGAACGCGCCAGAACGGTCATAGCGTTGCCCATTCTTAATTCCAGCACTTGTTGAAGCGCCGTTCAGACTGGCAATAATAAAGTGATCAATTATTGCGAATAGGAGGAAGAGACAAAAGGGCCAATATCTGATAAATAAAGCGGAGAAAATTCAACACTGCTCACGTCTCTTGCGCTGGGTTGTACGGTATGTGATAGATGTTGCCATCTTAACGAAATATCTTATGAAGTGTTCTAGTATATTGAATCCGTCCAATTGTCGATCAATGGTCGGCTCAATTGCAACACTCGTTATTCGTAGAGTTATTCAGTGGTTCTTCCGCTGAGTTATCGTAGCATATCTGTCTAAAACCAAATGGCAAAATTACTCGATCATTACAAGATCCAAATTGGTTAGAAGCAAGGCCATAAAGCTTAAACACATATTTAATGAGTAATTGGTGCAAACTTGAAATCTTCGAATTGCCTACAATCCATTGCTTAAGGCGAATAATTGCAAGTTGCTTCAGGCCAATAATCCGATCTTTAGTTTTAAAAAATATACAAGAATACACTGTCGCCAACTAACTAATTAATCCATCATTCTCTTTCTTGAAGTGCAGATGAGAAATGACAAGATCGAATCGCGTCTCGAACACTAACTTATACACAAGAGAGTTAGAGTTCCCTGAGAGTTAGACGAGACGTTTTTATCTGTGTCTAGCATTCAACAACCGTATTACTTACCTTGTAGTCAGTTAATGCCTGAGATCTTTTTGAAAAAAGGTGTTGCAGCAAATCATAAACTAGTCTTCTAATGTCCACGATTTCTTTGTTCGAGCGTTCTGCTAAATAAGCGGAATTTTTCGTTATTTGTCAAGTTCCTTTATACATTTTAAATATATGTGTTTAGCCATATATATGCAATGGGTTTCCTATTAGAGAAAATATATATATATATATATGTATATATATATGTTAAGGAGCATGCGTCAAAAATTTTTACGCAATAATTTGCATATTTTGCGGAATTTCTCATTAACTTTTTTAAAATGAATTTTACTATAGTTAATCATAAGGAAAAAGAAAACAAAAAACACGAATGGACTCATAGCGAATACGGTTGTGCTTAGCAATTAAATAAATTATGATAAGCTAATCAAGAGTTTGTGAAAATATATACTTTAGCTTGCCGGCTCTTGATTCGCTGGAAAGACTTGATAAACTTTGTGTGAGATGTGTAGAGATTTTTATTAAAATGTTTGACTGGTATTGTTGGCTATCTTGGAGTCTTGTAATCGTTGTCTCATGTTACATACTCTTCGAATTGCATTATTTTTGGCGTATGGCTTTGTGCCTATTATTAGCTCGGTTCATTAAGCGAAAGTGTCAAGTCCTGGATACCACAATAATATCTGGTAGGGAATGTAACGAACTGTGTATATGTATTCGTAAAAAAATGTACACTTGCATACGCATATAGTGATATATAGTGAAGGACTTCTAGATTAACAAAATATTCGCATCTTCTAAGATAAGTTACACTAATTATTTGTTTTTATATATATTTGCATTTTCGTTACTTCTTGCGATCTCATTCCTGATTGAAAGGAGTTTGCTTAAGCAATGATCTCGATCATTTCCTATGTCACATGAACAACGCTCGTTACCTTAGGGAAATGGATTTTGCACGAGTCGATTTTTACGAGCGCACTAAGCTTTATCATACAATTAGAAAAAATGGTGGCTCAATAGTGCAAGGCGCAACAACAATACGTTATAGAAAATTTATCAGACCCTTCCGAAGATTCTACATAACATCCAAAGTTAGTTTATTTGTAATTGCGGACATAATTTTACAAAATTTCTCGATTTATATACTTCTTCTGCATTTTTAGATCATATACTGGGATAGTCAATCGATATTCATGGAGCATCGTTTCCTTCGACCAAAAGATCAGTTCATACATTGTATAGCGATTTGTCGTCAACGAATCATTGGCTGTTCGGTGGACGCAGTTCTATTGGAACTTTTAACCCGCAAAAGCCTAAATGACACCATTTCAGTAGAAAATGGCGAAGTAGTCGAGTCTAAATTAAAACCGGAACCTACAGAGGAATTACAAAAATGGATTCAATATAATGAAATATCGAGTAGAAATTTAAGGCAAAATAGTTGATAGCTTTTTTTTTTTGTAATTTTTTTTCTTTTCTGGTTACATTTTTAATAAGTTATTTATATTAACATTTACACGTGTGTATATGTATGCGTGTATGTGTGTGTGTGTGTATGTGCGTATGCATGGATGGATGTTTTGTTTTTTATGCAGCGCGAGATACTACTGTCCCATGCCAGCAGTATACACGATTCGCACTTCACGGCACCTACATACTAAAACCATCCTCGACACACACTTCATCGACCACTCTCCACCATCTTTATGTATTATTACGCGGCGGATCGTTGCAGTTAGTGCGTTGCAAATGATGTAATCTTAGTGGAATACCATAATGGTTTCCACTTCCTCTTTTCTCCACCCGATGTCTCTCTAGTCGCCTTAATTCCTAAAGCATCTTGGTCACGAAGTCGTTAATAGTGCCCCATGCTTCACGGCTATCGGCCAGGAGCAATTAAGGATCGCGTGCCCCATACCTTCTTCCGCGTCCACACAGCTCGGGCACACTGGCGAACTATCATGTCCCGGCCGGCATACAAGATTTCGGAAGCAACCATAACCAGTGTATGTGTATTTGTGGGCTTGTAAATGTCTATGTGTGTGTGTGTGTAAAGGTCTAAAATTACATTATACTTTTTCGCAGTTAAAATCAAAT
This sequence comes from Glossina fuscipes, assembly GCF_014805625.2. Lineage (NCBI taxonomy): Eukaryota > Metazoa > Arthropoda > Insecta > Diptera > Glossinidae > Glossina > Glossina fuscipes. Next base: position 16,745,357 of record NW_023998414.1, on the reverse strand, counting down.
GACAAATAATTACAAAAGCAACGCTGGCATAGCTGACAACGCAAACATTCAACAATTTTCATGCGACATTACAAAACATTTGTACTTCAATGACCTATGACTTGCTACTTACTACTTACTTACTGTAAGAGAAAGTAAGATGCGTACAAGTGTTCGTCACATGTACTTTCTCTTACCGACCAGTCATCTGCGGACATACGTACATGGATATGTATTATGCATAGACTGGATAATGACTGCATCTGTTTATTAAATCGCATTCAAAATTATTTACTTTCCCTTATTCTAAATTTAATTCTATTATTATTTATTCTAATCACTTACTGACCTTTACCGCAATCGTATTCTAGTTTAGATAAAAAAATAAATATATATATATATATATATATATATATATAAAAAAAGGAAAAATATACACTTGCATATTACTTATCCTTGCGCAACGGCAGACTAGCGAGTTCCATAGCATCAAGCCATAGTCGTAGCTCTTCGCGCAGTGCTGGACGTTCTTCACCGATTTCGTCAAAGGTTTTCATAAGATTCATGACATTGCAATCATTAACGTTCTGCTTAGAGAAAGCTATCGCTCGTACAAAGCCATCCGATAAAGTTATAAATTGTTGTTCCAAATAGATGGCTTTCTCATCCCACCATATCAGTTTGGTTTGTATTTTATAAGCAGAAAATATGGGAATCGAACGACGATAGCGTATAGTAGAGGCACCTTGTACGGCACCGCCGCCAAGCTGTCGTACGCGTTTATATAAATCAGTTAAAGCATAGAAATGGAAGCGAGCAAAGTCCAGCTCACGTAAATATCTTGCGTTATTCATGTGCCTGATGAAAATGTCCACATCTTGCGAAGTGCAAAGACCTAAACGAATATTATATAATCAATCAAACAAACAATAGCAACAACAACAACAACAAATGCAAATACAAATACAATTCAATACAATATCTAAAACTGGATACATAAATGCATTTGCGGCTTTAAGGCTTTAAATGTAAAGCTGACTCGAGATCGTCAACAAGAAGATCGTGTATAAGAAATCAGTGCTGGCAGTAATACATTGGATATGCAAAACATCCAATGTCAAGGTTCAACGAGTGTTAAAGATAAACTTAGACGCATCTCAAAATAGTACGCGAAAGATAAGCACACACACACATTACAGCGAACCTGAACCGAGCTTAAAGTTGAAGAATGCTAAGAGTGATAAGAAAGTTCGATTTTCTTAATTAGGAAAACGATTTTCATTACTCAAACTTTTTACTATTTGCTGTATGCAGGGGACATGAACGCTGAGCACTGAGGTGTGAGTGAGCGTGAAGTAGTCATTTTACTATAATTAAACCGACTTGCGTTAGTTCATTCACATGCCGATATGTTGAATAGCAGCTAAGCAAACAACTCGTAATGAGCCATTTGTTCGATTGCTTTCGAATACACACACTTACGGATTAGATAGATAGATAGATAGATAGATTTGTAAAATGATAAAATACTTTTGCACATGTGAGCTTAGTTTAAGGCCCATCTTTCGCTTTGTCTTCGTCTTACCGTAGATTGTTGTAGTATCAGTAACCTTTCGCTTCGGTTGAAATAGACTGCCGGCGAGTATAGTAAAGATGCAACGTAAAAAATAGTTAACATCCCATAATATATAGAATATCAAGGCAAGCACTAAATAAGACATGATGACGACGAAAACCAGTTTTTGCTTTAATTATGTGGAAAGTTACTAACACAGAAAATTCTATGATTTTACTTCTTTTTTTTTTTTTTGTATTATAATACAAGATATTTTATAAAGATGAAAACTGCTTTTCCTTTTTCGTTTAACGTTCAAATATATTATTTGTTTAATTTAAAATATTAAGAAACTTGGAGTTTTTGCTTTTGAGGCGATATCGCGCATTACGTCTGGTAGTTGAACGTGAGTTTTGCACACTAAGACGTACTGGCCGATAAATAAACAAAAACCAAACTCGATTAATTGCACTCAATATTGGGAAGAAGAGAGTTTTATGCGTTTTGTATAATGTTAGCTCTCGCAGAGGTTTCACAAAATCGCTATCAAACAAGTGTAACGCGTGATATCTTATTGATGTATTACATTATTCTTTAGCTGGTAAATTAAATATATTAAAAGGCAAGTGAATATAGAGGAAAAAGGAAGCATAGCTACGCGAAAGGATAAGTAATTAATTGACTCTGGTTTCTCAAATCTCAAGTTTTTCTTAAAATTATTTAATAAAAATATATATCAAATAAAAATTTTTATATGCAAGATCCACTGGAAATTGAGATAGACCCGCCTTTTATTATACCAATCGATTCTGAATCCGTTTTCCTGGATCACTTTTTGCCTCGATCTAAACTTTTCTGTCCATATGTCCGCCCGATGTCTATGCAAGTATCTTTTTGTTCAACCTACAAGTTGCAATTTTCAAGATACTTTGATAAAAAAATGCTCTACTACCGTGTTTTGGCCCAAGAACGAACGGTATTAAGAATCGTATAGATTGCCCCACCTTTTCGGCCACGTTGTATGATTAACTGTAGGGTGATGAAGAATGATTTAATGGTGGTCCGTCGCGCACTACAGTGTTTTTACTTGTTTAGTCCTCGAATTTAGTAACAATAATAAAAAAATAAGTAAGCAGGTGATAGACGGCCAAGGCCGACTTATTCATACTCTACACCATTTCGCCTAGGAAAGTTATTCACTCGTTTTGCTAACAACATACCAAAAACTTAACAGTTGTCCTTCATAAAAAACTATAAATTAGATTTTCTCTGTATATACGGTCTTGCTGTTCGTGATAAGCCCTATATTTGTTGGAGTCTAAAGCATTACAGCTATGTGCTTCAAATTCCCTACCGTTAATATTTCTGCTAAATTGCTATTATCGATCAATTTACATCATGAAAGTGAGATGTAATAAATAGACTTGTGTGGTTCAATTTTCGTCTACTTAATTTTTATGTGAAATTACTATCAAATTTTTATTGCGAAGCATTAAGAATAAGGCCTTTTTGCCATATAACTGTTTTTCAAACCCTAAGGATCTTTGTGTGCGGTGGCATCTAAAAAATAGACCTACGTGATCCAATTAAGTAAGGTTGACTTTTGGTTTGTTAATTTAGACCCTTTCACCATGTCAAGGTTTCGTTTTCATAGGAACGTAGGTTATATGAGAGTCGGTTCGAAAAGTTGCCGCAGCCGAACCAAATTTTTGTATACCAAATTTACAATGTTCAAGTACTATTACTCGAGCGAGTTTTGTTAAAAAATTTTGGAAAATTATAATTTTCTGCCATATAATGACTTTTGAAACTTTGAATGACTTTAGCTTTCAAATGTTTGTTGGTATGTCAAATTTCAGACTGATTTGATATTTTAAAGAAGGGCACATCAAATACCAACACAACAACATTTGCGAAAACGTATGGAAAACGAACTTTAAATGCATCTAACAGCTTATACAAGCGTTCGTTGAACGTTTGTTCACACGGGAATTCTCAGCATACAATTTGATCAATTACAGCAGTTATATTGGCCGTAGAACGTATCTGGGATGCCCAACATCTCAAGCCTGTGAGCGTGTCAAGTGATTAATGAGAATTTCATCTTCGACACTTATGTTGTAGTTGTTGCTCTTTGAAATATTTTCACCAAACATTACTTGCTTGCCTCTCTTACGGGTGGCAAGTTAAAAGATGTGTTCTTCCTATTATAAGCGTATTTATGAATGAATCATTTCTACTTTTATGCTGTGTAGTGGTATCATAAAGGACGTACGCAAATTTCCATTTCCAATTTTAAGTTAAAGTCTGCTATCGATTGTCACTTGCATTCGCCCCTACTATTGGGATGATTGTTGTTAATGGAGCATTGGACCACTTTTGAATTTGTTATGTTGCACTTAAAATTCAATTTTCCCATTTTAATAACAGGCTACAGCCGCTACAGCAGACCTAGAATGTCGAATGCTGATTACGGACTCCCCGATGCCGTGGTGTCGATGATTGCTATAAACGGAAAAAGGTGATAAGGTCTAATAGACACCCTTCGATGGTAGATGATGGATGATGAAAGCAACTATGAACACAACCAAGGAGGCCTAAGGAACTTTCGCAAATTTAACTCGTGACTATACGATCAAATTGTTGTTGCCAAGTTTTACCGTCTTATTTCGGACTGTATATACATACATATATCGTTCGGGTCTCGCTATTACCGGATGTACCGTACGGAACGCCAGACTGCTATTGACTCATATACCGGTTATTTTGGCAATAGGTATAAGAGGAGAAAACTATTGGTCCATTACATAAAAAAATATTGCGGTTTTCTGAAATGGCTTAAGTGAAAGTGGGTAGGGCGAAGGGACAAATGAACGACCGATCATCCGTCATCCGTCTGTTCGCAGAACTGATAAAATATTTGTTTTCTTAAGTATTCGCTAAATTTGCGCAATAAGGAAAAGTAATGTGTTTACCCTACTTAGCTTTGTAAACTTAATGATGGGAGGTCGTAACAGTGGCCTTGGATTCTCTCAATCTCCAAGCCATAATTTGGGGAACAATTAACGCAACTTGAAACTGTTATAATGAGTAATAGGAAAATTCACGTTCACAAATACGTGATGAGTGATTATATATCTGATTTATTCAGAAAATGTATGTAACTTGTGGAGTCTTCGTGTAGTCCTTTTCTTGCTAATTGCAAATTTTAAAGACATACTTTGAACGTTGAACGTTAACTAAATTCTTCTGTGATCGTAAAAGATTTAAACGGTGAACGGTGAATAATACCTACACGCGAAGTTTCCATCGCTCGCTCCTATATTGCGTTCTACGGTTTTCGACGGACTCGACATATGCGCAGATTATGCAAGCAAATTCAAATAATTTGTATATTAAAAGATAAATGAACAAAAAAAAAAAAAAAAGATTCCCAAGTGTTTAAAACAAACACACAAAAAAAAAACTGCACTTTGAGCTTAATTTACATGCATACTTTCGACACACACACACACACACACACACACACACACAATAATTCGGCATAGACCGTTAAATGAATTATTCAGCAGACAAGGAAAAATTACAAATTATTAAACCGAAGGGCAAGAGTTCACCTCGTACAACAAATCAAATGGTTGATAATGTAGATAACGATAACCATTTGCAAGTGTCTTCCATGCGGGAATTTTTGGAATTCTTTAATATTCAGAATTACTTGAAAATTCAACCAAAAAATTATAATTTGATGATTGTTGGAGAAGATAATCGATCGAAAAATATGTTTCCTTAAGAGATCACACGGCCATATATTTGCGCTGTTGGAAAGAAAACACCGAAGAACGAACAACTCCTTCGGAACTAGGAAATGCGCTAAAATACTGATCTCAGTGAGCGACGGTTAATGCCGATTGGCGGATGACTGACTTTTCAAAAAAATCGATACGGTGATCGAATTGTTGAGCTTCGCGTTGTACGCTATCTAATGAAAAAATGCAATGTGTGGAATACGTTTTGGAATTCCATGGAAATCGGTTTCGGGGCATGCAAAAGTATTTTAACCATTTCCATAAAGAGACACATGCAGCAAGCTGTTCCGTTACATATATTGATGTATACACAAGGGCATCATTGCATTCTGTTAATAGATGTGAGAAGATTGCGAAAATAAAAATGATCACGAACAGCCCACAAGTGCGCCAACAATAGCCGGAAAATCAAAACCACCTGTACTTCGTACATTTCAGTACAGAGGTAACAGGTGCAGAGATCAAAAATTTATTGTCGTCATTTTGCAAAACCGCACAGTCTCGTTCCATTTCCAATTGAAGAATTTCGTTATACTTATTAACAGGGTGGATAGGTATACCGGGTTTTCATATATCAGTTTCTCGTTATACGAGTCATTAATAAAACGTCCAAAATATTTTATTGATAGGTTCTAAGTGTACCCTTCTAACTTAAGATACGCATGTAACGTCACGTCGCCTATATGAACCCTTTCATTACAGTTGTAGGGCATGACATTAGTTATAAGGGATTTTGCAGTTCCTTTAGTCTTTACGTACGGCTACGTATTTTAGTCGAAACTGTCCAATTGTGGTATGTTCTGGACCGTAAACAACTTGTGGCAAAAGATATATTAAATTTGTGCGGATGCATGAATCAAGAGCCTGGGGGAGGATCATTCCTCATTCTATGCTAACCGATGACGTCCATCCGTGTGTGCTTCCGATGTCTAATCATGTGTTGATATGCTCAACCTACGGCTATGTCAACGTGTTTTGGCCTAGGACGGCACCTATTGAAAGTGAAAGGATCGGACCATTTTTTCGACCACACTTTTTTTTCCCACACATTATTCAGAAAAAAGTCCTTTCATAAGAAAGAACTGCAATTTTCAAAATTTTTTTCACACTAGTCGCTAATTTTTAATATTCTAATTTTGTAAATGGACGAGAAAAATTTGCATCGTATAGGATAATTTTTTCAAGCCTTTGTTTATGTCCCAATCAATCCTCCGTTGCTGAGATAATTGAATCTATATAAGAAAAAAAAAGTATAATTTCACAGTGAAGTTTAATCCATAGTAATAATTACTAATTTAATATAAAGTTTGGAGCAAGCAGGTATATTTTTTGGATCCCACTTTATAAAAGACCCCTTTTGAGATGTTAGCCTTTATGCAGCAAAAGCATCTAATTTTTATAAAATTAAATGCGCAAAATTTGGATCGCATAGATTAACTTATTGAATTGGAAGATTGGTTCATAACGGTAATTTGATATAGAAATTAATTGGATCAAATTTATTTTTTGGATATCATTCCATAAAAGGTTTCCAATAGGTAGTAAGTCCTCGAGCAAAAAACTTTAATTTTTTTTAATATTTTCTCATAAGAGTCACTTGACATTATGATCAACAATGGGAAATTTGGTTCACATAGGCTTATCTTTTACAACTTGTCAATAGGTCTTAAGAGAAGTAAGTTGAAATTTGATCGGTTAACGGGGAAAGTATGACTTTTTACCTGAAAAGAGAGTAAAAGAAGGAATGAATGAATTATATGAAGCGTGCTGGTGTAGGGTATTCCATAATCGGCCGGTCTTGCCTGACTGCAGTAACATTAGTTGTTTTTGCATATATACAATGTGCAATGCTTTCTACTCGCAATTTCAATTTCTTTAAAACAGAAGAGAAGAAAAAAAAAACATGCTTTGCAAAGTAAATACCGAATAAGAAAAGTCGTTGGTTAAGCCGCATTTAATTTTTCTTTTACGTTAAATTCATTGGCAAGTGTGATTATAGTACGTCTATTGTTTCGCTTGTCACGCTTCGTATATATTCGTAATCGTGACCATTCAAACTAGATCGACCCACAAGTCTGAACTGATATAACTGCGTCCGTGTCTCATCTATCGTTCGATCCACGAACGACATTTGAACGAAGCTTGACGGATACTTTCTAAGCTTAGGCTGACAAAGATTCTTTACAAATGATCTCGTCGCTCGTATTCATGATAGTGATTTGATATACGACGACGAGCGAACAATGCCGAAAATTTCAAATCCCAAGCAACGCTTGTTCCACGCCTTCGAATATTCGAATATTCATTAAAGTTGAATTATGGTCTTGGTGGTAAAGTTACAAAAATTTTATTAGTTTCATTAGTATTTGTGGTTGTGTATGACTATCGTAATATTGGAACGTTCCCGTTCACGTTCACGTTCCCGCTTAAAGCAATGCGATAAATATCGATTAAGTTTTAAACGTTGAGAAGCAAGTCAAGTAAACCTAGAGCGCATTAATATTCTATTGATTATTACAAGTGTAGAAAACCGTAAAATCTCTCGCGCATAGTGTACGAGGAAAGCACTAAAGAAAATTTCGCATTGTTTCCGAGTCATTTCGTTTATTTATTTATTTTCATTTTTCGTTCTTTTTTTCTCGCACTGAAATGGATGCCAGATACTTCTTTTTTAAAGTGGAATAACGATGTCGTTTAACGTTTCTTAATTTTTTTTTATTATTTTTTTAATTTTTTAGTTTTTTTTTTTTTTTATGTGAAAGATACATAGATAATTTGTAATATTCCCGCGTAGTCGAGAGGAGCTGGTAGAGATGGTAGAGGATATAAATGTCCCCCAAGCGATCAATTACTGTAGGGTATATTAGGCAGACGCATCGCATTTACTTGATTATTATGATGGCATTAAGGTAATTATATGTTTGTTGGTTTATTTATTTATTTATTTTTTTTTTTTATCTTCTAAATATACAACATAAGCATAACAACAACGTTTATATTTACTTATATGTATTTAAATTTAATTTTCCTATGTGTAACCCCAGCGACAAACAAGAGCGCTCTCAAGCAAACAAAAAGTAGCACACAAAACGAGACTCATACTACTGCAGCCATATACCATCAGCCAGAAGATTCAACAGTTTAGCACAGTTGATCGCGGTTGTCGGAGTGTCAACAGTTTCACTTATTTGTTCACTACGTGATATACATATATATATATATATATATATGTGTATATGCAAGACAATTGCATTCGTAGTGGTCGGTGATAAATTGGAAAATAGTTTCAATTCAGTGCGATCTCAATAATACCGCAGTGAACAACTGAAGTGCAGACCAGCGAATTACATGTGCGGTGATCAATGAAAGAGAAGAACGCACAACTTATACGCGCGCATCTGTCTGCAAGCAAACAAACAAAATTATTTGTAAAATTTCATATACAAAGACAAATAAATCGAAAGAATAAAATTTCAATCGAAATTTAAATTTAGAGAAGAAAGTGGTGAGAGAAAGTGAAATCCATCAGCACGTTTTTTATTAAACTCTTATGAGGTATGTGATGAGAATAACTAAAATGAGACATTTCTTCTTCGTTACGATCCCAAGAGCTCGGAAAGAAAGAAACAAACTAAATTCAAAGAAAAGAATATTAACGACATTCTTAGTATCAAGTGGAGTAAACCACTGAATATATTTACAATTATATATATATATATATATATATATATATATATTGTATATAGTGTAATGAAAATTTCAATCTAAAAAGTAAATAAATATAAATAAATCAAAAAAAATATTCATAATAAATGCAAAGTCTAACACACATATATTTATATATATAGTTACATATATATAGTTACAAGGACAACAATAGCAGCAGGTCTGCGATTTTTGTTTACAGACCAGAGCTTATTGTCTGTAATGTATGTATAATATATGTACGCCTATGCCATATGCATATGCATAGGCATGTGCGTGTTTGTTATGTATATATATATATATATGTGTGTGTGTGTGTGTGCTGATTCTAATCCATGTTATGTCAGATATGACAACATTTTTGATGTGAATCTAAACTTTTAATTGAAATATATTACAATTTCCACAGTTAGATTTAATACGATTTTATTTATTTGCATTCGCGTTACTATTATTTTATTGCCTGACACTACGCTTTGCTTTGCTTTGCTTTGCTTTGCTTTACTCTCCTCTGCTCGCCCTTTCTCTTTGCTCGCTCTCCCCCCCTCTCTCTATAGTCTCCTTTTTCTTCTTCATTAGATATAATTTATAAATTAACGGAAATGTCATTTGTTGTTGGCGGATGCCTCAGTTGATGCTCTTTGTCTTTTTTTTTAATGTAGGTATGATTTTCAAACCACTTCAGTATATATTCATATACACGACGTCTTTGTTAGAAAGCGCTAAATTAAAGCATTGTAACCCAGCGTTTACCTAAACCGTTGATACCGTCTCTGTTTGTAGTAAGTCTTTTACGTCCATTACAACGGATAAGTATTTTCAATTCTACAGGTGTCCCACTAACACAAGTTATTTCTGCTTATGGGGCCAGTCTCTAGGAAACCATGTCCAGCAATAAGATCAATAAAAGGACGAAAGACCAATCGCACAAACAATTAATTGCCGACAATTTGGGTCAACACAAGCAGTTTCGGATTTGTTCTCTTCAACCTGTCCTGATTTATTTATGCATGCACCGACGCATCATTTTTCATTACTACATTCAGTTTTTAACTTATTAGAATGATTACAGCGGCTTTTGAATCAATAAGGCAAGCGTTTCTGAAGACCGAATGCTGCTCCCCATTTAACTGATAAACTTTGACGGATTAAAAAGCCAAATTCAATTAGAACATATGTCGTGGCATATATACTAGAGCAGAGCCAAAAATAAATCGTCTCCTGAAATTCAAAATCGAATTAGTCACGTCCCTCTATCTATATCGATTGCTCAAAATTGTCATAGTACCCAGCATAGAGACAAGATTACTTGTCTTTTCTCTTGCCCTTCACTCACTTACAACTTTCTCGTTCACATATTAGAATCCTTCGTAAATGCCATAACCATTACCGATTTGATGGACATCAAAAGATTTGGGACAGACAAGCTTAAAAGGCGGGTCTTCATACGCACGTACTTAATACACTTGTGTCACAAGCTGCGTATAGGAGTACAATTAGGGACCTGTTTCTCTCATAAGATAATAACAATTACATCCTTTTGTCGTACGGAGGCTGACTTTTCGTGGTAACCCCTTAGTAGGATATAGTCCGGGGAGTATCTCAAGAATCGCTGTCTCTAGGTTGAAAACAAGAATGCACGATGGATGGACGGACACACAATCTGTCTGCGATTATTGAGGGATGAGTGTGTGTATATGCTCACAACACACAACAACAAACAACGACAGCTATTAGTTCGTACACAGGTGCAACCTTATCGTTTTCAAGACCGCGATAAATATTTTGCTTAGCTTCCGATTAATATCTTTAGAGTTCTTTTAATATTTTTTAAGTATTTCACACTTTTAGTTATCGCATTTAAAAACGAGGTTTAATCTAAACAACCGACTCCCTTAAAAATCAACAAATAATATGTCAAGTAGTGGTATTTTACGATTTCAAAAGAAACGAAACTTTTTGCTAATCAAGTCTTCAATGCATTATAAGGCGTTTTCCCGTAAACCCTTTTATAGTGTAGGCTATCGTATAGTATATGATATTGTGTATGGGCTTAACGGCAGGTCAACGCAAGAGTAAAAACTTAGCGAGCATTAGTAATGGACGGCTCTTAACACATATTAATGAAGATGAAAATGATGATCGTGAAGTTTTAGCTCATTATCGCGTTTATGTTCCATCAAGCCAATCGGATCAAAGCGAAAATTTGCTTTAAATTTCATTCTCTACGCCGCGTGATTGCCATGTCCATACTACCTATTCTTACGCATTATATTAGCCGGCTTCTTTTAAAACGTAACGCGACTATAACTTAAAAAAGCATAGGTTTTTTTTGGGTGAAAAGAAAGGTAGCAGAGTAATAATATACGGAGAGATTATATATCTTTAGGTATTAAAGGATAAAAAAATTATTTCTCAAAAACGCGACATAGACGCGGCAACATCATGAGGTACTCTCCGGGGCAACTGATTCAAATTTGATTTAAAGATGAAAAGCAATTCACTTAATTTACTTCCCATTACCTAATGAAGATTTGAATAAAAAAAAAAAAAAAAAAAAAAAAAAAAAAAAAAAACAATTTTCGACTTGCAAAAAAAATACAACAAATGTCTAAATTTTTTTATCGAAAAAATCCTCCATATTTCACTAAGGAACGTTATTTTAAAGATATTGTAAAAAATTGAAATAAAAAAAAAAAAAAAAAAAAAAAATAGAAATTTTCAGCGTTACGTCGCTTTCCTTTTTAGAAAAATCATGTTTTGAGATAAACGACTTTAAAGTTTTAGCATATCTATTAGAGGTATATTTTTCTGTTCAAATAAGTGTTTTATCAAAGCTTACCGTCAGTCTGCAGTCTCAGGACTATAAAATTGCCCTTACACGTTTAAATGTTCGCGTTTCATATTCAAAAGCGCCCGAAGCTAGAATTGCATGCCGCGCATTTAAGGTGTTGCGAAATCGCGGAGAAACCGCATAATTCAAAAGCCAAATTCATAAACAACATCAAATATTTTATGGCAAATTTTTAATTTCTTGGTAAAGCAATGAAAAAGCTTTCGAATCGCTCTCAGCCATATATCTGCCCAATGGTTGCCTCTTTAATGCTAAGCTCAGTTAGTTTTGTTTCGAGATGGTTTTAAACGAATGCAACTAAGTACCTTCTAAGCAGGTCTGTTTGTGGATTAGGAACGTGCGAAATCAATAGAATGTAACTACTTAGCAGGTGCTAAATACTGAGTGAGCAGATAGTCTTCTCTGAAAGAAGCAAGAAATTTCAAGGAAACACTTTTTTGCTGCTAATGAAT